>NC_072023.1:21644873-21972373 GCF_027791375.1 Indicator indicator
AAGGGACCTCCAAAGGTCACCTAGTCCAACCCCCTCTGCATAAGCATCCTCCACTAGATCAGGTTGCCCAGAGCCTTGTTAAGCCTTGCCTTGAATATCTCCACATATGGGGCTTCAACCACCTTCTTGGGTAACATGTTCCAGTGTTTCACTACCCTTATGGTAGAGAACCTGTTCCTAACATCCAATCTAAATCAGCTCTTCTCAGTTTGAAACCATTGCCCCTTATCCTACGACTAGAGGCCTTTGTAAACAGTCACTCTCCATCCTTCTTGTAGGCCCTTTGTAATGATGTGGAAGATCATTATTCGGTCTCCGTGGAGCCTTCTCTTTTCCAGGCTGAACAACACCGGGTCCCTCAGCCTCTCTTCACAAGTAGTAGAAGTATACGCCAGTTATAGCCCAGATATCCAAACACTTTGGCAAAGCTGCTTGTGTAATTTGCTGCTTTCCCACTTTTCAGAGAAAAAACCCCACCAACCACCCACACCACCAAAACCCACAAAAAGCCCCAAACAATAAAGTACATGTCATCTTAGTAAATGATTAGCCATGTGTAGATCATAAATTTTCCACTGATTATCAAACAGAAAAAAATAGATTGAGCAATATTCATCATTGCAATAAACCAAATGAAACAAGATGTTTACTAATGTGCTTTATCCTGAATAACAGGAGCATGTGAAATGATTCAGCACAGGAAGGGAATGTTTAGTGCTTTTGCCCCAGGCTTATGTGCCACTGATACCATCTAACTAAATTGTTGTTAAGCAGCCCAGAGTCCTGGGGGAATGCTTGCTTGGGTTTAGGGAGTGGTTAATCCTGGTTCCATTTTTTTTTTTTCTGTTTATAGCCAGTTTAAAAGAAGCTCAGTTCTATTATTTGTGAATTGGGATTAATATTTGCAGAATCACTGAATGTTAGGGGTTGGAAGGGACATCAAAAGATCATCCAAGTCCAACCCCCTGCTAGAGCAGGACCACCCTGAGTAGGTCACATGGAACACATTCAGGCAGGTTTGGAATGTCTCCAGAGGGAACTCCACCTCCTCTCTGGGCAGCCTGTTCCAGGGTTCTTTCAGCCTCCTTTTTCCTTGTATTCATTTGGAACCTCCTATGCTCCAACTTGCACCTGTCTTCCCTCTGTCCTATCATTGGCCATCACTGAGAAGAGCCTCACTGCAAGGAGGACACCGAGGTGCTGGAGCATGCCCTATGAGAAGCAGCTCAGGGAGCTGGGGTTATTCAGCCTGGAGAAGAGGAGGTTGAGGGGAGACCTCATTGCTCTCTACAGCTACCTGAAAGGAGGTTTTAGCAAGTGGAGACCAGCCTCTTCTCTGAGGTAACAAGTTATAGGAAGAGAGGAGATGGCCTCAAGTTGCACCACAGGAGGTTAGATTCAGTATTAGGAAAAAAGTTCTTAACCAAGAGGGTCATGAGGCACAGGAACAGGCTGCCCTGTGAAGTGGTGGAGTCACCATCCCTGAGGGGTTTAAAAGACATTTGGATGAGTTCTTTAGGGACATGGTCTAGCAGCTGTGTACAAGGAGATGTTAGGTTATGGTTGGACTCAATGATCTTAAGGTCCTTTCCAACCAGACAAATTTATGATTCAAATTTATTGTCTGCACTAGCAGTTGCTCAATTAATCTTGTGCAGTACTAGACAGATATTTTAAGATACTTTTAAAGGACTCACTTCTCAGTGTACCAGATCAAGCAGTGTGGGCTTTTTGTTGGTTTTGGCTTGGGGTTTTATCTATTTTGTTTATAAATTCATTTAAGTTTTCAATGTCCATTCTAAACCAACTTTGCAACAATAACAAATTTCAGCATACAGACTATTCTTACTCTGTCAGCAGCAGCTCTTTACACAGATGGTCACTGCTGTGTCATCCTTCTGTAGCCTGCCTAAACCTAACTACCCTTCTTGAGGTCCACTTGATACTGATACACCTCTGCTTATTTTCACTGTTTTGTCTTTAGTTGCAATTGAGCTTCTACACATAGACAGAATAATGCAGCTAAAACTTCCACAATACATCACTTGCTTTTCAGATTATAGTCCTATTTACATATCCCATGACAATATTTTTCACAGCAACATGATATTGCTCATTTAGATTCAGTGCCAGATCCATTAAGACTCGCCAAGCTCCCTCACAAGTTGTTCTTTGCTCTGCATATGTCTGATTTTATAAACATGTGTTTATAGATGTGGTTAAATTACACTTAAAACCCTGAGATAATTAATGAATCACAAAAAAAAAGGAAAAGTTTAAGATAATGGCCGTAATGGCCTTTCATTTTTCTTTTGCTCTTTTTCAATTCCTTTCTCCTCCTTTAAGGAAATATTTTTAAATCATCTTTTCCTGAAGACAGATACTGCTAGACTGGCCTCACTTCATATATTTTCATTCCCAATGTTTACTCCCTTTTCAAGAAAAGTATAAAAAAACTAAAGCAAAGCTGCAGAGAAGACATGTAATAGCATAAAATATCTTAGCTGGCTCCTGCAGGATGTTTACTGTGCTCATATTCAGCACGGAGCACAAATAGATCCTTTGTCACAGCTTCAAGAAGTGAAACTAGTCCCATCTGCTCCGTTTTCTGGTTGTATTAACTCATACGGTTTTGGTTAATTTGTGTACAAATTGTGTATTTCAAAGGAATAGTAACTAAATGTAAATCTCCTTCAGGGAAAAAAAAAAAAAAGAAAAAAAGGGAAAAAAAAGGAAAAAACCCACATCTTAAACCTGTAGTTTGTCTATAGCAACAACAAAACCCTTTATTGCAACAGAGGAAAAAAAAAAGGAGTGAGACTACTGAAATTATATTGTCAGTTTGCTCTACTGGAGAACAATACCAACTCTGTGTTTTTAAAACTGCTTTCATCAAAAAATAAAAGTTATATCCAGTGAGAAGCTCTCCCCCTGTTGAAATTATAATGAATTTCAATTATTTTTTTCATGGATTTATGGATTTAAGTTCTTTATGGGTGAACTATTTCTCTGGGAACTCAACTAGTAAACTATGCAGATATTGAATTTTATTAATGCTCCTAGCAATGAAAGAGACTGTAGGATGGTCTACAGATTTCAAAGCAGCATTAACAAGGATGCATAGCACAAAGAATAAGGGTTGTGTCACCTTTCCAATATCCCAGCCTTCTGCTTTCAGATCTGCAATCACACATCCTTTCTGTTGTTAATGGAAACAACAGACACTTCTATTATTTAAAGGCTGAAAAATCCTCAAGTCCAACCCTACACTGAAAACCCATCACTGGATAAATACTAGCAAGGCTGAAACATCCAGACAGAAAAGATTGTTCTTCAACAATTACAATTCTTCAGGGCAATTCCAGCAGGAGCTCCTTCCTAACCATCCTTCTGTGGCAGAAAGTTTGGCACCAACCCATCCCACATGAACAGGTTCTTCTGGACTTCCTGGTATTTCTTTGTATAAACTCCTGAAGTTTCACATTATGGTTACTCATCTGCTTGCTTATTTAAAGTAAGCATTCCTGATCACAGTATCAGGGCTGTCTGGGAAAACCAAACCAAAACCAAACCAAAACCAAACAGAACCCCCTCTGCAATAAGCAGGGACATCCGCCACTAGATCAGGTTTCCCAGAGCCTTGTCAAGTTTCACCTTCGATGTCTCCAGGGATGGGACCCCAACCACCTCTCCAGACAACTTGTTCCAGTGTTCCACCACCCTCATGGTAAAGAACTTTTTCCTAACATCCAATCTAAATCTGCTCGTCTCTAGTCTGAAGCCATTGCCCCTCGTCGTCTCACTACAAGCCTTTGTAAACAGTCTCTCTCCATCCTTCTCCTAGGCATCCTTCAGGTACTGGAAGGTCACCATTAGGCCTACCCCAAGCCTTCTCTTCTCCAGGCTGAACACCTCCAGCTCCCTCAGCCTGTCCTTGCAGCAGAGGTGCTCCAACCCCCTGATCATTTTCATGGCCCTCCTCTGGACCCACTCCATCAGATAAGAATCTCTCCTTTGTATAACTGACTCCTGAATTTAATTTTGTCTGTCTTTAGAGGATTTAAGGAGAGTTGGTATTTGTTGCCAAGACAAACTTCCTTTTTAAAACCTATGATGCTCTCCATTTCTCAAAATTCCTGGTAAATTTTCAATAGAGAAATAGGCACAGGTGTCCTCAAACATGCTCATCTTTCTTACCTTATTTTAAGTATTAGAAGCAGAAAAAAATATATAAGATTAAACTCTACAAGAAATCTACTTAACTACACATAGTATGTATTATAGACACACACACACAAAGATTTAACTAGTGAAAGGGACTTCTGCTCTTCAGGAAACAGAGTAAGAAATAGTCATCCATGCTGCTGATAGTGGCAAAGCCAGACATACAGTACTCTAAATTGACAGAAGGTAAATATTTCCCCTCATTTGATCTTTCTGTTCCATCTCTCTTCACAACGAAAGAGTGCAGTGATAGATATTTAAATAATTCCATAAGAGGGCTCACAAGCACCAATATTGTCTGTCTTACCCACACAATGAAAGAAGCAACACATAACTCCACAAAATTGACTATGGAGTAGAACACTGTCTTTCCATGACATTGACCTCAAACATTTTGTTTTCTGAGGGCATTGGTTTTGCAAACTAAAAACCTGCACTAAAAACATTCTCAAGACAGAGAAGTTTGACTTCTCCCTTCCTTAAAAAAAAAAAAAAAAAAGAAGCCATTGAGAAAGTCTCATGAACACTGAGCCCAGGACCTGAGCCTGAGAAAGGTCAAGTCTGTTCTAAATGCAGAGCCAGTGATCTTCCAACAGAGCTTAAAAATATCCACATCTCTTCTCTCCCACTCCCAGTATAAATCCCAAATTATTTAGATATGCTTTTTGGGACAAAGGTCAGTGAGCCTTTAGGTCAAAACCCAACAGTAATCAGCATAATCAAATTAAACAGTTATTCTTTTTGTTGGGTTCTCCATTTTTTTTTTCCTAGGGAAAAAAGGAAAAAAAAAAGTTTTAATCCAAGTGTAAAAATAACCTAAACAAAAACTTTTCAGATAGTATTTTTCCTAAGCATGAATGCTTTACATAAACATATACACACACCTCCTGTATAATCATATATCTATTTATCAGATGCTGGGTTTCCATTTGATTTTTCCAAACTATAATCAGTATATTAGTTTGTTTTGTGCTTAGGAAAAGCACAATCTTTCCTGCCTCAAAAAAGAGCTTGGCAACTAAAATGAAAAGATGGTGTTTGCAATGGAAGAGAAGTATGCAACAAAAACATTCACTGAAAGTACATTAAATACTTACGTCTATATGCCTGAAATTAAATAGCAAACCAATAGCTGTAAGAGTTTAGGATTCAGGGCATTAAGTGTATTAATGACCATCACAATTAGCAGACATGTTATTCTGCAATTGCTTTCATCTACTGAGATGCCTGCATTGTTAGCTGCATGTCACCATTCTAGAGCATTAAATTCTGCATCATGAGGAGTGAGAGGGCACAAGATTTGTTAAAGCAGCCTGGGAGTCCTGGGCAACTACACATTTCCCTACTCTTGCTTAGATCACAGTGACAAGGGAACATTAGTTGGTGGTTTGTTTGTTGGTTGGGATGTTGAGGGTTTTTCCTCCAGGAAAAGCTTTCTATGGAACTACAAAGGCAATAATCTTGAAATAAATTCAGTCAAGCATTACTGTGGTAAACAGAACATTACAACTTTATAATATAGACTCTATTAGGCAAGCTATCTACTAGCACAAGACACTGGGTTATAATGGTATGGAGTTTAACTGCTAGTACTTCAAACCATTTGTTGAGATGAAAGTTTGAGACTTCCTGCCTAGGGTCCTCTAGAAGGCAGAAGAGGCAACACTATGCCTACACAGCCAATCCAAAAATCTCCAGTTACAAAATCCTGACTGCAGTACTCATAAAACTTTCCTGGACTTTGTTTTCTGTTTTCCAGATATTTGCCTTTAAGTGCTTTCACAGTTTCAAGTAATGAGATGGGGAGAGGGAAAACAAACTAAAAACATCAAGTGAAAATTTTTTAATGGGTTTATAAACCTGTCAGGCTATCAAACAGGGATTTTAAGGTTGGCAGGAAACAGCAAACATCTCTACTTCAGAAACACATTTTTTGTAGCTCTCATGAAACTCCCTATAGATGTGAAAAAATTACAATTCCCTCCTCCCCACAAAACCTCACATCTCTCCAGTGTAGGGCTCGTTCAGGTCTCCAATAACTCACAGCACTGCACGTGCTCAAGCCTCTCAACTCCTAATTTGGAGCACAGACTAATCCCACACAGCGATAAGGGTACTTCAGCCAAAAACTGAGCTGAATTTTTACTGCAGTTGGCTCTCTCCCATTTAGTAGGAGAAAGAAATAATGAGCATCCAGACTGCTCCCACTACATTCTCACTACTTCTGCTACTGGTGCTTCAGTATCATGAAGGCTCAAGAGGGATAAGACCCTAAGGGGATGGGAGCAAGAGAGAGGCAGTGCAAAGGTTAAGTGAAGAGACAAGGTAGGTACACCTTCTGGTTTCAGGAACCAGGGAGCTGGAGGCCAAGAGGATATATGAGAGAAATACCACACTTGTATTGCTCCTCCACTGATGCCACTGGTCATCTTCTCCTGGCCTCCAAGCTAGATGTTCCATCTGACCCTGCACAGCTGTTTTCACGATTGTGTATTTAAGATAACTTTATGATTCATAGAAAATGATACCCACATAGGAAGCCCTGGAGAAGAGACTTTTCTATTCTTCTGCTTGCCACCACACTATTAACAGATTCTATCACTTTCTAAATTAGCAAATATATTCAGAGATGTACTCACATCTTCATCTTATTGTGGCTGTGCATTGCACACACTACATTTGCTACTTCTATCAAAGGCAGAACTTTGCCTTTTGTGCCAGGAAAAGATGCATAAATGCTGGCCATAAGATACATTAAAAACAAAACAAAAACAACCCAAAAGTTACAAAATATTTGGCTATTTTATAAAAAAAAGGGGAGTAAGATAGGGAAAACTCCAGCTACACTACCTCAGTGGCAAAAGCAGCGTGGAACCAGTACCCAACCTTAAATGTCTCTAACTCTTCCAGATGGAAAAGTTCAGGAAATATCAAACTGCTGGAAATGCACAATGAATTTTGTTATGTATTTTAATAGCAAGCTTTGGGATTCGAAGCACTGAAGTATCAAACATTAAAATGCCTGCTTTGCCTCCTTTGCATCTTCTGATCAACTCTCATCCATGAATTGTAAAGTCTCATGGAGGCATTGTAATTAGCATGCTTCCTTCCTTTCTGGAACCATGCTGATTTTTTAAAGGGAAGTAAAAGACATTCTTCCACTTACAATCGAATGTAAATTGTATAATTTATTATTTCAGTAGCACTTGATATTTATTTTAATTATTCTTTAAGTCAGACATGAACACTGGGGAGTAACAGCAGGACATCCAAAGCAGCAAAAGTTTGAGCTTTCTTGTCTGAAAGAATTTTTAATGAAAAAGTAGATAATGCGCTTTTTTTTCTTAAAGTATAATAAATAAAGTTTCATGAAATTAAACCATATACAATGGACTTTTCCCAAACAACAGAGCAAGCTGCTGAATGCAAAAAGCTGTATGGGCAGGCCAAGAACTAAAAGCCACCAACCTCACTTCATCCCAGCCTTCCCTGAGGAGCTGTGCAAAGCATGCCAGGATTAGTAGTCTCTGCTTGGTCAGAATTTGGAAATTCTAACAGACTCCTGCTTCCTCAGGCTGTGGTTGGAGACTAAAAAAACTCTCTGTGGCACACAGCAGAGTTCCTGAGCTGTGTAGTGACCTAGGCAAAGCACCTTATTCCTTTTGACTTCTCTATAACCAAGAGATAAATTACACAAGTATGACAGATGGTTTTTTGTTTTGTTTTGTTTTTCTTTTCGAGCTAATCCTGAATTGACAGAGGTCAGGCTTCTATGCAGACCTCTGACTGAAACACCTTCCTGAGGATTTGGCAGCAGTCCTTTCTGTGCTCTGGAGCTGATTGGCATGAAGAGCAATGACAACAGTCTAGACAAAAGGACCTAGAGCCTCCTCTCTCCATCTCACATCACACACCAATGCAGCAAGCCCCAGCAGCAAGATCAGCTTTATTCATTTCAGGAACTTGCAGCTGAACTACAGACAAACATTTGCCATGATGCTAGTAGGAGTGTACACTACTATTTGGCTCTCTATTTGCTTTTTTTAAACTGGGAATCATTTTTCCTGGCCAAGCCGAAGTTCAGCAACTTGTAATAAAATGTTCAGCAGAATGTCAAATGTAAAATGGGAATTACTTTGGCCCTTGAACATATTGAGTACAAGATTCTCAAGTTTTAACTCCATTTTCACCTAGTCATCTTACTTAGATGCTATAGATTTTACATGAAGACAGGCCAGTATTAACTACTTTATTTGTCTGCATTTGGCCTCTGCAGATTCCAGATGTACATCAACATAAAGGTCATATTTCTGGGAAAACACAGGCTCTCTTCCCTTAAAGAAATCTAAATCAGATTAAAATAGTAGACAGACTTCCCTAAAAATAGTATGGGTTTCAGTGTTTTGTTTTGTTTTGTTTTTAAGATAACAAAAATCTGCTTCAATATTTTAGCTGTCCTAAATAAATCATTTAGTGCAGTGTTATATTTTCCTCCATCCATCAAACTGCAGCTGGAAAGGAGAAGGAAGAAGAGAGGCAAAGCAATTTTGGTATGACTTTTGTGCCAGGATCAGTCAGAAGCATGCTTGGCCCATAACATGGCTAGGATCAGTTCTGTGTTTACTTGGGACACGAAGGTGCACCGTGCTGAATACATCAGTTCACCACCCTCCATCACTATTTCTTTCCCTGTGTACATCCAGATCTGGAAGGAAGACAGGAACAGAATCTTTGCCCAGTGTTAAATTTGAGTTGCACAGAGAGTAGCTACTCTTCTGAAGATGTTTCTCCTACTGTATACAGCCATTAAAATGTAAAAAACCACTTCAAAGTAACTGGGAAAAAGAAGCAGCAACAACTCATGCTCTCTGCAGTCTCAGACTGTGCTTTGACTTAAGAAATGATCTCACTCCAGCTATTTTAACTGACTCAAACTCAGCTGACAATAGAATTTGAAATCTATGTACAGGAAGTAAAACCTACATTCCTCCCAAATAGTCATACCACATCTGGAAGAAGAAAAGTATCTCCTGCTATTCAGTGTTGGTCAGGCTGCACCTTGAGTGCTGAGTGCTGTGCATACTTTTGGTCCTCGCTATACACGAAGGATGCAGACAGGCTGGAAAGGGTCCAGAGAAGGGACACAAAAATTGAGGACTGGAAGACCTCACATATGAGGGAAGGCTGTGAAAGAATTGGGTTTGTTCAGCCTTGAGAAGAAAAGGCTTAGAGGAGACCTCCTAACCACATACAAGTACATAAAAAGGGCAGCTCTCATGAGGAGGGAGACTCCCTTTTGACTAGGAGACACATGGTGAAGACAAAGGGTGATGGGGACAAGTTGCTACTGGGGAGACTAAGACTGGATACCAGAAAAACTTTTTTCACCATTTGAACTATTAGAAATTGGAATAAACTCCTAGGGGAGGTGGTAGATTCCCCTACATTAGACAGCTTCAAGGCTCAGCTTGACAGGGTGCTGAGCCATCTCCTTTAAACTATATTCTTACCCTGTAAGGTTGGACTAGATGATTCTTGAGGTCCCTTCCAACCTGATATTCTATGAATCTATTTGCCCTAACAGCTAAAACAGAAAAAACTGTCTACTCTCTGACAAGCTTAGACAGCTGATCTTCCAAAAATTTTTTCATAAGTGACTTACAACATGACACAGATTTACAAGTCTCCTCACAGGTAAGCCCTGTGTCTCTCTCTGTATTGCACAGCTGTTTCAGCCAGATGTTTACCCCTTGATGAAGGGAAGCAGCTTTTCTAGGCTTTTCACATTTGTATCCCACTGAAGAAAGGCTCAACAATGGAGTCTAGGCATGCTTAAATCACATTATAACTTAGAGGTGGGAACTCCACCAAAACAGTGATTAGGTAGTAGAGAGTCCTGACTCTCATCCTAGTAGTAGTGCTTACTATATTAATATAATATTTATATTCCCATCACTTACACAGCCCATTCCTCCAAAAGCACCTCTCCACCAAAGGAACACACAACCTAAAATTAACAGGAAGATTTTCATGTAACCTAAAAAAGATGGGAAACTATTTAAAGCCATTGAAGACGTGCTTAAACTTCATAAAGGTTGCCTCAGTAAATCCCACCTCTCTTTCTAATCTGTGCATGGAGAAAGAAGATGCTTTGCACAAGCAGGTGGTGTATTTTTATTGCAGTGCTATTTTTAAGGTCACAGTCCAGATAAGCTGCAGAGCACAACCAACATAACTTTCCTTTTCATAATTGTTTTCTGAATCTGTCTGGTCACTCTGAGTTCATGCCATCATTTCCCTTTTTTATATGCCTTGCTGCTTTGCACATTTCAGTGAATCTTCACATGCAATATCACATACAGACAATATAATGGGAATTAAAGCTCCTTGGAAGCCTATGTCCTGAATTCAATTAGCAGTATCAAGAGTCTAGGAGCTAGCAGCAAGTCCAAAACATGTAATAGGATTACTGAAAAGTTTACTGATGAATAAAGTCCTGTCCAACTACCTTCTTTCTACTTTATCCTCCTCTAGGAGTGATTCTTTTAAATCTTATTTCAGTATATAAAGTGATATTTAGGTTGGTACAGAAGAGATGTACCCATGGGATGTCCTTTACCTCCACCTGCCTCACCGCATAGCAGCACTACTCGCACTGAAACTATATGCAGCTGCAACAGCAGCCATAAGCAAAAACTGCCAAAAGCAACCACACTTGAGAGTGATCTTACATGTGCTTATGTATGTCCAAGTCAAATGGCTCCCATCCACACCACACAACATTTGGCCTGGGTCTCCAACAGGCCTTGCCTTGAAATAAAGAAGAGCACAGTCATAGCTATCCATTGCCAAGAGCATGTGCACTCATGTTCTGATAAGGCAAAGATATTTCAGGGACAGCCTTAGAGGATTTTATAAAAGTTAGTCAAACCTAGGATAGTCTTACTAGCAGCAGAATGTACCTTAAACTCTCTCCAGAACCATACCTGTGGAAAAATCTACTTCACTCCAAAGAAAGTTCAGGAGCATGCTGATGAACAAGTATAAAGAGCAGTCAAGAAATTTTGTGTGTCTACAATTTAAAATATACAAAGTTAATCTTTCTTAACAGAATCTGTAACATCTTTATTTGCTGCAACTTGCATCTCAGGAAAGAGTTCCTTCCAAGCCTGAAATTACAACTCCCAAACTTACAAGCGATCATTTTGAAGACACAAAACTCTGGAACAGTGGAGCCAGTCACCAAACTGGAGTAATTCCCAGGAAAAGTGCAGAGCACAGCTTGAGAGAAACCAGTTTTAAGTAACTGCTCCAGGAATCAGCTGGAAGAAACTGGACTGCACCTAGTACAGGCCTGATCTGAGCTACAAGAAAGACTAGGTCATAAAAAGTTCATAGCCATGCAAACTGCCAATATTTAGTTTAAGGAAGTAAATTTTTCCAACTTCTTTGCAGTGCTCTATTTCAGGGCTCTTTACCACCTATGCAACATTAATAGAAGGGTGATGTAGATACTACATTGACAGAAAAAGACTTTACTGTGTCTAGGAACTTCCTGGGGAAGGTGTGGTGATGTCAGATGCAATATATAGGCCTGTTTATGTAGGAAAGTCAGTCTTCTGCTGTTAGAAATCTCCCCTTAATTTGATGCACTGGAGGAAAATTGAGCTCTCTGACTGGAAAGAATTCATAAAGCTCCACAGCATAAGAAGAGTAGAAGGGGCAAAAAGCTTTGATGTAATTATTACCAGTAGGTGGTATGCATTAACTATTATTTCCAAACCAGCAGGTTATTCAGCAGCTTTAGAAACAATAAAACTCTCAAGGCTTGAGGCAACAAAAAAGAGAAAGGGTTCAAAAAAAAGAAAAAAAAGAGCAAATCTTACACATTCAGGATAAATTGCAATTATAAGCAGGCATTCATGCTGGGAATAATTATCAACATACTTTAACATTACTGAATGTCAAAGAAATCAAGAATACTCTTCATGAAAGAACAATACAGAGGAGTTGGCCAAGTTGTATTTAAAAAGAGGCATGAGCAATTTTGCTAATTGCAGAAAGAAAAAAAACCCCAACAGCCATAAATAGGACAGGCTTACAGTTTGTAGCATTTCTTCAAAAGCAGGAATTACACAGACTGAAGTTCAACAACTATCTAAGGATTTTAAGAGGATGATAAGGTGCTTACTGGCCATTTTCTTAAACACTTCTCAGTAACACAACGTTGTTACTCTAGGCTAGGTATTTGGTGAATTAATCTTTTGAGTTCTGTTATCCACAAGAATCTCCTGAGACCGTAAAGTGTACAAGATAATTATTAACGTAAATTATACATCTCAATGCTATATGGGCAGATAAACACAGCAGCCTGCTCACTTCCTGTTCAACAGAGCAACAAAAGCCCCAAACACTGGCAGTTCAAACTGTTGTGGATTACTACTTCTAGTAACAATCTCAGGGTTTATTTCTGAAGCATGCTCTAGTAAATACAATAATTTCTTTCCAAAGTCATCCACGACAGCAGTGGATTAGGTTGGAGTTTCTCCCCCTACCCTAAAACAAAATACTGTTGCTTTAATTTAATGAAAATGCCAGAAGTCTTTAATAAGAATTCTTGTGACTGCAAGAAGTTGAAACCAAGAAAAATTGTGGAATCATAGAATCATTTTGGTTGGAAAAGTCCTTTAAGATCACTGAGTCCAAGCATTCTCTGACTACCAAATCTGGTACTAGACCATGTTCCTTAGTACCACACCTATGCATCTTTTCAACACCTCAAGGGATGGTGATTCAAGCACCTCCCTGGGGAGCCTATTCCAGTGTTAGATACATATTTCATTGAAAAAGTTAGATTTCATATTAGAAGACCACCTCCACTGGTGCAGCTTGAGGCCAATACAAATATGTAAACCCAACTCTGTAGCAACTTAAATGCTTTTAAAATCTGACTCTAAATTAATTGTCTCACGCTAATTGGGAGCCTGAGGAGGAGCTAGAGATTTCAGTTAGGACCTCTTAATATCTAAGCTTCTGTTGCTATAACTTGCCTGGGAAATCTAAATTAAATGAGAAAAACTAGAACTACTGCTAGCAATAGGCAAATTCCTATGTGAAGACAGAAATATTTCTAGTAAAGTAGGAAAGGCAAAAGGTCCAGTATATTTTCCTTGTGTATTTGGAGGAAAGCAGGATGAGAAGCTAGTCTCACAAGAAGATGATGAAGTACTTTCCAGCCCATTAGTAACTAAGAAGTATGGTAAACAATGACTACAAGAAATAAACAGTCTTAAAATTAGTATACTTAGATATCTCACAGTGAACTTTTGAATATATTTGCAGATGATTTCTCTGGCCTACCTGTATCCAAATTGAATACAATTTATGTCCTGAATATTTTTTACATGACTGGGAGAAACCTAAAAGTCCACCCGTATTCCAAAAGAGTAGCCTGTATGCAAGCATAAAATCTTGCCTGGCTGAATTTTAATCCACAAAGTAATGGGAAGAGGTCAATAAATAAAGGCTTAAATAATTGGCACTAGCTATATTCCTGTCAAAAGATTATGTTGACCTAGGGGGAGAGAAAAATAAAAAAGTGATTCTGGTTTAATTGTGGTTTATACCACTAGATTTAAACTGAAGACCCTGTACTTCCATATCACATTTGAATTAGTATCTCATTATATTTTCAGCAGTACTCTGAAAAGATTAATATTCTTAATTAAAATAATAAAAAAATAAAAGATATTTAAAGACTTTTTTAAAAGAACTTTGAAGAAATAGAAAATTGTGCTCAGAACCATGAACTGAAAAAAAAAAAAAAACAAACCCCACATCTTTCAGCAAAAGACATAAGCATTTAAAGCTTCTTGATCATCATCACATACTATGCAAATACTTTCACAAACAGAGGTGACTATATACTAAGTTGACCTTTAACAAAAGCTATGTTTGCATGAACAGGCAGCACAGACCCACTTGGAAAGGTTCAGCAGGGTGCTGAGGGCCTGATGCTCACCCATTGGGGGCTGACAGCGGGAAGGAGGTAAAGGAAGAGATATTTCAGACCAGCCATTGCCTGCTTTCCCAGCCCCAAATGCCCTTCTGCAGCTGGAGTGTATTAGCTATGCTCCTGCTCCTGGAATGCATCCACTGGTAGAGGCTCACTCCGAAAGAATCTGTGCACCAGCTCCAGGACCTTTTCTGATGTGATGGGCTGTGCAGGGAGAAGACTAAAAAGGATTAGCAAATATGCAAATCTGCTTCAAAACACACTCCCAATCTGAACTGACATGCTAATAATGCAGATACACCTAAAATCCTTATAAGAATTGACCACTGGAAGCTGAAGTCAGCCAATTTCAGACTGACATAAATGTGCCGGTTTTACTATTTTTAAACTGCAAGGAAAATTTATGTATTGAACCAGTTAACCACACAAATCAAGAGAGCCAGAAACAGAGATCTCAAAAGCCTAGGCAGAAAGCCTTTCTGGAAGATATGAATAGCTTGCTTTGACCAAAGTTAAAGTTAACAGAAGTCAATGGACCTCATGAGACAGGTAAACAGTGTCAAGCTGAGGGGACCATAGCTTGATTTATAAACCATATATGGATTAGATTATACAAACCAAAGGATCCTTTCTGGTTTTACATGCCCTGAAGTTATGAAAGGTTTCATAGAACTGATACTAACCAACTTCAAGTGATTTTGACAGAAGTGTAGGCCACTTGACACCACAGAAAACAAGATAAAAAGTATCACTGACTGGGTGAGTTGTGCCTTGTATAGTTTTACAGTGAGAAAATGAGATATTTCCTACTGATTTTTAAAGTGGTAGCTATAGAAAATAAACTGTACAAACCATGGTAAAAAAATAAAGATCTGAAATGTACAATAAAGTTAAACAGTACATTTGGGCCTGTTTTTAATTATTAGAAATTTGAAAGCTTAAATAATGCATATTAACACATTGCTTTACAAAAATACAGGAGAAATTTAACTGTTGTCATCCTAAAAGCCACTTGATAGAGCAAGATTACTCACTGAAAGTGCTGCATCATGGGGTGCTTAGCCATAATAATATGACATTTAAGTATTTATAGTGATATTAAATGCATTGGCAAGAACTACTTTAAAAGATCACACATGAAGGAGATATAAAAGGATAGAGCACAGAATCCTCTTCTCAACATGGCAGCCTTCACCTTCTTATGTAAGCATCTGTAAAAATACAGTGTCATAGAATGGCTTAGGTTGGAAGGGACCTTAAAGATCCAACTTCCCTGCCATGGGCATGGATGCCTCTCAGCTAGACACGGCTGCTCAAGGTCTCATCCATCCTGGCCTTAAACATCTCCAGGGAGGAAGCATCCACAACCTCCCTGGACAGCCTATTCCAGAGCCCCCCCACCCTCATACTGAGGAGCTTCTTCCTAAAATCCTGTCCAAACCTCCTCTCCCTCAGGTTAAAACCATTCTCTCACCCTGTCACTAGACACCCTTATGGAAAGTCCCTCTCCAGTCTTCCTGTAGGTATTGGAAAGCAGCTATAAGGTCCCCCTGGAGTCCTCTCTAGTCTGAATAACCCCAGCTCCCTCAGCCTATTCTTGTAGCAGAGGTGTCCCAGCCCTTGGATCATCTTTGTGGCCCTCCTCTGGGCTCACTCCAATAGTTCTGTGTCCTTATGATCAGGACACCAGAACTGGACGCAGTATTTGAGATGGGGTCTCATAAAAGCACAGGGAAACAATTATCCCTCTTGACTTGCTGGCCACCCACACTCCTTTTGATGCAGCCTAGGATATGATTGCCTTCTGGGCTGTATGAATGCAGTGCTGGCTCATGCTGAACTTCTCAATCAACACCCTCAAATCTCTTTCTTCAGAACTATGTTCAACCCACTCTGCATGCAGCTTGTAGCTGTTTTTTTCAGACTGAGGCTGACTTCGCTGTTCTGGAAGCCAATAAAAAATGTTTAACTTGTAAACTGAGCAAATCTGGTCTGGAAGTCACTGAGAAAAAATAAATGTAGTGCTCCCAGCATGTCAGCTTGACAGGGTCACTTTGCTTTTCTGACCACAATTCTACTTTAAAACTAACCTTTCAGCAGCTGCTCAGTTTCAGTCATCAATCCTACTACTGTTGAAAAGCAATAGCAAAAACACCTACTGACTTCAACAGGAATGAGATGAGGCTCTTGATAGCACTTCTCCTATAAATGATAGTCTTATGACACATAAAATGATCATAAAATACCTCAGTATGATTTAGAAAGGTAAAAAATATCCCTGTTGACCCAAGTCAGCTCGCTAGAGACCTGTATCCATTTGTTTTTTGTTCAACAGACAGAAGAATTTATGATTTTTTTTTTTTATAAATCAAGCCAATGATGTGATAGAAAACAAGACTGACTATCTCATGTGGAATCTGAACACCAGCTTTGTAATAAGGTACAAAAATCTCTCTTAAACATATCTGGCAGGAAACACAGCCCTCAGACTAAGGCTGCATTTTATAAGCTGGGAGGGATCTGACCTGCAGGCTCTGGGCAATCTGAATTCAAGGCTGTGGGAGGAGCAATGCAGAAGACATTGATGAGGCAAGCCTAAAATGGAATGATATGGCCAACACAGCCATGTCCAAGCCTCTGCAGACCTTTTGTATCATCCTGTGACACACTCAAAAAATACCACTTCTGACTGTCCTCCAAAAGGTGAGTCAGTAGTCTTCGGACTCCTAACACATTAAGATCATGGTATGTGAGTTGCAAGAGAGCTTGGCTGTTTACATGGGGATCAAAACATGATTTATCTTCATTTCCTTTAAGAAAGGATTCTGATGTGCAAAACTGGGAAGACCAATTATTTAGGTTACTTTTTGAAAGTAAAGAAACTTACACAAGTGTATGGAGAAGTCACTGGCTGTACTTTTCCATCTAGCTGGTAATGTTGCAACAACTGTTTCTAAATCTAAGTAATTTCCTAGACGCTCCATGATCCTTTCAGATGAAAATCCACTTTAGCTAGTTATGATGCACAATAAGCAATAATTTGCAAGGGAGGGGCCTGGGTTTTCCTCCTGATGATAATTTCTACCAACATCATACTTGGTTTATCTGGATGCTCAAAAGAAAAGGAACACTCAATAGCAAATGTGTTAGTGACATTTGTGCTCTTCACCACCCTCTAGATTAGCTCACACAGTCGCAACAGACTTTGCTTACCAAACAGATTATTCCCCTCTGATTCCCAATTATATTAGAAAACATCTGAGCCCTTTAACTGGAGCACCAACATTGTAATGCAAATCATTAAGTTGCTAGACCACTAAAACTCTCTTATGTTCTTGCCCTCTAGGACTGGATTGATTCTGGGACACTGATAAGGCCTCAAAAGGGAAACAAAAGAAAAAGACAAGCAAAGACTATCAAAGTTTCAAATGCATAATTCCTTACCTTCACTGCCACATTCTACCACAAAAAGCTGTCCCCAATGGATGCCTTTCACCTGTTTGGTTCGCCTGCTCTTGCAAATCCATTCAGCAGCAACCTGTTTAGCTCCTGCCTCACAGTACATCTTTTCCAAACTGACTGGCTCTATCAGAAACAGGGATTCTTCTCACCCAAGCCACTGAGTTGTCATCAG
Organism: Indicator indicator; assembly: GCF_027791375.1. NCBI lineage: Eukaryota > Metazoa > Chordata > Aves > Piciformes > Indicatoridae > Indicator > Indicator indicator. The sequence goes on from NC_072023.1 coordinate 21,662,747, forward strand.
TCTATCAATGGTTCTGAGCAGTTAGAGTTTTCCATACACTAATTAAAGCCTCGTATAGCACCTGAGCTAATTAAAAACCCAACAAATTAAGTATGAAACAAACTGGCTGTAATTACATATTTGCATGATGCAGATACCTGCTGATGAATGTGTTCCTGCTCTTCTTTTCCCTACTGACTCTTTCAGCAGCAGTCAACAGCTGTGGACACACAAAACTTCTATAATAATTCAAGATTCAGATGTTAAATCCTGAGGTATTTCTTCCTCACAATCATATGCCCCATTAATGTCTCTAAAATATGCTCTGTAGTGGTATATATCTGGTCCTGAATTCCCCAATCCTAGAGCTACCTTTGATTATTTGGGGTTTTTTTTAGTACTATTATCCTCACTACATGCATGAGAATAAAATAATTTATAAATTTCTCATGAGAGACTATGTGCAAAAAGTTCTTACAGTTAAGTCCAAACAATGGTTCAGCAATAAAGTCACACATTGCCTTCAAGGAAAAAAAATAAATCCAAACCAAAACAAACACACACACTAAACATCAACACCCCCCCCAATCAACCAACACAAACAACAACAAAAAACAAGACAAATAAACAAAAAGCCAAAACAACAAATTACAACTCAAAAAGCCTTCTTGAACAGGGTTTTCCACTTTGCATTTGAAAGCTAGAAAGATGCAAGATGTCCTATGCTGTGTCCTCCCCCCCAAAAAAAGAAAAAAAAAAAGGGTTTCAGCACATTATAACTCTGCAAGTTCTACTGAAATAGGTCCTTTTAAAGTCTTAGCAACAAGATACACTTTTAATGTAGCACTAACAAGTCAATTTTGATTCAGACCAGTTCCGACTAGATTTTAGACCAAGAACAACATTTCCTGGCTTTTGTTTTAATTCCAATGGCAATGCTTCTATATCAGTAACTTTAGCCCTGAAATGCTTGCATTCTCTACTGCACCAAGCAAAACAAATCTAACAATTTCCATTGCCCAAACAGAGAAATATGCAAAAGGCACATAAACAGTATCATTATTAATAGCAATTTGGATCATAGAAATCTTTCAGGTTTTATCTATATACAAGACAACCAAAGTAACCACTTGTTACCATTTTTATCTGCACTAGAACACCACATCTGAACGCTTATTTTAGCCTGTAAGCATCTTATTATGATGAAGTATATTTAGTAACACATTAAGTAGTATTGAATGAAAATATGATGCATTTCATTAGAAAAACTGACCATAAAAATGTAAACCAAATTGTAGGTTTTAGAGTCAGAAGGCTTATTAAAAAAACCTTTGAGTTTTAACTGCCAGTCATCCAAGGATAATTCCACTGAGAGCCACTGGAGTGTTCTAACTAGAATGACAATACACTAATAAATAACTCTAATTATAGTGTATTTGCAAATTCTCTGGCATTATTTTTAAGGCACGCAAGCCTATTAGGGAGCATAAGCAAAATCACATAGCTATATTATGACTTGACTATTCTGGCTGACAGATTTTGGAGCGCTCAGCACCTTTTCATATGAATTCCATCCTGCAATAACAGTACCTTAAAGAACTCCCAAGGTCTTTTAAAGATGTTTTTGGTTGGTTTGTGTTTGCCTTTTTTTTTTTTTTTTTTTTGTGGCTCAGTCTAATTGCAATGGTAATGAACTTCAAAGGACATTTAACTAACTTTACCATCAATAAAAACTGCATATTTGTTCTAATGCAAATATTACCATTTCTCTTTGCATAGTCTTGCAGTTTTAGAATTTCAGATACCATATTACCTGAAGAAAAGAGAGTGAAACTAACCATCCTGTGGTCCTATTAGTTACCATTTTTTCTACACAGGATGCTAGGGGTTCGAAGGGACCTCTGGAGATCATCAAGTTCAATCCCCCTGCCAGAGCAGGGCCATATAATCTAGCACAGGTCTCACAGGAACACATCCAGACAGGGATTGAACGTCTCCAGAGGAGACTCCACAACCTCTCTGGGGTGCCTGTTCCAGAGTTCTGTGACCCTTACAGTAAAGGAATTCCTCCTCATGTTGAGGTGGAACCTCCTCTGCTGCAGTTTACATCCATTGCCCCTTATCCTATCACAGAGCACAAGTAAGAAGAGGCTGTCCCTTCCTTCTTGAACCCAGTCCTTAGAATATACATTTATTAAATCCCCTCTCGATCTTCTCTCCAGACTAAACAGCCCCAGGGCTCTCAGCCTCTCCTCATCAGGCAGTGCTCCAGTCCCTTCAGCATCCTTGCAGACCTCTGTTGGGCTCTTTCAAGTAGCTCTCTCAAGTCCCTCTTGAACTGGGGAGGTCAGAACTGGATGCAATATTCTAGGTGGGGCCTCACCAGGGCAGAGTAGAGGGGGGAGAGAACCTCCCTTGATCTGCTGGACACTCTTCTTAATGCACCCCAGGATCCCATTGGCCTTCTTGGCCACAAGAGCACATTGCTGTCCCATGGATAATATTTCATCCACCAGGACTCCCAGGTCCTTCTCCACAGGGCTGCTCTCTAGCAGATCACCTCCTAACTTGTACTGGTGCAGTTTATTATTCCATCCCAGGTACAGGACTCTGCATTTATCCTTGGTGAACCTCATGAGATTCAATAACTTTTGTCTTGTTAGTGACCAGTAGCAGAAAAATAGCAAAAAAAAAAAAAAAAAAATATCCCATAGAGCAAGATAGCACCCCTATAACACCTTGCCAGCCACGTCAAGAACTTTGGAGCCTGCATGTTTATTATTTTCCTCCACTAAGCATTTGTTCAGCTGTAATAAACATCTGTTCAAATACCTTGCCTCTTTTTTTTTTTTTGAGGTCACGTAAATCTGTTGTATCTGCAATACTCACAAACATAACTGAAACAGTGCTTTACTGAAGCATTTGTATAATGCACAAGTTTCATCAGAAAAGTGAAAATATTAGAATACATTCAAGTTATACAAACCAAATAAAGTAAACACAAGCAGAATGTATATAGAAGTGTAGAGCAGTCTCCTGTTCGCCAGTGGGCTAACTAAACCTATTCAATTTTATGCACTTTCAGAGCCTTTAAAGAGGACTTGAGGAGCCTCATAACAAAAAACCCAACCAAATAAATATACACTAGACACGGGGTGTTTTTTCTGCAGGTGTCTCACCTTCCACATCTCTTGCATTTTCCTGCTTCAGAGGAGTGTTGTAAGCTTCAGCTAAGTACCACTCATGTCATTTTAAATTTAAATTCAAACAGACACTCCCACTGAGTTTTTGTGGCACCAGAAGTTTAGCAGGTGATGAGTTTTGAAACATGTGGCAGAGAACACCAGGAAAAGCATAAACCACTTAATTTAAGCAAGTTATTACAGCAACATTTAAAATAAATAGTAAAAATAATAAGTTTTTTTAAAGGCAAAGAAAAAAAAAAGGAGCAGTTTAGTTGCTTCGCTTCCACATTCCTGGTACAAAAGGATAGCAGTCCACAAATTACACCAAAAGTAAACAAACATCCTCAGCTGAAGAATGTCTGTTCCTTTTGGGAGTTTTGTCCCATTTTTTCCCGTTTCCTCCTCCTTTCTAACAGCTTTGCGCTCCGCGGGGCCCGGGACTGGGAGCGAGGAGGGGGAGGCGGCGGCGAGGGATCTGCAGCCAGCCTCACGGAGGAGCAAAGGCGCCCGGGCGGCCGCCTGCGGAAAGTTTGTGCATAGAGGGACAAGACGGGGCAATGGAGGAGAGGGGCGGAGGAGGAGGGCGGGGAACGACGGGGAGAAGGAGAAGGGAGGCGGAGACGAGGATAGCGCCTGTCAGTGTGGAAAGCAGGTACCTACCGGGTTCACTGGTGGGGCGGGGAGAGCCGACTGCGGGAGCAGAGAGGGGGCGGGCTGCTGGGCGGTGTTGCCGGAGAGGCCGAGCCTTGGCCCCCGCCGCTTATAAAGACATGCAGGCGGTGGGGCGCGGCCTGGCGGCGGTATGGCCGAAGTAAAGCTGGCCGTGCTAGGTGGTAGCGGAGCCGGCAAGTCGGGTAAGGAGAGGAAAGGGGGTGGCACTGGCACCGTAGCTCCCGAGGTGACTTTTCCTCGGGTTTGCAGAGGAGGGAGACGCGGGACGGGCGGTGAGGCAACCGGTGGGACCTCACTAAATCTGGCGTCTTTTTCCCTCCTACAGCGCTGGCGGTGCGGTACCTGACCAGGCGGTTCATCGGAGAGTACGCGTCCAACGCCGGTGAGCTTTGCGGAGCGCCGGCGGGCTCTGGGGAGGGGGCGACGGGAGCATGGTTGCCGCGAGGCCGGGACTGGCTGTCGCTGTGTGGGGCCTCCTCGGGGCTGGGCGGACTGCCCGGGCAACGCAAAATGCGTCTTTTCCAGCGTATATTTGAAAAAGATATGGGAGAGAAATGCAGTTTGAGAGAGCTTTTGCGAGAGATTTATGTTTTCGCTTGCTAATCAGTGAGATTTAGTGCTAAACTCTGAACGGGAATAGGCAAGGCAGCTGTCTATGGGGAGATCACACAAAACTCCAGTAGTGCACCCAGGCACAGGCGCTGGCCAATTGCGCATCCGGAAGCAGCTGAGGAGTCTTAGGAAAGAAAGATAACGGAGCTGCATGTGCAAAGCATGGGCAGATTGCATGTGCGAAGCCCATGGCAGGGGGGTTGGAACTAGATGATCCTTGAGATCCCTTCCAACCCTGACAATTCTGATTATAGTAAACTCAGTCAGAGAAGGATAAAGAAGTAGAGTGGCAAAACCCCAAAACACAGAACAGCTCACCTCTTCTATTGAGTATTTCCTCCTTGGCTCCGGAGGAGGGATGAAACATTATTTCTTGGGTGCTACTGGTTAAAGCATAACGCAGAGTCTCCTGCTTTTGCAGGAATGTGCTGATGTGGTAGCTTTGAGGAAAGCCTCACCATGCTGAGGACAGAATTTCTCATTCATGCTAGAACAAATACCTTGATCCTTAAGACACTTTTGAGATCTTGGAATATGGCAGAGCAGGACTTGAACTTTTGCATTCTGGGTAGAAGCACTATTTAACTGGTACACAAACACCCTTCTAAGTGTATCACTCCAGCTAACAAGGAATGAGAAGTTCCAAAACATTACAACGAACAGATGTCATACATCACTTTCTCTCATAAAGTGAAGGGCTCTTTAAAAAACTTTTTTACTAAACTCAGGGTAGTTTTCCATGATGCATAAGTAAAAAGGAGCTAAGCTGAATTGCACTGAATATATAAAAATTAACTTAAGCAGAAAGTAAAGTTAGAGTGGTACCAAAATACTCTACTAGTACTTACCACTATACAAATAGCGACTAAAAAGATAGATGGCTTATGTAGTTCTCAGCTGTCACATGAATTATGTGGTATGCTCTGTGCTCCATGTGTTTTCTAAGCCACCTGCAATTAAAAACAAGTTTCATTGTTCTGAGCCTCCTGAAAACCTCAGGACAGGCTTGTCAAATCTCCAGAACAATGTTTGTTGGAACATAAGTTTAGTTAAGATGAACATGTTACTGAACTGAAGATGCTGAGTAACAGCATAAATTTTGTGTATGCCCTCATTACAGTTTGATGTGTGTTTTCTGTAGTGCCAACGCCAGTTCTTGTTTCTATAGTGCAGTAACTCTGAGAAATTACACTGTAAACAGCCTGTTGATAACTAGTGTCATGAACACAGGTTGGTTACACTTGCTTAGAGCAAACAACCTGGTGCTTGAAATAGTGATGATCTTTCTGCAGTAGAGTTCTTAGGACTCTCCACCAGCACTAGCAACCCAAAATCTGATAATTGATGCTACAGAAATATTTTAGGATGTAGTCTAAGGATATAATCCTGTAAATAGTATTAGTCTAATGCCAGCTTTATGATTAGACCTCCAGTATCTATGTATTGTGAGAACTAAAGTACCAGGTTTCATGGTAAATAAACATTATTACCAAATTACAACTTTTGCACAGAATCAAAACTTGCACACAGGCTGATTGAGTAGTTTCATAATCCTGAGCCTTGGTATTGTATCAAAATGAGTAGTCATCAGCACTGAGCTGATTCTCAGCATTGGGCACCCCCTTTTACCTCTGTTTTGGAAGAGGAAAACTCAGGTTTAAAAGTATTCATCCCACTTTAATGGGAACACCACAGTGAAATGGTGTTGGCCAACCTAAGGGGTTGAGCAGTTCAAGCTTTTTTAGTGTTTCTTGAAAAAACAAAACAACTACTGAAACAAACAAGCACCCCAAAACAACTCACAAACAAAACCCCACAAAAACCCCACTGCAACAAAAAAGCCCCAGAAAACCACAACAGAACCAAAAAAATATGGCCTCCTTTCTACCTCAAACAAATCAAAACACAAGCAAACAAAAAACAAACTCAATAAACCCTCACTATTATTAAATCTTAATTTGCCACCTTTTCACTTCCATCCTCTGTCACTGATGTTGTTTTTCTTTGGATACATTTTAGAATGCATCTACACTAAACACCTGTGCCTTGATGGGAGGCAGATACACTTGGAAATTTACGACCCTTGTTCACAGGTAAGAATTTTAGGGGGCAAAGAAAGGCTCTTTTTCATTCTAAGTGTGTAATGGTAAAAAGATTCAGGGAGTTACAAACTTTTTGTCTTTGGAATTTGTGCTTACTGGGCTTTTTAAAAAAAAAAAAACTGAAATGTATGGTTGCTGTTGCTCAGAACTGGCAAGCACTTTTTCACTTCATGGAAGAAGCCCTTCATCGCTTACATTTTCTGTAAATGCTTTTGCATTTGGAGTATTACTAAGAAATAACTTTTCCCACTTCTGCCTTGTATAGGTAAATATGGATATAAGTTATAGGACTGTGTGCACTTTTCTCAAATACCCTAAGTGTATGAAATTCAGTATGTAAAGCAAGCCCTGTTTTAAATGTCTGCAGAAATGGTCAAAGTAGACAGGCCTGGAAGTAAGACTCTCATTCACAGAACAGATCCAAGGAAAGCCATAATGCAGGCTTGTACATGTTGACAGCTGAACTTTGATCACAATAAACCGCTTTGGAATAAAGATTTTTGTATTAATTTCTTTCTTGTTGTTACAGCAATAGAGATATTGAGGTACTGTGTTAAACATGTAGACCTATGTTCATCTGTCTAATTGCATTAGGTCACAAGGTCCCCTTTTGGGCACTGACTAAGACAGTGAGTGCTAATGCTGAAGTGGAAATGTCTCATCTACACTTAAATATAAGGACTGTAAAACTTAACCCAGAAATGAAGCACCCAGCAGATCAACCTTCCTAGAGACAAGCAATAGCAATGCTTGTTCCAGAGCAACGGGGATCCTGAAATAGTCACTGAGCCATACAACACTAAGGACTCCTCCCTTCCCTTACAGTCTGTTAGAATCTGCTGTTCTGTGGACTTAACTTCCCTCAGACTACTTTCCTAAGCCCATCCACAGCTTTCACTTAGTGCTGTATTAAATTCTGTGGCTTGTGAACAATTCTTGTTAGCACTCTGACCTGTCTAGTACCAGTTCTTCCTTAGGAACAAGGCCTAATTTTAGCTGTATGTTGCTGCTTTCCTGGTAACTTCTTAGTGCTTGCAGAGGAGTAGGTAATGAGTGGTGGTGGTGGTGGTACTGCCTTTTGTCCAAAAGAATTGTTGATTTTGGAAAGAGATGGACGAGATCCAGAGGTCCTGTATCCTATCGGAGCAGGGGGAAAAAAAAATGCATGTTCCAAGAGGCCGGTCTGGAGAAGGAAGAGTTGTCATTTTTGGTTTTGCTCCCTGAAATCTTTCTGCTCTCTTAGTCTTCCCTCTAGTCACCTCAGCATTAAAAAAACTGTTGTATTAAAGGTACTGAAGTTTTCAGGCAGTTGACACAGACTGCATTTGGTTGGAAAGTACCCTCAAAGGTCATCTTGTCCAACATCCCTGCAGTGAGCAGGGGCACCTCCAACCACATCAGGCTGCCCAAGGCCACATAGAGTCTGATGTTGAATGTTTCCAGGGACAAGGCCTCAACCACATCCCTGGGCAGCCTGTTCCAGTAGTTCTGGAAAATGGGTTCATCTTGTCTTTTTCATGAATCCCCTTTCACTGCCATCATTCAGTTACCAACCCTCATAGAAAGTTACAGCCTTCCCAGTCCAGCTGTCTGTGATGTTCCAGATGTTGCCCTGATACTGTGCAAATCAAGGGAGCTAGGACAGGATGTTAGTGGAAATGATATTTTGCAAGTTGCAAAAATGCTAAGCTGGTGAGGGCACAACTTAGTCCTCAAACTTCTATTCCAGGTAGGTTTTCTATGAAGCAAAAGTATTTTAACTCATCTTGCATCACATGGTCTTCCTAGCTGCTACCAAGTTAGCTGCAGGAATCAACCAGTTCAAAATAGTTTTAAAAATTACGTTCCTTAGCTTAGTTGGACAACTTGCAGCTGTTGCTTTCTAGAAATCATAGGTGTGACTGTTTATTGGGGTGAAAGGACTCAAGGATTGGTATAACCTCATTATGACTTGAGTGAGTTGTCATTAGCTTTATTAAAGTCAGCTGCAGATTGAAAGGAGTTTTGTTTTGTGGGTTCTTTTTTTTTTTTTTCCCTAGCTTTCTCTAGTATTTCCTGTTGGGAAATACTGTTTCAGACATGAACAATGCAAAGAAACAATAGAACAAATGAAGAGATAAAAGAAAATAATCAAGCCTAGTGTAGTCAGAATATTAGAAACAGACAAAACAGAGCTATAACCAGAAACTGCACAAATATTGATCACTCCTGCATATTTCATTCTCTTTGAACTGCAGAATATTCAGCATAAGCAATGGCTGTATAGGTTATGCAATTTTACTGTCTAAAGTGTAAGTTTTTCATCATGAATTAGGTGGGTATCCAAAACGCCATCTGTAGTGATGGTTATTTATCAGACTTTTGGATCAGAATTCACCTGAATTCAGTGTCAGCACCTGTGCCTATTAATACCTTTTTGCAATAAAAGATACAACATTTTCACATTCACAGTGACAAAGGAAATGCTCTGAAGTGACAGCAGTAACATCCTTTTTGCATGTGAATTTGAACTTCTTTCAGCCACAGCAGGGGAAGCTCTCCCTCACAGACAAGCTCCACTGGGCTGATGGATTTATTATTGTTTACGACATCAGTGACAGAGCATCATTTGCATTTGCAAAAGCATTGCTGTACAGGATCCGAGAGTCTCACATAGGAGCTTGTAAAAAGTAAGTGACATTATTTTTTTTTTCCCCCCTTGACAAACATACAAAAAAGCTGGGAACGCTTCTATGAGCTGTAGGCATCCTAGCATCAATTAAAATTCAGCAGCATCCAAGTGGCGTAACACAATACCGACAGTAAGGTACCTGAAGGTAAACTGTGTGCAATCTATTTCACTGTATCCAAAGCCAAGTACACCAAGACTTTTGTTCTTGCTTCTTGCAGCAGTACTGTTCAAATAATTGCCATAAATCTATCTGTTGCGAATTACATGGGTAAAAAGCTGTCATAGTTTGTGCTTTTACGCTCCCACTCTCTTACCATTTGAGATGCCAGTGTGGGGGTTGAAGAAAGCATTTCCCACAATTCAATGAATGTCTCCAAAACTGCCTTTAGCAATTACCCTAGCAGTATTTGTGCACATGGGTGACCATATGATAAGAAACAAACTACTTACTTCCATAAAGAACCACCAGAATTACAGGTCTGAGTACATGTAATGTGTTTTCCTGCATCAGTCAGCTGTGGTGCTTTCCTAAATAAATGGGAACAAAATAACAGAATCCTACAATGGCTTAGAATCCTAGAATGGCTTAGGTTGGAAGGAACTTTAGAGACCTACTCCAGCCTCCCCACTATGGCCTTTTCATAGGCCTCATCCAGCCTAGCCTTGAGCACCACTGGGAAGGAGACTTCCACAACCTCTGTGGGCAGCCTATTTCAGAGTCCTACCACCCTTGTACTGATGAACTTCTTCCTAAGATCTAGTCTAAACCTACTCTCCCTCAGCTTAAAACCCTTCTCTCTTGTCCTGTTGCTAGACACCCTTATGTCAAGTCCCTCTCCAGCTTTCCTGTAGGATGTCTTCAGGTATTGGAAAGCAGCTATAAGGTCCCCCTGGAGTCTTGAGTAAGGTGAACAACCCCAGTTTCCTCAGCCCGTTCTTGTAGCAGAGGTGCTCCAGCCCTTGGATCATCTTTGTGGCCCTCCACTGGACGTACTCCTAACAGTTCTGTGTCCTTATGATGGGGACACCAGAACTGGACACAGTATTTCAGTTGGGGTCTCACAAGAGCAGAATAAAGGAGAAGAATCATCTCTCCTGACCTGCTGACCACACTCTCTTGATGCAGCCTAGGATGTGATTTGGTTTCTGTGCTGCATGACGGCACTGCTGGCTCATGCTGAGCTTCTCAATCAATCAATGCCCCCAGGTTTCTTTCTTCAGAGCTACTCTCAACCCACTCTGCACCCAGCCTGTATTTGTGCCTTATACCAGAAGTGGAGTGAAAACAAACCAACTTTTCTGGTTTACTGCTGACCTTTCTTAATTAAAGTTTATCTGGAAGGAGTAATTTTAGCAAAAGCTTGGAATAAGGGTTCCTGTGTTCTCTTCTGAATTTTGCCACTGGTGCATCACTTTGATTCTCTTGTCTTATCTGCAAATGGAGCTAATGAGCAGCTTGATTCTTCATGAAGTCTAGGAGCTGACAAAGTACTCAGTACAGAGTATCAAAACTGTAGTGAATGAAAAATATGTGAGGTACCAAAATGAAAACTTGTAGGTAGAGAATAACTTGTCTGGAAAATCCTTTGGTGTTTGACTATGGCAAATGGAAAACTCTTAACTCCACCTGAAAAGGTTGTTAGGGGCTTGGTTTGCTCTTCTGGGTTTTTTTGCAATGCTTTTTATCTTAAACATGCAAGCTTCTCATACACACTGTGTACAGCACAGTATTACAACCTATCTTTTCTCTAACTGGAACCTTTTTCATTTCAGAATGATTGAGTCATCAGTATTTTTGGTTGGCAATAAACAGGATTTATGCCACATGAGGGAAGTTGGCTGGGATGAGGGACAGAAACTGGCAAAAGATAACAAGTGCCAATTCTGGGAATTGTCTGCAGCAGAACATTATCAAGAAGTTGTGGCAATGTTCACAAAAGTCCTGAAGAATATCACATCGAATTTCAAAGTCAAGGAAAAGAGACGACTAAGTGGATCAAAGTCAATGGCCAAGTTAATCAACAATGTGTTTGGAAAAAGAAGGAAATCTGTGTAAAAGAAAAAAAAAAAGATGTTTTTTTCTTGAAGTAGGAACAAGCTGAAGTAACAGAGCACAGGCGCCTCTTGGGAATCAGTCCATTTCTTCCTAAGTTCAGTGTCTGTAGGAGAAGACATCATCCAAAGGCAGAATACAGTATGGTCAAATGGACAAAGTCTAGATCTAGAAGATATTCTCTTTCCAATTCTACTACCGATCAACTATGTTAAGGCTATGACACTTTAAGCTGCTCCTCTCACCCTTTATCTGGCAAGTTCTACAGAGGGGATTTTTAGTCTGTATTTAACACTAACGTCATCTTGGATAGAGCTTCTAGGTACGACTGAAGTATAAAACAGTTATTTCCAATAAACTCAGGCTAGCTGCTCCAAACCTTCAGAGTTCTGAGCAGTAGTTTTATGCAAGAACATTTGCACTAAAGAAAAGCAAAATACTGCTGCTTCATGTGATAATGTATTTAACTGAAGGAAGGATGGCAGAGTTCCTCGCCTGCTTAAAGATGCCTAGCATCTGCTGAAATTCATGTGAATTAAATGGTTAGATACCAAATCAACCAAAGGTATTTACCTGCAAAGCTGCTTTGCAGAGGCACCAGAGGTGGGGAAGCAGATAAACAAAGTAGTATTGTCTCCTTTTTCTGTATTATTTTTCCCCCCTGAGTGATGAGAGAAAGTACAGAGAGGGTTGAGGATGGTTGGAAATGAAATGTCAGTGAAATGTTAGTGGGCATTGGACTGTTTTGACAAGGTAATTGTTTAATGAAATGACTTTATGGCTGTGGCCAGCATAAGGCCAGGATAACATTTTGGCCTGATCCTTTTCCTGGAACAGTTTTCATGGGCTGTAACCAAGTTTCCTTACCTGTAAGGGGGATGTGCCTGTTCAATTTTAGATGGGAGTGGAAACTTGAAGGCATGTGGACTGGTAAAAAGCACGAGCTCTTTGAAATGATCTGCCTGAATTTAAAGGTCATCCTGCTGGCAAGACCTGTGCTCCTAACTTGCACAGAGTGTTTTTCTCAAGGACCAATGTCTTTACAACTACCATACTGAAATGCTACTTGAGAGAGCACTAAAGAATATGTTAGCTGTTCAAATGTGGATATTAAACATCAGATGGGACTAAATATATTGTCAATTGACATTCAGAGCTCTTACTGTAGACAACTAAATAAGGATTTAGCCAGCATGTTCATAAGTGCTGTGCTTACACAGAAATTATGAAAGGGAAGAGAAGTGATCTGAAGATTAATTACTGCCTCCTACCCATTCCAGAGGATAGCTGGGATTCAGTCTTCACAGTTACTGAGTTGAAGCCCACCACTGCTCTGAAATTTTACCTGCATTGACAATATTACAATTACGTTATCAGTCCCAGCAAAATGCTGATTTTTCAAATGTCCACCCTGTTAAGCTAAAAGCTGTATAATCTTAGCATTACTGTTGTCAGATAAAACAAAAGCATGTTTTAATAAGCATTGACCAAAGATAACCTTTTTTTTTTTTTTAAGGGAAGGATACTGTTTATTTCACTTGCTTTAAAACTACAAATATTGGAATATAGCTCTCAGTGTTTACAGGCATTATTTCTATGCAGGTGCTGCTCTGCCCTATCAAGAGTAGTGTATTTAACCATATTGTCAATATCTGTGAGGCTGAAGTTGAAGGCTTCAGTGTACACCCTTCAGCTTTACAATACACATAGAATTCCAGAACTGCTAATGGACTGTCAGTGTGTCAGGTAGTTGTATCTCACCAGCTATGGCATTGCCAAATTCAGGAACTTGTAATCTGTATTTATTGACATGGTATTAAATAAACTGGATGTAAGATGGATGTATTCATGTTTTTGTTTTTGTTTTTTTTTTTTTCTTCTTACTGTGATATAAAGCTACAGACATTTGTTTTGGTTTTTGTAAAAGTGGAGCACCATGCATATCTGGAATTCAAATTAGAAAAAGTCAGTCTGGGCATCAGACACTTGCACAAAAGAGAGCCTCTGTCTGTGTTTCCTGTACACCATGAAGAAGCCTTCACCTGCCTTTATTCAGTGAGCAGGAGAGAACTTTTTAAAAAAAGATCTTTACCCTTGAAAATTTTGTCAAGATATCTAAACAAATGCTAATTAGCTCATAGAAATGGGAATAAGAAATTCCAGATAGATGGAATCTGCAGTGTATCCCACAGTTTTTCTTCCCTTTTTGTCCAGGTGGGGTATGTGGAACACAAAGTATCTGTCTTCTGGCCAATGTACTAGGTTATACTCGACTGAAAAAATAATCTGAAACAGCTGCAGAATGCATTTAGAATTAAGCATACTAAAGCACCCAGTGTGGACATAATCAGGATTTCACTTGCCTTTTGTTGCTAGTACGTGCAGATGAATAAGAGTACAAAATGGGGAGGAATTAAACTTTAAAGCAGGTAAAAGTTCTCCCTTTCTGTGTTTTAAGGCCTTTTCAAGAAAAATAAACTACTTAACTATTATATATATACATATATATCAGTTTTTCATGTGTTCTTGGAGTTTTAACAGTGAAAGCGATGTGTTACTGGCTCACCCACATTTGAAAATGCAAGCAAAAACCCTGCTCGCATACACAGTAAATGATGTAACTGATGTTTGATGCTCATCATTGACAGTGACATCACCTAGAGCATATTGAACTCGTTGAAGAGAGTGGAAACAGCTATCGCCACAGATTGCTTCAGCATGTGACCTTGTCCTTTCCCACCAAAAGATTCTGAAATTGCCATGCAACTGTTAAAAGTTTCTTTCTGTCATTTCTAAAAGTCTTTATTTATATGAACTTTCTAGTTCCAGTAAAATTTTGCCTGAGAAAGGCACTCAGAATTCATGTTCTTTCTCCCTCTCTCAACTTGTTTTTACTTTTGAAACTGATATAAAAGTAAAGAGGTTCTGCCAAAGTATAAAGGTAATAACCCCTGGTTCCCAAGTGTTGTCTCTCAGAGAGCTTTCAGGTGGTTTTTGAAGCTCTTTCTCACTATAGTTTTGAAATAAAGACACACAGCCTCAGCTTCTTTTCATGCTGTCATGTCTGTAGACATTAAACTCTCTGTAAATCCCACTGTAGTAACATTCACAACAGGGCAGATGGGAAAATGTCACAGAAAAACTCAAAGCGTGATACTCCTAGAAGATGAAATAGTTCAGTATTGAGTAGACAACCAACTAATATATTTAAGTTACGATAGCAATAAAAGGTGGATCAGGAATTTTGATGCTCTGCTATACTCTGGACACAAAGGTAGCTACCATAGTTTCCTTAGCCCACTGGTAGAAGCTGATTTCTGAAGTGATGGAAGGGTGAAGACTGAAGTGCAAAGACCACGTGAGTCATGCAGAGGCAGTCTTTCTGTCTGACTACACTGTTTTGAAGATGGTGCACCAGCAGATGTCTGAATATGTCTGATCCTAGCATTGTGTCCATCTAGGAGGCAGGGACAGGTGCTGTGGCTATTGGTCTGAATAAGTATGTTGCTCTGACTGATGGCTGCATCCAGGAAACTCAGTGGTATTTTCAGAGGATGTGCTGTGAAAGGTATTGTGAATACCACTCAGAGCAAAACCAAAGTGCACTAAGTATCCAAGAATATGCTAATTTTCCACTAGGATGCCTGTTGGAGCAGGTGTTTTAGAGGTCAATTAAGTGTTCGTACAGATCTACTTTGCTTATGGATAGAGTAACAAACTCCCACTCTGCTTAATATGCTTGAAAGAGCATATTCCCTGCTGAAGCAAGAAATACACTTGAGAAAAAAAAAAAAAGAAAAGAGAGACTACTGGAATAATCTGGAGCAATATTAAAGTGTACTGTATATTAAAAGAAAAAAGAATCTCCTTACCTCCTTAAACCTGTCCCCAGGGACATGGACTTCTTCACAGTCTTAACCTGCCATGGGGAATAAAAACAAGTAGAAGACATATACTTTTTTTTTCCTGTGTTGTTCAGTCAGTTTGAAAAGCAAAGTCTTTGTTTATGTCCCTAAATGGATCTGGACACCTAACTGTCAGCTTCTACTGTTTTAAAACTTGAATTTGATTTTTCCATAAAGAAGCAATGCTGTAAATGCTTAAGTGTTTGTTTGTTTGTTTGCTTTTTTTTCCCCATAATTGATATTATATGAGACAGGCAGGCTATTATGGGTAGGAAGTTATTTTTAAACAGACATTACTCTTTTCCAGAAACAGACTGTAAGTTTCTGTCTTCTTTTAATTGCTTTACAAAGTAAATTGAGTCCCTCTGGTTATATAATTAATATCCACATTTAGCCCTATGTGTTTGACATGACTTGATGCATTTACTGCTACATTCATTTTTTAAGGATGGGTAGGAGTTCAGATAGGCATTGAATTCCTGCTGAACTCATCCAGAGTTTTTGCAGGGAAGGCTTTTAACAGTACAGAGAAATATGTACTACAAACAAGTGGAGAACAGAGGTGTTAATGGGGCTTGAGCCAAATGAACTAAGCAGATCTGTCCCCTTGTACCTTCCTGTGTTTCTACTCAGCAGCAAAATAGCATTGCATCTATAGTGTATTTTACTACTTGAAATAAATCTAAAGGAAGTAGAAATTAAAACATTGGACCTTAAAATTGTAGGCATTGTGGTATCTAGTGACGATCTCATTTTTAATAGAACTTTCTAAGTAGACTTCACACACCTTTTTGGTTGTGATTTGGTGGTGGTTGTTTTGTTTCGTTTTTCAAAAGCAATTCATTCTCAGACGAGTTCCCTTCCAGAAGAATCTCTGTTTTAAAGATGTTGTGAGCCTCTGAAACTTTAACAATCTTTTCGTGAGTGCCTTTTAAAAGTAAATCTCTGCGTTGCTAAGGAGAATCGGACATCTATAAAGCTTCATCTGTAAAGCTTCCAGCAGCTCCCTCTCGTGGCGTTTTGCTCACACTTCAGCCTCCTCGCTGAGCAATGAAGCGTTTTAGCTTCTCCTCAGCTTGAAACAGCAGTGCTCATAAATCCAAGAAAGCTGATCACGAAGTACAGGTAAAAACCCTCCTGCCTTCCACTACTATAAAATCCTGCTATCGATTATGCTGAGCTTACCAATGTGACATGTTAAAGCTGAACTTGACAGTATCCTTAACTAATAAACCTGCAAGTATTGCTCAGGTTTTTCTCACAACTGACAATTCTGAGCTCAGCTGTGTCATTGAAATAAAGTTTAGCTATCATTTAAGATGATGAAAGGTTTCCCATTACAGAATCACAGAATTATTGAGGCTGGAAAAGACCTCTGAGATCAAGTCCAGCCTATGACCTAACACCATGACATACCATCCATTCATATTAATATCCTCGAGAGGGGCTTGAACGCTTCTGTCACTTTCTCAACCACACCTGTTGCTCTGATAAGAGGCCTGACCTGCACCTTGTCTTTCTACAGCTTCCTGGGGGTATCACCATCAGAACATGAGAGAGGGACATGGCAGGAAGCTAAGTCAGTCAGGCAAAAGTGTTTCTTATCTGTAAGCTGTAGTACAGGCACACTGCTTCAATCTTTAAATAGCAAGGTCACTTACTGGAAAGACTCCAAGATAGGAATCACCTGGCCTAAAACAGAAGTCTGCTTCTAGATTCCCATCTCAGCTAGATGCCTTTCTACCAAACAATTTACCTCATTAATGCCTCAGATAACACGGATTAATCATTCTCCAAAAGGTATTAAAACTCTCCACCAACTCTTCACTAATTAGAGTTGAGGATCTCTAAAGTTAGGTTAGATGAATCATGTTCCAAATATGGCCCCTTAGGGCTCTTTGCTAGGTATTTTGCCCTTCATCTTCAGCACTACATAGAGCCAATCTGTCCTATTTTACAAAGTCAATCGAGTCCCTATGGTTAGACAATTAACATCTAACTTGAGATGAGCATTGGGTCATTTAATGCTAAATTTATTTCATATGATTGATCAGGGTGTTGGATTATATTTGATCCCTGCTGAACTCCATGAAACACCCTGAAATCCAACTGTCACATGTTAGATTAATGGATGAACTGGAAATGAAGCTGAGGATATGTTAACTGGGTACTGCCACAGATTGCTTCCAAGCTAGCTCATTAAAAACTTACTAGCAGACCTTGATGCTTCACTGCAGTCTGCAGCAAAGCCATATTTTAAATGCTCTGGTAACTCCAAAAGCCTAAGGTGCAGCAGAAAGTTAAATCAGGTCTGCTGACTCCCAAGATAGTGATTCAACTTATCAGTTGTTTTCTGACTCTGAAAATATGTTTCAACAATTTGTGTGTGAGCAAAGAGATTACTTCACTTTGTGACTTACTCTGATAGGAATTACCAGCCATATGGAATAAACCAAGCCCGTTATTTGCAAACAGACAACATAAAATCTCTGCATCACTTATGCCTTGATTTGCTGTTGCATGTCCTCCTCTTTGCAGCTAGAGGATTTTGAACCGAATGGCTCCAGTCTTAAAATGTTTCATTAAACAGGAAGTTTAACTAAGCAACAAAGTTGTTCAGTGGGCTATTTCCTTTAGACCACTGATATAAGGCTGCAGTCACACCAGTTTCTCATCACATCTCCAGCTATTACAGCACTACAGTATCCAAACAGCAGTATGAGAAGCCCAGAAGTATGCATGTTGCTGGTCCAGATGGCTGCTGCCATACAGCTGTATTGTAAATGCCTTTCAGCCACTGAAAGCACTAACCTGGGCTCCTGCATTATATTCTGACTTTTTTCATGAATCTTAGGGGGAAAGAATTAATTTTGAAACTTTACATCCTCTTTCAAATTGGGCTGATATTTACTAACAGGTTCAGACATTGTTATTCAGAGAATGTACTTCCAGGGCAGTTCAGGAAAGGTGCAGTTAGTATCTGAGCTGAAATCTAGGCTGAAATCCTGTTTTACACTTTTCCCCCCCATTGTACAGTTAAATTAGTACCATCTAACAAATTGCTTCTTGCTTTCTTCTGTGTGAGGTACCATCAGGGTAGCTTCTCTTAGTTTGCAACAAGGTGGTTGTATGCTAAAAACATTAAAACACAGTCCTCATCTACAATAGTGGATTATTAGAAATATGAATTGCTGGCATACAGCTAGGCCTCATACTTCATGCCCTCTGAGTGAGCTTTCCTACTTACTAATGATGAGTCACATAGGTAAAGCTACTTGTGCATAAGGGTTCTTGTGATTGCTGGGCTGATCTAAATGGATGCACAATTACATGATTAAATACAACAACATATTTTACTAACTACATATAATTTTGGCTGTCACTCAGAATTCAATTTCATTAGATGGTTCAATGAATGACTGAGGTAATCTGGGATCTGTCCTGTGCAGACCTTAGGAAATACTGTAAATACTGAGCTAAATCACAGAACTTAACTTAGATGCAAATGGAAGAGCTTTACAAAGGAACTAAAGGAACTAAGCTATACTCATCTTTCACAGTGTTTGAAGCCTCCATCTGTTTGCTTCCATTAATACAGATTTACAACTAGTATTTGTGCATGTAGATGCATATAGGGTGCATGCAGGTTAGCCTATGTTAAAAAAAAAAGGCCAATATATACAAGTTTGTTTGTCCTGATTGGTACAGTCTGTCTTCACAGAACTACTTAAATGATTTTTTTTTTCTCATCTAGCCATTAAACAGTGCTGCTGAAGACATTTTGTCCATACTGCTGCAATAAATCTCCTAGGAGCCACACCAGATGCCCTCAGCTTATCTCCTTTCTGTTGTTTTCCTCAGTCCAGCATCAACCTCTGGATCTTATTCTGATGAGTTTAGTGGCAGAGGGCATGTACACTGATTACTAACACATAGAACACATATAGTACAGCTTATTATCATATCTGCTTTTACAATTAACATCATGCACTGGTAGGTGTCAAGGGAAGCAGGGGCCTTGGGAGAAAGTCATTTTCCTCTCTCTTCTCTTTCCCTATGCACACACAAAAGTTTTGGAAATCCATGTTAAGATATTAAAATGCAGGTATACCCGAAGGGAGGTCAAAGTAGGGCAATGTTTACAACCCTTTAAATGTGTATCCTAGCACTTGCCAGGAGCACTTGCCAGGTTGGGTAAATAACATAGACTGTGTTAGAACTCCTGCATTTCCACTTTGGCCACAGAGTACATACACAAGCATGCAGAACAGGAGGGAGAGACACTGGTCTAAGAAAAGTTCTGAAGACTGGGTACAAGATGAAACTATAGCCAGCAACACTCTCCCCTGCTATGAACCAGTATTTTTTCTTTCTGTTACCCTAAATTATAGGATTGGGTTTGCACCAAATCTGTTTGGTCACTGATTGCTTAATAGGTAATGCTTTGAGCCAAAACTACTGTCCAAGTTACAGACGTATTCCACATGGGCCCCGTTGATGATCCTGTGAAAACTGATGTAAGTTGAATTTGAATGAGCAGGTTAGGAATTAGAAGCAGTCCAGTCCAATCTCAGGTATGTTCTTCACAGCAGAGATGCACTCAAAGGACTGGGAAGGTGCACTGGTAAGTAAAGCACTCATCTCATTGTTTTTGCCCTGCTTTTCTGAAATTGCTGTTTCTCCAGATCTACAGAGCTACCTATAACCTTTGGAAGGAACACACACAGAGCCTTCAGGCCAAACCTTTTTGCCCAGCTATCTCCCTTCCTTTGCTCAGCTGAGTGGAAGAGATGAAAGCCTTTTGGTTTTAATTTGTCTGAACTCAGGGTCAAATCCTGCTTGCTGCTTTTCTGGAACGAACCCAGAATGACTCCAGATTTACAGTGGTACATGTGAGAACTAAACTATGCCCTGAAAATTGATTCAAAATCTTTCAGACACCTAAACAGATGGATAAATCAAGCACAGATTCTCAGGTCAACCTCTACCAGAAGGAATCTCTCATCTGACTTACGGTAGAAGTAAGATGCTATGATAGCGGCTAACAATAGAAAGGGATGGAGAGTAAGGGAGGGGAATCATTTTCCTTACCAAACTCACTTGATTTAATACAAGACATGCAAAATTAATGATGGCTTTGAGTGATACCTGTATGTTTTGTAGGTTTATAAATTGAGGATATAAAATCTTATACATCCTATATGAGTAGCTATTGTTTCAGCCTATTACAGGAGATATCTATCTAGAGTTGACTGAATTGTATTAATCTGATCCTAGTTTAATGATGCCTTAACATTTTTATGGGAGAATTTAATGTTTGCAATATCCATGTTTCTTATTTGAAAGTGTGACTTATAGGTTCTCATCTTCCTTAAATTATGAAATCCTTCAGCTAATAAAGGAAAATGATTATGGTTTGCAAAAAAAAAAAAAAGGCAAAGTCATTTAACAATCCATATAACTGTCTATTGTAGGTCTTTGCATAATAATTGTAATTTAGCTATTAAGTGTTCTAAAGGCAGTTATCAGTCATATGCTGCAATTCTAAGGAACAGGGGAAAAAACTCAAATTATTTAAGGGCTTTGTACTTTCCAAAGTGAAAAAAAAAACAAAACAGCAGAAATCAATAATACTTTTAGCAAGGATAAAAAGTGTGCTACTGAAATAACCAGTTGTTGATGGCATTTTTTCTAACTATCCAATATTAAAATCTTCAGTTTTCCATCATATCACTGTCAAAAAGTTATCTTCATTTCATAAGCAAGGAAAGCCAAGAAAGGAATTGAACCTGCATGTTTTGATGCCTGGAATTTTCCATTTTCATGCTACATACATGAAAGGAGGTGATTGTACCTAGGGTATATCTCAACTATTTCCTTCACTGATGAGGAAACTGCCCACTTGAATCCAGCTTAGCTAATTGCATGTGTTTTCATATTTCTCCATATTTCTTGCACTATGGTCAAGCCTCTGATGTTGTGGATTCTCTTGTAGAACACTGTAGATGTTAAAAGATTCTCTTTTAAGATCCAAACCCTCTTTGCTCTAGTCCTCAGCTCTCCTTAGTAAGATCTGTACACTAAGTGGCCACTCTGACCTCAGTCCCTATGAAGATTATGTAGCAAGTCTCCCTAGAAACCATTAGAAACCATTTCCAGACAAAAAGACAAAAAAAAAAAAAAAAAAGATAAAGAACATGACTAGAAACACTCAGTACATATTTAGCAAAGATAAAATTGTTCTTGACCAACAGGGATGTGATCCTTTTCTATGATGAAACTGGTGTTGATGTAGATGCAGACAGAGCAATGGATGTAGTTTAACTTGAATTTCACAAGGGTTATGAAACAATCAAAAGCACACTGGACATATGGACTAGACAGGAGGATTGTGAAAAATTGGCTGGCTGGTCAGGCTCAAAGGAGAGTGCTCAGTGGTTCAAAGTCTTACTAGGGCTGGTTTCTATAGGCCTTTGTCAGGAGCTGACACAGGAACTGACACTGTAGCATCTTCATTGACAACCCCTGCAACAAGGGAGAAGCCATGGTCAGTGCGTTTGTGAATGACAACAAATGGGGGGCAAGAGTTGTGGCACTGCCGTTCAGAGAGCCCCCTGGAAAGAGAGAGAGAGAATCTGGGAGACTAGGCTAACAAATAGCCTCATGAAGTTCAGCAAAACTAATGTGGAGTCCTGCCTCTAGGATTCAGTAGCTTTGTACAACAGTATGGGCTGGGGACTGAACAGGTGAGAGGGCAACCGCAGAAAAGGGAGGTGGTGGTCCTACTGGACAAGTTGGATGTGAGTCAGCAGTGTGCTCTTGTTGCTGTGAACGTCAACTGCATTCTGGACCATGCTAGTAAGAGCACAGTTATCAGATTAAGGAGAGAGCAGATTGCTGTCTACTTTGCACTTCTAGGGCTGCTTCTAGAAGACTTCAGTTTCTGTCCCTCTTGTGAAAAAGAAACAGGCTGGAATCAGTTCTTTGTAGGATTATGAAGATTGTTGAGGGACTAAAGCATGTGATGTGAGAGCAGAGGCTGAGGGAAATGGTTTATTTAGCCTGGAGAAGATAAGGTTAATGTGGGATTTAATTACCAATTTCAGCTACCTCTTGGGGGGCTGTAGAGAAGACAAAACCAGCCTCTTCCCAGAGGTATGCAGCAAAAGGACATGGATCAACAGATACAAATAACAGTGAGGGAGTAAAGTACTGAAACCAGTTTCCCAGAAAGGTTGTAGTACCTCTGTCCTGGGAAATGTTCAAAACTTGACTGTAAAATGCTCTGTGCAGCCTGATCTAACTCTAAAGTTAGCTTTGATCTGAGCAGGGATTGGACTAGGTGAATTTCATCTATCCTGTCCAACCATGTATCTCCAAGATACATCCTTTGCTCATATCTTACAGCTGCAGTGGAGATAGCATTGCTACTAGTAGAAATTTCTGCCTGTCTAAAAGAAAGCCAGTGAGCTAGAAGGATACTTTCTGTGTACCACCTGGTTGGACAATACTGACAATCACTGGCAAGTCCTTAGGAATAGTCATGGAGATATGTCTAGTCCTATGACAGCCACAAACTTCTTCCCATTGCAAGGATATTTATAAAGAATTTCAGTGTGCTCTTACTAGAAAGCTAAGATGTCCAGATGCAAACTATTTTAAAAAGTCTGTCTTAACAAGTAGAAAAATAAGAGTAGCTAGAATACCAATTATTACACTATACTCAAAATTCCTTGTGATAGGATAACACCCTTTGCTTCAGCTCTGACATTTGTCTTCCAAATACAGTCTTGCCCCACATTCACCTACATTTCACAACAAATTTTTTTTTTTGTAGCAGAACCAAAGGTCAAGACACAAAGTTGACAGGTGTTCCAGGTACACAGCTGCTAACAGGCATTGCAGCATATGATATCTAGAATGGATTCAAATCTTGACATTCACCAATTACCTATAACACAAAGCAGCATTTAACAGATCCAAATACATATCAACAGAAACATTTTTTGAGTACCACCTTTACACTCTATATTTACTCCAGTGCTGACTATCTGTTGTTGGTAAATACTGACCAGCTGGCACACCAATTGAATTGATTTTTTCAGTGACAGGATCCATTCTTTAGAACATGTTAAGAAAACAAGTGGTAATGGCCTGACAGAAAATGCATTACTTCTGTGAATTGCTTATACTTAATTCACTTAAACTAAGTGCAAAACACACAGGCAAGTTAAAAAGAGAGAGATGCCAGGTTAGTAAAGGTGAGGAAAAAAAAGAAGTTGTTTTCATGCATTATGTGGATGTTAACTCATTTGAGAAAAGTAGCTTTGAAAAGTCAATTAGTTTCTTACTTCTTAAGAATTATTTCACTGGTCTATCTCTTTGAATGAGTATTCTCTACTTAACATCAAATCCAGGATGGATTTAGGAAAAGTGTTCTGGATGATGTATGTCCTTAAAAAACCCCAAACAAAAGAAAGCAGAAAACTTTGAATTTAACATTTAAACTATTTTTAAAAGACTATATAATGCTGTCTGTGTGGGTATTAAGAAATAAAGCAGTTTCTAAGGAAATCCTTTGATAAAAGCACGATTACAGTTTAAAAAGAAATAAAAAGGCTCCAAAAGTGTCACCTTTCTCTTCAGAAAAACTGTTCCCAGTGGCTCTCTAAAGTCTATCAGCCCTTGCTGTATCAAAAGAGCTTTTGTAGGATCTTCAGACAATTTTAAAGTACAAAAAGTTCTCAAGCTCTCAGCAAGTGTGACTAGGATGCAGCCAGGCACTTTTGCCCAAGGGCCCACTACTCATTTCTGGGAGGAGACTTCCAAATTGCCCTTTGCTGTGCTGCTCATTGTTCATAAGCCTCCGTTCTGCACCCCATTTCTTTTCTCTCACATGACTAGCAGCTGTCTTCCCTGCAAAGATGTCAGCACTAAAGGAACTGGTGGTGGCACAACATCTAGAGAATGTCTTATGCAAGGTTTAGGTAGTGAAAGATTTAATCCTGAGGTGCTGGAATCACTGAAGATCTACTGGCACCAAGGTGCTGTGTATTGGCTTGCATAATCTCAGGTTCAAAGAAAGGTCACAAACAGCCACAGCCTTTCCTACTACTTTGTGGAAAACTGTGTCTGGGTCTCAGTGGGGCTTTCCATTAGTGACCTTTGGGTAATTCAGGGCAAACAGTGTTGAGAGCTATTTTTACCTTATTTACAGCATAATAAGTAGTTAGGAGAGAGCTACTGAACGCACATCTTAAAACCCAACTGTTCTATGATTTAGGATAACATAATACACCATTGGAAGCTGATTACTTTAGTTAGTAAAGCCATAAAGCTCCATTTAAATATGACTAGTAAGAAACCAGGCTATTAATAATCATTATTGCAAATGTCACTGATTTCACATTATAAAACTTAATAGACTATCACCATTAAAACATGTGCTCTCCATAATTACACTGTGTACCAACTTGTGCTTGATTCTCCCTCCATGAATCAATTCAACACTCTCTGCAAAGCTCTTCTTTAGAGAAGAAAACAGGTGTTTTTCCAGGCAGCTGGGAAGAGATTTAAAGGAAGGACCATTTTTCTGCTCCGGGCTTTGGGACAGAAAGAGAAGTCTGGATATTTTCCTCATTGTAAATACCTGTGAGAAACCTTGATTTATGTATTTGTCTTTATCAGCCAATATTTCTGAAGCAAAGCATAGATCATTTTATAAAACACATCCTGACCAGTTCTTGTATTTTGTAGTCTGAGCTTAACTGACTACATGGAAGACCAAAACCCCACTCTTCAAGGGACTAAGGCTTAAGTCTTCCATGAAAAGTGGGATCACAGAGAATCCCTTACAGCTATATACCTCAGTTTCCTCTTTTGCAAAATTTGTGTTTCTTTACACAAGGCTTGGAAGTGTTCAGCTTACAACATGCCTTATATATATGAACACTTGCCATATTATTACTCACAAAATTGGCATGTTGTTAATATAAAATAAATGAGGCTCAAATTTGTGTTATAAAGCCAGAAATACCTAAACCCAAAGTGACATTTTAACATAGAACAGATGCCTTTGCAAAGAAATCCATCCAAGGGGCCTTTAAGCAAATAGCTGAGTTTGTCAATTTAGGACATTACTGCACCTAGCAAATCATAGCTGCTAATGTCAACATATCATCCTAGTGCAGGGGACATACAACAATAAATGAGATGGTAAATATTTTCTGAGGAGAGGTCAATATTTGCTGTGCTTGATGCTGTTTAATTCCTCAAATCCATTAATGCTTAAATGGTCAGAATGCAGAGGTGCTCTAAAGCCCTTGCAGCTTCCTACTGACTTTGGATGGAGCTTGAGTACAGAGCAATCTGCAGAAGGAAGGCACCCAACCTGTCTCATGCAACAAGCTACCATTTATATATTCCAAGTTATTGATCAATTTTAGAATTAACTCTATGTAGAAAGGCTCAAAACATGACCAGGAATCCTTTTAAAAGCTTTTTTGGGAATTTGCTTATGGTCACAATTTCTTTGGATTTTGGACTGGACAGTCTCCATCCACAGGGAAGAATTTTACTTTAGCATAAATGAGGAATTCCATATGCTGATAAGGTCACTAGATGAGAACATTTATAGTAAAGTTCCTGCCTGTAGAAAGTTATATGTGATTGAAACAAAAGCCATGACTAGATGATATGATCATGTGGCATCTTGCTTTTCAGATTGTTTTGTGGGGTTAGGGACAATGTTATCACCAGTATTGAATAAATACAGCTTCCAGGAAACTGACACCACTTAGTTAATGAGAATCATAGAATCGTTTTCAGGAATCATTAAAGAAAGAGACCTTTAAGATCATCAAGTCCAACTGTTAACCAAACACTGCTAGGTCACCACTAAACTATGTCCCTAAGCAGTACATCTACAAAGAAAGTTTTCCCTAGTCACATTTTCCAATCCACACCCAAACATCAATCATCTCAAATTATCAGTGTGTTCACATCTACAAGTGTCAGCCCATATTATAATCTGCAGCAATCAGAAATTTAGCTTTACAGGGTTTTTTTTTCAGGTAGTTTTTCCTCTCCCACCTCAAATACAGTTACCAACCATAAAAAGATGTATAAAATCACCAGTTCTATCTAGTTAGTAACTTAGATCTTCAGAAAGATGGTGATAAAACCTCCAGGTGTTTGGTTTCTTTAGGAGGGAGAGCAGAAGCAGGGGGAGCAGGCTGATGCACTTTGTTACACCTTGCAGCAGACTTTCTTTGCCAAAGTACCAAATGATTGTATTGGAAGCACAAATATTGGAAATAGGAAAGCATAATTTGCTGATAAGCACCCAGGTCTCAACCAGACCTTGTGACTGGGTGAAGGTCCAGCTGTCCATGTTTGTGCTTGGATCAAAACAGGAATGCTGGTTGGGGCCAGGTATGGCCCTGGCATTCCTTTTGTCTTGCTTATTATTGTAGTTAACTTTTACTGGCAGGAGCTGATGTTTCCTGACAGACGATGATTATTCCTGGCAGAAGACATCAAGTCTGAAAGGGTCATCAAGAAATGTTTGTGCAGACAAAAAGCTCACTCAGTGATATGGCTACAGTCTACTCCCACACACACTTTACACCAGAGAAAACTGAGGAACCCCATGTGTGGATGAGAATTTGACAGCGAAGTTTTAGAGACACATTGACAGCTTTGCCCTCCTCAGCAGGGATACCCTTTAGGTAAGCTGTGTCCTTGGCACTACGGAGTGTATTCTGTCCCGGGTTAGTTATGTGTGTCATTACAGTTGTGTTTGCTTAAAGCTCTAGAGTGATTTCTGCAGCTAAGTTCCTATCACTGCCAATTGTAAAGAATCTATATATATGTTGCAGGGGTAAATAAACCCTGTTACTCATGCATCTGACTGCTTTAAAGCGACCACCTCTACAGCAAACTGGGCTCTTTGTGCACCTGGTGTTGAACCTGTAATCATGGGAAAATTGTGTAGTTATTAGTGCATTAACTGCTCCCTTTGAAAAGGGAGCGACTCACAGCAAAATGAGGCTGTTGGTAGGTCGGCTGTCAGACCTATAGCAACCCATCCTCACTGGCATCCCTGTGAAGACATAGAGTCCAGTTGCACCTAGGCCCTCTAACCTCTGAGGACTCAGCTAGAATGCAAGGGGATTAATCTCTTACTAAATTTACACACCCCTCCTGCTTCACTCAACACACCTGTCCTCTGAAAATCTGTCTCAAACTGCATTATGATCTCCAGTAACTTCAGAAAAATACAGCTCAGTGTCATATATGAAATTCCAATCTAAAACTTGTCATGTTTCCATAAGTTCTCTCTCCAGCTACCCACACAGCCCCACTATTTTCTTCTGAGTTATTCTACTGGCAAGTGAAGAACACCAATTGTGTCATGTAACACGGCAGGATATCTTTCTGACTGATTAGGTGCAGATATGACTTATAGGAAGGAAGATGAGTAGATTCCTCTGGGCTGCTACATTTTGTCAGCTTTGTCACTTCCAGTTGCTGGTGTGTAACAACTTAGACTTCCCATGAGAACTGGGAAAATGCTAATACTCAGTCCAACAGCTCAACATCATAATCTCCTCAGAGAAGTAAACAAATTAAACAGAAACACAGAGAGAGTGACCTTGGATAAGTTGCTTCAGCAACCTGTGCACTTCATACCTCCAACCTCAGCTGCCTTGCCTGTTATTTTTCAGAGAGCCCAGGACCAAGGTGCTTAGCTGTTTCCATTGCTGTAGCTTGCCTGTAAGGACAGCCCAAGGAATAACAACTGGCACAAGGTTCTGCACATAAAGAGTTCCATGAATGTCCTTTATCTAGCTTTTCAAAACAGCTTTTTCAAAGCAGTAACAAACCTCTAATACAGCATAAGCACACAAAAATAAAGGCAGTGAACTTACAAATGCATCTAGAAATAGAATTTGGGACCAAGGAAATCAAGGTACCTGAACTGAAAAGAGGTGAGATGAAACAGTTTGGATGGTTGCTTTGTAAATTGTTTATTGGGCCTTACTGCCCACAGTTTATAGGAGGAATTATTCACTTCAGTGTGCAAGTAGGATTGTTCATGCTTTCCTACAACAGCTTAAATCCTTAAATCCTGTCCTACAACTAATGTCTCTCTGTTAAGGCAATCAAACACTTAAGACAAAGTTTTTTATAAATACATATCTGACTGACCATCTTCAATAGTTTACAAAAAAATTGTATTTATTGTCTGCTGTCAGCACCAATCCCATACATGCTGCTCCTGATCAATCTTTTCCTTTTACCTCCAGTTATATATAACTAGATATCCACAGACTGTTTTTCCCCCTTAACAAACTGTTTCTGGGAAACAGGTCCTACACGTAGGGTATTTTTCTTCCTCCTTTGGACAGGCCTATACATGAAGAGAAGAACCCTGCTGGGATGCTGAATAGCCTACTGGTGTACAGTGTTGCTTTAAATATATGGCTCCAAAATTTAGAATATATATATTGTTGGTGAAGTCCAGATAATTAATTCACAAGTCAGCTGCATCACGCAGGTTTTTTGATGGTATCTTTATAAATAGGTTGGTGCTTTCAGAGTGCCTGATGGAATCTTTCATATTGACATGAAAGGCATTTGGAGGTTGGAATATGCTAGTTATACAACTTGCATTCTTGGTGCAGTTCATGGGGGCTGCCAGCTTCTCAGAACATTGATCCAAATACCAGGATAAATACCTTCTATATATTTAGAATTTTTTTAGTATTTAGGTTTTTTGTTTTGTTTTAATTAACTTACTGAATTTTCCAGTGCTTGACAACCCTTTCTGTAATAAACCTCCTCTGGGGGAACTTGGGAACATTTCCTTTTGTACTACTGCTTGTTACTTAGGAGGACAAACTCACATCATCCCCCACTTCCCACCCAGCCTTCCTGAGTCGAGTCAGATCTGATTAATGGTTGTATCATTCTGCATAGTTCTAACCTAAAGGACTGGGCTGTTGGGTGATACGAATTTTTCGACTTCAGAGGGCAGGATGCCTGATTTAAGTGCAAACTCAACGCCAAGAAGCCCTGGAAACTAAAACTTAACTCAAACTAGTTTTTGTGCACCAATACCAATGCAAACGCTTTCGTGGACCACGCACTGAGAAAGTTATTATTATTTTTTAAGGGGTAGATTTTGAACTGGACAGCGAAACCTGAGAAAAAATAACCCAGCAGTATTCCATAGGCTGCAGCCGAGGAGGTGTCACGGCTGGGAACAGAAACTTTGACCGCAGGAAAAGGCGACCCCAGGCCCCTGCTGGCTCTCACGGCCGCTGGCGCAGGGGCTGCCTCCCGCAGCACCCAGGGGATGTGCGCAGAGCCGGCACCCGGCGAGCAGCGCTCACCCCTCTCGGGTGGCATTTCCCTTCCCTCAAAGCTACGGCTGCCGTTTTCTCGCACATGCCGTAGGACCAGCCGCAGCCCTCCTGCAGGCAGAGTAAATCCTGCCCGTCATGTCAGCGAAGGGAAGAGGAGGGGAAGATCCCTGGGCTCTCCACCCCTCCAGTCCCGACGCCCTGGGGCGGGTCAGTCCGGTCCGCCCCGCTAGTGGAAGCTGTTTTTCTCTCCCTGCCCTGGCATATATCCGCTCACGGGAGCTTTTAAACAGATCACAACGAAAAAGCAGTGAAATTTTATCAAGAGCCAAAATACCCGCTATAAATACCTCGTATTCTCCTGTCTCTCTCTCTTTTTCTTTCCCCTGAGTTCACACACAATTGGAAAACTCCGAAGGTGGTCTCAAAGCAGCCTTTGCCCCTACTTGACACCAGCTTTTAAAAACTGGAAGTGCTTAATTTTAATGAACTCTCCCATCCTTGGTCTTACAATAAAGGCAAAGAGTTTCTTTGCTGCTGATAGAACAAAAATACTGTTTTTAAATGAACAAACATGGGTAGCAACTCTTATACTCCAGAGTTAATATTTCACCTCATTAATCTGCCTCGTTCTAATTTAGAGTTACAGAGAGCACGTTTTAGCATCTTAAAAGTTAATTTTTCAGCATTCTCATAAATGCAGCCCATAAAGCAAACTTATTATTGCATTAAATCTACAGTCTAAAACAACTTCAGTTTAAATATATTTCTGTTCTCAGTACACACAGAAGCATCCAGTCACAGAAACGGCACATAAGCACACACACGTGTGTGTGTAGACAGCTTACTCAACAGCCTCTTACTAGTGTTTAC
Organism: Indicator indicator; assembly: GCF_027791375.1. Classification (NCBI taxonomy): domain Eukaryota; kingdom Metazoa; phylum Chordata; class Aves; order Piciformes; family Indicatoridae; genus Indicator; species Indicator indicator. The sequence goes on from NC_072023.1 coordinate 21,693,168, forward strand.
AACAAGCACAGAAAAATACATTAACTTTTAACTGAAGAGGGTCACTGTAATTGTTGAAATGTTCTCACAACAGGCTGAAATGAATCCAGTCCTGATGTGCCAAGCAAACTGTTTGAAGCATCAGTTCATGTTTCCACACAAGCCTAGGAGTGGTAAGAGAGGGCACATCCTATGGCCACTTTCACTGCAAAGGGCCAGAATGGTGTCTTGCCACATGATCCCAAAGGCTTCCAAAAGTGCCAGTATGGGAACAATTTTCCCCTACACTTATCCAAACTGAATCTTCTTGGTTCAACTTCCCAGTTGGGAAAATCTTGAGGGCTAAGACCCTGTATAAAATAGAGTGACCCATTGCCATGCTATATACTGCTGCTGGAGAAGGACGGAGAGCAATGCCAAACTCCTCTGTTGTTCCCAAAAAGAAGCAGGTAGATCCCTTTGTTTGTGACCTGAAATGCTTTCCCCCTCCCTTCCAAACACTTCAGAAGTAAGTTCATCTTGTCAAACTTTCATTTTAAAGGATTACCTGCAGAACTGGAGACAGGCAAAAGTGCCGAGCCTTAGTATTCAGCTGCTCTAGCAGGGGGTGAGATCCAGCATAGCAGTGAATTTGGGTGGACTTTACATTTTTATAGAAACAATAAAGAGAAGCAAAACAGGAACAGAAATTTTATTTACACAGATAGGAACTAGATGAGAAAGTATCTAAACTGGAATAAGCAGATGAAGAAAATAAGGCTTGAAGAGCAGACCAGAAGATTGTAGAGGTTTAGGCTTCCTCTGTAGAGTGAGTTAACAACTTCTCTGTCTTTTGTTCCACTGACACTGCTGAATGGAGCAGAAGACAGTTTATTTATATTCTCCTGTTTCATGAGTGCCTCACAGACTTTTCTGGAATAGCTCTTTCTCATAATTTTAAGATATAAGCGTGCTGGGTCATCTTATCTAGACTGTATTTTTCCCAGGAAAAGATGGACTGGATGATCCTTGAGGTCCCTTCCAACCCATTATTCTATGATTCTAGGAATATTTCAAATCAAATTCAACCAGCACATCATTAACCACCTGAGAACCTTAAAAAAGGGGGAAGTTCCATATCTAGGTGAAGTTTCATGGACTGACAGCAGTGGAGAAGAGTAGGCAATATTAAGTTGTATGTGCTACTGCTTTGTCTGCCTCTCATAATCCCAGGTTTAGGCTTATATTCAGATTATAACTGTGCACTCATCATCCACAGGGGCCACATCCTCCTAGTGGCTAGGATTTACACGTTTTGAAGAAGCATTTTTGTACCCATTGGAGAACTCCTTGTAAGAGGTTAATCATCTGACCTCCTCTGCCTATTCTGCAGTCAGATTTCTCCCTACTTCCTTCGTTCTTTGGACCCTCAACTCCTGGGTTCTTGAGCTGCCGTTTCACCTGATCAAAAGATGACAATATGTTTTCCCTTTCTTTCAATGTTGTTACTATCAGAATGGTGGTGCTCCCTGTCTCTTGGATCTGTTTGTGGTCTGCTCAGACAGGGCCCCCAGGGATACACACTGTTATCTCTGTGATCTACCATATCTGTTCCAAACACAGTTGTCTTGAATTGGTGAAGCTGCTGTGTGAACTTTTCACTACAGCATCCAAAGCACTGGGAATCCTTTCAGTCACTAAGACTTATTTTTTTTTCCTTAGAAAATCCTTCTTTTTGGTCATTGTTTTTACAGTCCTTTATAGTTCATCTGGCTACCCACCTAACTGGGAATCATTCTACTTTCTCCATTAGCTTTTTAAAGAATTAAAATCAAATTTCTGCCCCACTCTCCCACCCTCCAAATTCTGGAGAAGGATTCAAAGCAGAAAAACGTCTCATGAAAAGATCTAACAGGACCAAGACTTGATCTGAGTTTAACTGATTACATCCCATGATTACATGCCACTGCTGAAGCTATGATTTATGGAGGCACACTTTTTTTTTTCCTTCTCTCCTTTGTTCCTTACTGTACTTCTAGGACTATATTACAATTCCTGAGTGCCTCACAGCATATAACGCATTTAATCCTAATGACATCTTTGTGAGTGAAGGAGGTGCCATAATTTTCATTTCATAGATGGGTAACTGGGGCACATTACAGACTATAGTCTTGTCTAGGAGTTATATCATCAGGAAAATCTCCAGGTGGAGACCACTACAGCAGAATAAGGATATCCACAGAGAGGATTATATCAGCAAGTATTTTAGAAAATTCCTCAGTGCAGTCACTACCTTCAATAGCATCCACAGTTTTTTTCAAGGGAAGAGAGAACCACCTCCCCACTGACCTGGCCTGTCACTTTTTCAGTGTCTGACTCCTGAGCTATCCATCCTCTTGTATATCATACAATCCCTGAAGCCAGTGTCACAGGATCTTCTTTTATTCATAGCTGCCATGGCACAGTAGAAAGCTGGCATGTCTCTGCACTGTTGAGTCAGCAGGAAGCCTTTCACCACTGCTTCCTTTCCTCTCTCTGCATGTGTCTGGGGCAGCAGTGCTCACCATTCTTTGTGAAGAAGAGGGCTTGGGCTAATGCACTTTGAGATTTATTGTTGGTACTCTGCCTGATTGAAAGTCTGGACACCTGTGGTTCTTCTTTTGAGGAGTCTTAGTACCTATATACAATGGTGAAGGAGTCCTCCAAACACTAAAAGAGTTGGGATTAGTGATTATGTTCATCTGTCTGGCAAAAAAATAAAATTAAGGTAATAGTGATAAATTTACTTGGAAACAAAACCAATTTTCCAAAACACCCAGTCTTCAAAGCCTTATCATATCCTGATGACTGATGGCCCTGGCTTTTTTTCAGTTTCCTAGTCCCTCAGGAGGATCTGGGTCTCAGACAACTCCTGCTCTTTTAAAGGATGGTCCCTTCAGTCCCATTAGGACCTACTGTCCTCTGTTGGCAGGCTTTTTCCTACTCTGATCCAAACCAGATTTATGGTTTGGCCAGAGACAGGGAAAATCTTCAAAGCTAATAATGCTGGCATCATCCTTTCGTAATCATTCCCAGTATGAATATTACATTTGCTGTTTTTCAGTCAGATGGTACCACTGTTGGCTCAAATAGTTTATTAAAACTGTTTTCTACTGGCCTACTTTGTCATGCACCATTTCCTGTACAACTTTGGGATGAAGATTATCTAGTCCTGCTAACCTGATATTATCTTACACTTCCAACCCACATGAAAGCATTTGTGTTTCAGGCCCTCATTGCTAGCACTTATTTTGCTTTTGCCTTTGTATTATGTAGCAGCATCCTCCCCGAAAACTGGTACAAATTATTAATTACATTTTTGAGATCTACCCAGAGAACCTTCTGAGTTTTCTGAAAGACACATGATTTGAAACAGTTTGAATAATTTCCTACAATTTTTTTCCAGACAGGATCCTGCAGTATGTTTTGATGGTAAGCATTCCAATAAGCACACCATCATGTAGTCTACATAGGATCATAGAATGATTTGGGTTGGAAGGAATCTCCAAAGGTCATCTAGTCCAATCTCCCTGCATTGATCAGGGACATCCTCCACTACATACATAAACAATAACAGCTCAAAACCCTTAAGATGCAATATGCTGTCTGATTTTTTTATTTGAAACACTGTGAGAATAATAAAAAAAGAAAAACACTAAGCTTTTTTTTCTAGTCTAAATATTGTAGGTTAGGAATTTTATAATTATTATCTCATGATTCTTTAGGATCTGGTTCTGTTTTCAGATTTGAAAAGAAAAGAAAGAGAAAAAGAGAGAGAGGGGGAAAGAGAGAGAGGGGGAAAGAGAGAGAGGGGGAAAGAGAGAGAGGGTGAAAGAGAGAGAGGGGGAAAGAGAGAGAGGGGGAAAGAGAGAGAGGGGGGAAAGAGAGAGAGGGGGAAAGAGAGAGAGGGGGAAAAGGAGAGAGGGGGAAAGAGAGAGGGGGGAAAGAGAGAGAGGGGGGGAAAGAGAGAGAGGGGGGAAAGAGAGAGAGGGGGGGAAAGAGAGAGAGGGGAAAGAGAGGAGAGGGGGGGAAAGAGAGAGGGGGGGAAAGAGAGAGGGGGAAAAGAGAGAGGGGGGAAGAGAGAGGGGGGAAAGAAAGGAGAAGGGGGGAAAGAGAGAGGGGGGGGAAAGAGAGAGAGGGGGGAAAGAGAGAGAGGGGAGAAAGAGAGAGAGGGGGGAAAGAGAGAGAGGGGGGGAAAGAGAGAGGGGGGGGCAAGCACGATCGGGTGCCAGCGCGGGGGCCCGCCCGGGGTGGCCTGAGAGCGAGGGGTCTCGTCGCGCGGGTGGAACGCGCGCTGGTGGCCCTGGCGCGGGTGGCACGCTCGCTGTGCCCTCTCGTCTTTGTCCCTCTCTCTGTGGGTCCCTGCGCCTCTCGTTGTTCCCGCTCTCTCTTTTTCCCTCTCGCTCGTTTTTCCCTCTCTCTTTGTCTCTGTTCCCCTCTCTCTCTGTTTCCCTCTCGCTTTGTCCCTCTCTCTTTTCCCTCTCTCTTTTTTCCCTCTCTCTGTTTTCCCTCTCTCTTGTTTCCCTCTCGCTTTTCCCTCTCTCGTTTGTCCCTCTCTCTCTGTTTTCCCTCTCCCTCTTTTTGTCCCTCTCTCTCTTTTTCCCTCTCTCTCTTTTTTCCCTCTCTCTCTTTTCCCTCTCTCTCTTTTCCCTCTCTCTCTTTTTCCCTCTCTCTCTTTTTCCCTCTCTCTCTTTTTTGTCCTCTCTCTCTTTTTCCCTCTCTCTTTTTTCCCTCTCTCTTTTTTCCCTCTCTCTTTTTTCCTTCTCTTCTTTTTCCTCTCTCTCTTTTCCCTCTCTCTCTTTTTTCCTCTCTCTTTTTCTCCCTCTCTCTCTTTTTCCTCTCTCTTCTTTCTCCTCTCTTTCTTCTCCCTCTCTCTTTTCCTCTCTTCTCTTTCCTCTCTCTCTTTTTCCTCTCTCTTTTCTTCTCTCCTCTTTCTTTCTCCTCTTCTCTTCTTTCTCCTCTCTCTTTTTTCCCTCTTCTTTTCTCTCCTCTTTCTTCTCTTTTCTTCCCTCTCTTTCTCTTTCCTCTCCTCTCTCTTTTTTCCTCTCTCTTTCTTTCTCCTCTCTCTTTTCTCTTTCCCTCTCTCTTTTCTTCCCTCTCTCTTTTTCTCCTTCTCTCTTTCTTTCCCTCTCTCTCTTTTCCCTCTCTCTTTTTCTCCCTTCTCTCTCTTCTTTTCCTCTCTCTTCTTTTCCTCTCTCTTTCTTTCCTCTCTCTTCTTTTCCTCTCTCTTTTCCCTCTTCTCCTCTCTTCCCTCCTCTTTCTTCCCTCTCCTTCTCCCTCTCTCTTCTTCCTCCTCTTTTCTCTCTCCCTCTTCTTCTCCCCTCTTCCTCTCTCTTCCTCCTCTTTCCCCTCTCTCTCTTCCTCTCTCTTTCTTCCCCCCCTTCTCTTTCCCTCCTCTCTTTCTCTCCTCTCCTTCTTCCCTCTCTCTCCTTCCCTCTCTCTCTTTCCTCCTCTCCCCTCCTCTTCTTCTCTCTTCTCCTTCTCTCTCTCTTTCCCTCCCTCTTCCTCCCTCTTCTTTCCCTCTCCTCTTCCTCTCTTTCTTCCTCTCCTCTTTCTCTCTCCCTCCTCTCTCTCTTCTTTCCCTCTCTCTCTTTCTCCCTCTCTTCTCTTCTCCCTCCTCTTCTTTTCCCTCTCTCTTTCTCTTCCTCTCTCTCTCTCCCCTCTCTCTCCCCTCCTCTCTCCTTTTCCCTCTCCTCTTCCTCCCTTCCTCCTCTTCCCCTCTCCCTTCTCCCCCTCCTCTCTCTCTCTCCCCTCTCTCTTCTCCCTCTCTCTCTCCCTCTCTTCTCCCCTCTCCTCCCTCTCTCTCTCCCTCCTCCTCCCCTCTCCTCCTCCCCTCTCTCCCTCCTCTCCCCTCTCTCCCCCTCTCTCCCTCTCCCCTCTCTCCCTCCCTCCCTCTCTCCCTCTCTCCCTCCCTCCCTCTCTCCTCCCCCCTCCTCTCCCTCCCTCTCTCCCCTCCCCTCTCCTCTCTCCCCTCCTTCTCTCTCCCCTCCTCTCCTCTCTCCCCCTCCCTCTCTTCCCTCTCCCCCCTCCCTCTCCCTCCCTCCCTCTCTCTCCTCCCCCCCTCCCTCTCTCCCCTCCCCCTCCCTCCCCCTCTCCCTCCCTCCCTCCCCTCCCTCTCTCCCTCCCTCCCTCTCTCCCCTCCCCTCCCCTCCCCTCCCCCCCTCCCCCTCCCCTCCCTCCCCCCTCCCCTCCCCCCCCCTCCCCCTCCCCCCCTCCCTCCCCCCCCTCCCCTCCCCTCCCCCTCCCCCTCCCCCCCCCCCCCCCCCCCCCCCCCCCACCCCACCCCTCAACACCATCCCATGCCCCCTCCTACCTGCTCCGTCCCCCCCCAAACCTGCCAGTTAATGCACACCTCCTCCACCCACCCCCATAATGGCTCACCCCCTATACCCAAAATTCCTCCCCACGACCCATAGCCAACTCCATGCATAACTGCTGTCTACACTCTCAATACTAACACCAAACCAGACCCCATACTATTGATGATGTTACCCAAGCAATATAAATCCGCACCTTATTCTAGCAAACACCATTTTATAATTATTCAACCACCTACCCCAACGAACCACCCCAGAGAGCTCAAGGCAATATTTGCCTCCCTAGTTGTGCATGAGGCAAAGATTGCTGCACTTACATAGATTCTTATTGAATTTTTGTTTTTCCTTTACAAGTCTGTCAGCAATAAAAATACACCAGATTTGCCAGACCTTATGTGAATTTCACTTTGCAGATGAAAAAGAATCACAGAAGCATAGAATTATTTCAGTTGGAAAAGACCTCTAGGATCATCAAGTCCAAGAAAACACAGACATGTTTCATGCAGCTTTTTGTTTCATTACCAACATTTCTCTTATCATCAGTAGATAAGCAAGAACCCCTTTAGCATTAGATTTCTTAATTGGACTCATACACACATAATGCAATTTCTTTTTCTGCAGGAACCTCATAGATTCTCTCACTCACTTTTCTATCAGAAAGCTAAGTTTTGATACCTGCACCAATCACTTGCATTAATTCCCTAGGTAAATAAAAGAGACTAGCTTTTCCCAGGAAAAAAAAAAAATGAGTCACACAGTACCTGGAAATTTTAGATAAAAATTTCAGGGGCTTTTATGAATAGAGCTTTGCTCCATATTGCAGATTGTCTTTACTTTCAGGTGAAGCAATGTGTCTCTTACACTATTAGGCATACAATAGAAGCCCAGTATTTGCTGGCTTGATGTAAGCACACCCAGAGCATTTCTAAACCTTGAAGTCACGTAGAGAAGCAGGCTGCAAAATTGAGTAGATTTGCAAGCAGAACTCATGGACAACCCAAAGGTGTGCAAACAAATCTTTCAACTTTATGTTACAGAGATAACAAAGTTACATGAATAGCTCTAGGTAGAACACAGAGGTTATACCCCATCACAACACTGCAGGAGCAAAGCAGAAGCATCCTTTATAGCCACTGTGAAATGCACTCAGAAGTTCAAGTCAAACATTTGAAGTCTGAAACTTTTCAGCTATGATAGCAACTGGATGTTTTCTAGGCACACTATCAAGTATAGTATCCAGTTCAGCACTGTTTACCATAGGATACTCAGCCTCTGCACTCTTTTGTGTATACACTGGGCTTACAAGCCTTGGATGTCAGGCATTTCAAGTGTAGCTCCAGCTTCCATCACAGATTATTCTGGAATAAACTAAAACTTTAAGCAAGCTTGGATCCAGCTCCTAAATAACCCAAGAAATGTGGTTGGGAGAGAAAGCTCAGCAATAATTCAAACTGGAGCAAGCAGTTACAGCAGGTCAACTTTTTTTGTGACCCACTTAGATGTTTTCAACCCAACAAGGCTCCTGCCAGTCAAGTTTTGAAGATCAGAGATTTTAATAAACCTAAAATAATCAAACCAAAAGCAACAGTTCTGTGTTTCATTGTAATTCTGTGTAAACAACCATGTCAGACCTGGAAGTTTTCAGGGTAAGCAATATAAACACAAACTCAAATTTGGAAAAAAAAACAACTTAGATGTGATTAAAACAATATACACAATTAAAGAAATCAAGTAAATCTGACCAGCCTTTTGTGTTTGTAGCAAAACCACTCATCTTTTTAAAAAGAGAAAACAAAGACAGAGAGCATAATTTATTAGACCAAAAAGCATAGCTGGAAAAGCTAGATGAAGTTTTAGGCACTCAGCCCTTCTTTGGAACTGAAGCATAAAAACAACTTATTCTTGCTTCACCAGAAAAAGGGGGGAAACACCTCAGACATTCGTTTAAACATCTTCACATAAACTGACCCTGAAACAGCCCCCATTTCCTTCATTTGAATTAGTTTTTGGAAGGTTGGAGAGCCTGGCTGGCCCTTGAGCCCCTTCTGTTGGGCCCTCAGTGGCACTAGACCCTATCTCCTCAGGAAGGAAAAGCATGTCTGTTGTCTGTGAGCTCTAGGCATATATCCTAGGAAGAAGAGAGGCTGCAATCCATGTGTCTTAGGGAATGGCTGTGCAAGACAGCAAAGATGTTTTGTTCTGTTAAGACAAAAACATAGACGTTTTATCCTTCACATGGTTTTGCATCCTGGCCATCAAAACAGGGACAGGACTTAGAGTAAAAATGGCAGTGGTGCAGCCCATGCATTAAAAATCACAAGACTCACTAAATGGAGTTTCTAATAAAAATTCTTCATAACTGGTTAATTGCAGTTGCTAAATGATTTCTTTTTATAGTAAAAGCTTCATAATTAACAAGCCAGACATTGATTTCTAGTCATTATCAATTTATCTGTGATTATTATTGCTTCTATAATAATCTTCACTGTATTAACATAGATTAAGAAGCTCTTTAAAATAGAGCAGCTTCATTAGCTGCTACTATCAAAGACCTGCAGAACTCAGCACTTCAGTTAACCACCATGCAGAGGCTGAAAATAAATGCTACAAGACTCTGTTCCTAGGGGCTGATGTGCATGGAGAAGTGTGAGACACCTCAGCTTAATTCCTAGTCAGAAAAGCTTCTAAAATCATTAACCTGGACAGCCATGTTCCCAGTATTTCCGTGTTAATCTTTATTGCTACATTAATGAATCATCTTTTATCCTATGGACCTACTACATTTGAAAAACTTTGTCAATCTAATTGCAAAACTAGAATAATTTCAATGGGGTAAATGAAGTGTGCTAAAACAGCCTTTGAAAACACAGTAAGTTAATGAAACAGTAGTACTGGAGAGGGGATGAATAACACACCCAGTGTAAACTTCCTGGCTTTCAGGTGTTAAGAGTACAATGACTAAAGCAGGAATTGGGATGAGACCCAAAACCCATGAGTTTGCTCTTGCAGAATGTGCCAGGGGATCTTTGTAGAATACGAGACTATTTCTCATCCAAAAGGATAGTGGCTCACTCACTGAGCTTTGCCTGATCTGTTTCATGGAGGTATGCTAAGACTGCTAATAATCATGGCTGTCCTTTGGACACAGAGCACTCATTCCTGCCTGCAAATGTCTGAATTTGGTGAAAGTTTTAGTACATGTTGATTTTGTTTGCTTTTAAAGTTTTAATGACTACTTTTGCCCTCAGATTTTGATGTATGATTCATATGGCTGCACAGAAGTCACATAGAAGGCTGGCAACAACACAACATTTTTGTGAGCAATGCCATTTTATTTCAGATCTAGTTTTCAGATTAATTAATTAATGACATATAAAATAACATCTAATTACTTGTATTTTTGGCTGACTATTCTCAGAGATTCCAAGAGATCTCACTCAACTCTCCTTCATGAATTGCAGAAGAAATCAAAACCAGGGTTCAGTGGAAAAGGGTTTTGAAAAAAATCATGTGGTTTATACAACCAAGCAGCAGCCTTATGCAAGCCTCCAATACCTCAACACAAGTCACTATACATGAATCTGAACTTCCCCACATTCCAAATATGTCAAGATATGAAGAACTGATTGGGACTGTCACTAAGACTGAGAAAAGTGGGATAATCTAGAGCTTTTTAAATGCTGAAACCAAGGTGAGCTCAAACTTGTCTTTCTGCCTGTTGCTCACTTTGACCTAAATGTTGCAATTGGGGATGACAGAACGAAGGAAGAAACTGCACAAATTGAAAGAGAATTATACTGATGAATTCAAAGTAAAAGATTTCCAAACTAAGTTATTGTATTTAAAATGTTGCCTATATTTTTCAACAGAGGTTAAATAAAAGTAAAAAATAATATTTTGGAGCTGCTTTCTCTAGTTACCTTTTTTTTTTTAATTCCATTCCTTCTTCTAAGAGAGTGAGTCATTGGGGGATTTTAAAATCACACATCACAGATTTAGTTTGTTAGCTCTGGCCTAAACTATGCTCATCCTTCTCTGGCATTCACAAGAACTAGTAGATAGTATTCTACCTCTTCTGAGTCCAAACTGGTCAAGTGCTAAAGGACAACTATTTGCAGTTTCCTGTGACTTGTCCAAGTTTATAAAAGTTTGTTAGACCAATGCAGTGCTTTTTAAATTATCAGGAATCTCAATTCATCACTCCAAAAACATACAGGAAAAACCTTGATCCTTGCATAGCTCTGCTCTGTTCAGAGTACCATAAACATGGAAATGCACACGAGAGAGAGAAAGTGAAGGAAGATCAGATCCTTGGAGATTCTGTTCAAGGAAGTACCACACACATGCTTAGCTTTAAACCTAAGCTAATTATGAATTTATCAAGATCTGCATGTGGGTGTCAGAGACCTTTTGTGGCAAAAAAAAAAACAAAACCAAAAATCTGATTTGATGGTCAACAGTTAGAAGTAATAAGAATAATAAAATCAACTATAGTCTTTGATAAAGATTTAGTTGTCTTGAATATATTCTTTCAAGTGCTGTACTGTGATGGAAGAGACCTTATCCATGTAAGAGAAAATTGTGCACCCATAGCATGCTGTCAGGGGCCATGCAGAAACAGGTGATACCTGAGAGAGCTTTAACTAACAAGCTCTGGAACTATCAGCAGCAACTGGGACATCAGCCTTCTATTTTGCTTTGCTGTGAGGCAGGGTTAATTGGTCTGAGCACAATTTCCTGTTAACCTGCATACAAGCAGAACTAGACACTGATGGAACTGGTTTCTGGTTGTGCACAGTTACACACCTTCTGCTGTATTGTGTAAAGAGCAATGAACGTACTGCCAGACAGTGTTAAGAAGTCAAGGGAAGCACAATTCTCTTAATTTCTCCCCTTGTAAATTTATTCTTGATACTAATTCGAGGACTTTAATTAATATCCTCGGGCAGTAATGTTATTTACTGAAACAGATCATGGATGACAGAATCACAGAGCATTAGGTGTTGGAAGGGACCTTGAAAGATCATCCAGTCCAACCCCCCTGCCAGAGCAGGACTACCTATACCAGATCACACAGGAACACATCCAGGCAGGTCTTGAATATCTCCAGAGAGGAAGACTACACAAGCACCCTGGGCAGCCTGTTCCAGTGTTCTGTCACCCTCACAGGGAAAAACTTTTTCCTTATTTTTCCATGGAACTTTCTGTGCCTCAATTTCCACCCTTTGCCTCTTGTCCTGTCACTGGGCATCACTGAGCAGAGCCTGGATCCATCCTCTTGGCACTCACCCTGCACTTCTTTATAGGCATGAATGAGGTCACCTCTCAGTCTCCTCCTCTCCAAGCTAAAGAGCCCTCAGCTCCCTCAGTCTCTCCTCATAAGGAAGATGTTCCACTCCCTTCATAATTTTTGTGGCTCTGTGCTGGACACTCTTGAGCAGCTCCCTGAGGTCCTTCTTGAACTGAGGGGCCCAGAACTGGACACAATATTCCAGATGTAGCCTTACCAGGGCAGAGTAGAGGGGTAGAAGAACCTCTCTGGACCTACTAACCACAGCCCTTCTAATCCACCCCAGAATGGCATTGGCCTTCTGGGCCACAAGAGCACATCACTGAGCACAGCAATGAGCACATCACTGAGCACAGCAATGAGCACAGATAGACCATCCCCTTCAGAGCTAGCTTGGAATTTCTAATATATATCTATTGGGTTGTGTAAACATACTCCAAGATCCTTTGCCACCTGCCTGCTTTTGGAAATTTTTAAACATGCCTTACTTCTGTGTCATGAGACATGGAGATTTATATTTCATGGTCTTTATTTGTTGTACTCAACTGAAACTCGGTTTAGGAGAAGTGGAACTTTGCTATGCCACAGTGCAAGCTCTTAAAATTAATTGATCTGACCATAACTATCAGTGAACAACTGAAGAGGTAACCAATGCATGCCTTTTGAAAGCTGTCTAGATAATCTTAATGGATACTTACAGCAATATGATCTAAAGGAATACATGCATTCATTTCCCTTTTCCATTCACCTAAGAGGATATTGAAACTTTTATCTGATGCCACGTTAATGTGTAATGTGCACTGATATGCAACAGATAAGGAACTCCCAAAATTTTCTTTGATGTCTTTCAGTCATTCTTCCATCAAACAATCCACTCTAGAAAGAAGATACACAGAAATTACTAACTACTTTGTAACTAAGGAATTGGTTTAGACTAAACCATGATCTTTCTTCTGCATCTTCAATCCAAATTGGCTTTATCCTTATTTTATATATCTGATCTAGAGGAGAAAATTGTGCATATTCACCTGAAAAAACTTACAGAGTGAGAAATCAAATCTAAGAACAAAGTCCAAGTCTTGCATCATGTAATACATGAAAGGGTCACACCTATGAAAACATCATTTCTCCTCTAAATTTTTTGTTCCAAGGCCATTGCAAATCTCTCTGCTCTTGTCTGATTTATGTTTCAACAATATGTATAATAACCTCCTCACCTCAATGTGTATTGAGCAAAAAAATACTGAGCAAAGTGTTGCAGAGAATTGTTATGTCCTAATACAGCACATATAGAATAATAAATATATTGAAAAGAATCTGTTTTCTCAGCTATGAAGAGTACATGAGTGTAATTGGTATTCTGATTTATGACAAATATCCTGTGGCTACAGTAGCTAGGGCCCTGAAAGGTAACATAGAGAAAAGCTTTGCATCTTCAACATCTCATTGGGGAGGGCTGTGCACTGCCTCCTCTATAGTCAGGGCATGTCTGGTTTAGATACACACTATAATAGTCAGTACACAAGTGTTTCTTAGAAATGTTTCAGAGCAAATTCACCTCTGTCCAACTTTATTATCAAGTTCTTGAGAGACACCTATGTTTCATTAGGAAGCGGATTGAAGCAATTAAAAGCTCAAGGCATGTAATTATATGATCCTGGGCTGCATCAAGAGAAGTGTGGCCAGCAGGTCAAGGGAGGTGATTCTCCTCCTCTACTCAGCTCTGGTGAGACTCCACCTGGAGTACTGTGTCCAGTTCTGGAGCCTCTATTACAAGAGGGATATGGACATGCTGGAAGGTGTCCAGAGAAGGGCCACAAGGATGATCAGAGGGCTGGAGCACCTCTCCTATGAGGAGAGACTGAAAGAGTTGGGGCTGTTCAGTCTGGAGAAGAGAAGGCTCCGAGGTGACCTTATTGTGGCCTTCCAGTATCTGAAGGGGGCCTACAAAAAAGCTGGGGAGGGACTTTTTAGGCTATCAGGTAGTGATAGGACTAGGGGGAATGGAATAAAGCTGGAAGTGGGGAGATTCAGGCTGGACACGAGGAGGAAGTTCTTCCCCATGAGAGTGGTGAGAGCCTGGAATGGGTTGTCCAGGGAGGTGGTTGAGGCCCCATCCCTGGAGGGGTTTAAGGCCAGGCTGGATGAGGCTCTGGCCAGCCTGATCTAGTGTGAGGTGTCCCTGCCCATGGCAGGGGGGTTGGAACCAGAAGATCCTTGTTGTCCCTTCCAACCCTGACTGATTCTATGATTCTATATAGGTATCTTCTGCTGTGTTATGACCCTGCTCTATCTTTGATGGAAAGCAAAGGGCCAGGCTGTGATCCTCCTGTCACCACAGGTGAAAGGACTAGCAGCAGGAACTCTGCTTGCATTTCTTGGTCTTAAAGTTAGCACCGCATTAAAATGATTTTCGCTTTCACGTGAGAAGACACAGGTTGACAAGGCTGTATTGGTCATTCTCAGGACACATTCAGAAGGCTTTCTTCACAAATACCAAGAGTAGTAAGGTTAATCAAAATTTCATACTATCTGTATTAATTGAGATTAAATACTATTTCCTGTGAAGACGGTATGAAAGAATGGGGGCTGTTCAGCTTGGAGAAGAGAAGGCTTCAGGGGCAATGGTTTGAAACTGCAGCAGGGCAGATTTAGGGTAGACATTAAGAGCAAGTTCTTTACAATGGTAAAATACTGGACAGGTTGCCTGGGGATATGGTTGAAGTCCCATCTCTGGAGACACTCAAGATGAAACTTGAAGTGGCCCTGGGCAGCCTGATCTAGCTGAAGGTGTCCCTGCTGACTGCAGGGGAGTTGAACAAGATGACCTTTGAGGTTCCCTTCCAACCGGATACAATGTATGGATCTGTGTTGAGGTCATTGATGGTTGATGAGACTAACCCAAAGGAAAGGAATTCCTAGAATTTCATCCATGGATGGCAAATTTAGAGGGTCAGAATTCAGAACAGGAGATCCATACAAAATAATTCTGCCAGTAAATTCTTTTATGACTTGTAACATGACTTACCTCGAGGTGACTACCCTTATTAACTCAGTGCCTCTCAAAGCGGTGTTGTAGTAGCTTTGGGTGTGAACTAATAGCAAGGACTAAAAGAGCAGGCATGCTATTGTTTGGCCTGGAGGAGCTCTACAAGCTTTTACAATTCCTTGGTTGCAGGGTATATTGGGCTCTTATTCTTTGGCAGATTTATCCCAATATTTCCTCCTTCTCTCTCTTCCTCTTTCCACTCACCCACACTGATTATTCATCCCAGTTCTGGTTCAGCCGAATTGATCCTAGAGGTGCCTGGAAGGACAATTTAGGATCACTATATAAAAAAAGTCTCTTTGCAGAACACTCTCAGATGTTCCCAAAACTGCCACCCTGAGATATCCTCAGGCTGCAAAGACATAGATGTATGGTGTAATATCTTCCTGACATTATTTATACTGATGGAAGAAAATTAATTTAAACTGCATGAAGCTAAAGTAACTGAATTTTGCATGAGAAGAATGAATTGGGAAAGAAATCCATGCTACAGTCTGATACAAGGACTTTCCCTTTTCATCCCTGAGAGTACTTTGGATAGTCCAAGTGCTGGGTTGGAGGAGTGCCTGTGTATCTGCAGAGTGTGATAATGAAGAAACCAACATGAATGAGGTCTTGTGGGACTCTTCTCCAACCCACTATATCAACACACAGGTCAACCCACTCAAGGTCCCCCTCACACCAGTGGCAATGTTTGTGGTTTGTTTAGGCTCTGGTTCCAGAATCATAGAGGCTCCCTGTCTGGACACTAATACTAGCTTAACTTTTCCCAATCCATACCTCATTCACAAAAGATTGGTTTACATCTCATATTTTATAAGATTTTTCTGAGAATTCATAGAATCCTGGAATTGTTCTGTTTGGAAAAGACCTCTAAGACCACTGAGTCCAGCCATCAACCTAAGGCCACCATGGTCACAAAACCATGTCCCATGTCCTGAAGCCATGTCTACACATTCTTTGGACACATCCAGGGATGGTGACTTCACCACCTCTCAGGTTCCAATGCCTGACCAGTCTTTCTGTAAAGAATTTTTTCTGATATTCAGTCTTAGTGTCCCCAGGCATAATTTGAGGCCATTTCCTCTTGTTCTACCACTCAATACTAGGGAGTACAGACCAACCCCTGCCTCACTACTGCTTCCTTTCAGGGAGTTGTGGAGAGAATGAAGGTCTCCCCTCAGCATCCTCTTCTCCAGACTAAACAATCCCAGTTCCCTCCAGGCCCTTCACCAACTTCAACTCCCTTCTCTGGACACGCTCCAGCAAGTCAACGTCCTTCTTGTAGTGAGGGGCTCAAAACAGAACACAGTGTTCAGGATGCTGCTTCACCAGTGCCAACTGCAGGGGCATGATCACTTCCCTACTCCCAATAGCCACACTATGTGAGTCTAACCCAGAATCCCTTCTATTTGATAGTTAGATACCAACATCTCTTCTAATGCTGAAAAAGCTAGGAAATTATATTCAGACAACTAAATTGTGATGTGTGTATTTAATGGAAGCCAGAAGAACAAACCTGACTTATGAGTGACACAGCCATTCTCATCAATACAGTACCAAAAGTATTTCAGGAAGAAGATGTTTGCAGTTTCCTAAGTTTTACAGAACTAGATTATAAAGTCCTAACAGCACTGCAAACACACGGTGTTATTGACAGAACAAACTGAGAAGAACAACAAACACAAACAACAAAATGTTAAAATATAGTTGATTCAGCCATATTTCATTTACCTTACTATGATTACTAGCCCTACATCTTTTGGTTTTGATAGCTCCACAAGGACACAGCTACGTATATCCAATAATCTCAGACATGGGAACCCTTTCCAGTGTTTTCCTTTCCAGTTCTTGAACTTGTTCTAGGTGAGAATTTAGGAACAACAACTAGTCAATCATTAATTTATCATCAGCCAAACTAGATGAAACAATGAGAGAGAAAACCCTTTGAAGAGATATTAAGATTGATTATCAGTATTCTAAACAAGAAAGTCATGTCTCTCAATTCATTCAGAATTAATGTATCAGCAGGATAGCAGTGAAGGCATGCACTCAAATACTCAGTTCTGCTTTCACACAGCTTTTGACAAGGCCCTCACAAGAAGCACTCTACTTGTATATAAAATAGACTAATTAAAAGCTGGCTTCCCCTCCCCCCCAAAAAAAAATCCACCCAAAATCCACCAAACCCAAATTCAACAATTATTAAGTTTTATGAACCAATATGAACTCCTCTAGCTGATGAAAAGTGTAGGAAAATAGTCCTTGTATTCTTGCTAGCAGTAAGGTCCTTGATGCTCATTAGTTGCTAAAGTAATCCTCAGCAGCCTGCAATCTGCTTCCATGTGTGGTGGAGAGTGATGGTAGAATCCAAAACAGGGACTGAAAGCTGCCACTCTTACCAGATCTGTGCCTCTGCACAAGCAGTATCAAGTGTTCCTTGGCTGCTCTTCAAGATCTACACTTTGTCACTGGAATTTATTCTGGTAAATATCAAATAGAACATAATATTTTAATGCAAAAGATATTGAAGAGGAAAAGACACTTAAATGGAAAGATAAGAATACGTATTTATTCTCCAGTCTCTAAATATAGTTTACCTGAGACATGCAGATTGTTTGGGATTTTTCTGCTTTTGTCCTGTGGTATTAAACATAAAGTAGATTTTGCTAGCACAACAGAAGTAGTGTAATTATTTCACTAATTAGTCCCATTTCTGCTGTTAGCACCAAAAACACTGGCTTTTTTTTTTTTTTTCTCCCAGTTTGCCTCCTTCAAAGACATGCCAGATGAGTTCAGGCTCTGTTTTGAGACTGTAAATTAATAGCAGTATTTTGATCAAGCTGCATTTTCAATGACTCTGATCACTTAAAAAGTATGTTAATTCTGAGGCACCCAAATGAAGGGCTGATGCTCTTCAGGTTTCTCTTTCCAGCAGGCAGCCACAGATACACAAGACTACAAACAAACACACACCAGAGCAACATTGTATGTCCATGGTAATGTCAGGAAATGAATAATTTGATTTCTGTAACACCATTTTAATTTTTTTTTCTTTCCCCTCCAAAAAAAAAAAAAAGCACAGAAAGTGACAGCCTGCTTTGCTTTTACATTTCTTCTCCTCCTCAGCTGTAAAAACCACCCGTCGTGCTTGGCTATTGTACAATGCAGATGGCTGGCATGCAGGATCACACACTATTCTGAGAACTCTGCCCATGCCTCAGTGTAAAAAGACAATTTATGGACAGAGTGACAGTTTTACAGGAACTGAATCTCCTTTGATTTTCTTTCTTTTTTTTTTTTTCCAGCCTTTAGACAGACTTTTAAAAGAGCACTGTGTTAATGCAGTGTGCAAGAAGCACAGGTATGGTAGTCACAGCAAAGGTATGGTATGGGTAATCCCTAGACATAGTATTTTAACTATTAAAAACTGGGAAACCAATATCTACCACAACAGAACACATCTATGGGAGAAGAGCTCCCTATTCAGTCATAAAGCACATTGCTGAAGCTTTTGTTTTGTTCATCTGCTTGTTTTTAAAGGGAGATAATGGAGGCAAATGTATTTCTTCTAAGAAACATTTGATACTTTTATAGTTTCTGTATTGTTCTTTTTAAGCAACAAGCAGTTTTCCCCAGATGATGTGTTTTTTATTCTTGCTTCCAAATTTTTTTCTTTTTTAAAGAAGAAATGATAAAAGTACTGCCTCCTGTTTTTTGCTAGACTATGCAGAATTTCTTCTGACACCTTTGAAACATTTGATGTTGGCAACAGCTACAATAACGAACAGTGTACTTGTGAATTTATGCTATAAAAAAACCATGATGGGGTGGTGAGATTTTCAGAATGGAAATAGTTGGGTAAGTAAGGTATAGAGAAGAGATTATTTCTTTAATGTAGACTGCAATCACCTAGTAGCATCCTTGAGTTCTACTTAAGCACCTCTTCAGGGTTCCACAAAGATTATTCGTGGAGAAATACGAAAGCCATCATTTTGCTCTTTCTCCCCTTAGACTTCTCTATAAAACTGGCTGAATCCCTCCCTGGGGTCATAAACCAAAGGAAATTCTTGCCTTTAAGAGACAAACTAATGATGAGGGCCTGGGGGAATAACTGTACCTGTCAGCTTGCTGAGAGTTAGAAATGGTTTAACCAGTTTATTGTAGTGCTATATTATGGATTTTTTTTTTTCTAAATGTCTGAAAAGAATGTTTCTGCAAGCATATCCATGTGCATGCAATGCCACACACTCCTGCTTTTGCCTCTCTGAACAGTGGTACCCACCCTTCTGGCTAGGTTCCCACCCTTCTGGCTGGGTCCCCACCCTCTGCTGGACGAATCAGTAGTACACAGCCTGGGTGACCACATTCGGTACTCAGGACCTGACGTTACCAGGTGAAATTCCTCCTGTTTGTAGCCCCAGCACAGCACTGATGCCAGGCAGAGGAAGAGCTTTGTCTCAGAAACTGATTCCTTGGTCAGAGACCAAGGCAAAAGAGGAAAACCCAAAAGGTTGTTCAGCTTGCCTCTTTTTCAAAGCTGTCACCACACAGAACTACGCATACCTAAACCAAAGGGTATTTTACACAACAATAAAGAAAAATATCCTAATCTCTCTGAAGGTCAAAGCCAAGCTTCCATAAACTTCAGGATGACCAGGATTTCATCTACATTTCCCCCATATTCAGTATTTGCTCACAAATATATCTTGGAGGAATAGCAGCAGTGGTGTCATACACTGTAGCTTAAACTGCCATTTCACTGCAAACACATCCAGCTACAAAGATGACATAAATAACATTGGCTTAAAGTTGCTTTAGTGAGAATTCTTCTTTGGACAGATTAGTTTGCTTCCAACTCACATTTGAGGCTGCAGGCATTGCCAAATGCAGCAATGTGAAGACCAAACCAGCATGCCCAAAAGCATTCCTCTCACCTACCTCATAGTCTTAAATGCAAAACCAGGCAAAAATCTAACTTGGCACTTTTTGTCCCTGAGTTGGTGAAAAAATTTATGATGTGTTCTAAATATATGGATGCTTTCAAGTTACTTCACCAGTATTTGAAACACACTCAAATTCAGCAGCTTCAGAAGTTGCCAGCTGTCCTTCTAGAACAGTCAAACCTCATGGTGTTGTAACAGAAATGGAGGTTTTTTTCAACCTATCAAACAAACTACTGGAAGTCTTCCTACCTGCAGCTCAGTGATACTGCTAGGAGGAGGAAGGATTCAACAAAATTCAAACAAAAAAAGCTAATGCCTCAAATGACAAGATTTGGAGTTATTCTCTAGGTCAATGAGTCTATTTTCTCTTATTTAAAAAGAAAAAAAAAAAGAAGAATTCTGGCTGGTAATTGATCATACTATCATCAAACTACTTCACTGAGAGGGTTTTTTTAGTCCCCCATCCAGCTGAAGTCTTTCCTGCAGCTCCATTTCCTGTGTTTTCCACCCCTTGTAACACCCTGTGAACCCCATCTGCCATGAGAAACCTTTATAGGAAGCCAATAGAAGACAAATTTCTGTCCCTGAAAATGCCTGTACTCCTTCTGAAGTAAATCCAGCTACACCAATTTGCAGTCATCTCATGCTAGAAGGTAATAACCATTAAGCTATTATTATAGTATGCCATGCACCATATGCTTAGCTTGTGTGGCATTCTACAAACTTGTCACCTTTCTCCTTTTGGAAAATCCAGGCCTCTTTAAGATCTCTGAAATGTGTTGTTTTTCTTTTTCCTTCTTCAAATTATTCTTTAACTTAACAGCAGTACCACATTTCTAATTAAATGGACAGATAGGATGCTGATAACATCTGCTTCCTGTAATAAAAACTATTGATATTGTTGACCTGACAGATTATCTGCAATAGACAGAGCACAATGGCCAAATCTAAAAAGCAAGGGAGGAAGAGCAGCTTAGCACAAGAATACATATTATCTGTTCTTCTGCCTTTTGGAATTATTAAGAATGATTATATAAATTATCAGTCATCTCTGCTTCTTGTTCTGGCATATGAAATGGAAACAGTGTTTGAATGTCACAAAGAACCTTGATTTGTAATTTTTTTTTTCTGAGTGCAATGACTTTCTAAGGTGAGCTTCTTATTTTTTTATGGTAGCTTCTCTTACAGGAATTCCCTTTGATGAAAGCAGATGCTGCTTTTCAAAAGTTTTGTCCCATGTTGTATGAAGCAAAACTTCAAACAGTAAAAGAATACCCTAATAATGTTTGACACTCCTTACAAAGCCTTTTATTCAAAACCTTAACATTCCTGTCATATCTCAATACTGATTCCTACTTTCTGGGGTTTGCAGCAAAAAAACCTGTCCTCTGCGAATTAAAATCTTACAACTGCCTAGTAAATACCTACTTGGCAGTTTTACTACTGTGCTTAAGCCCCCAACATTCAAAAGTATCATTTAATTTCCTTAAGGAAAGCATCTATATTATAGTAGAAATGGTGGTTATGCTTTGGTGTCTCAGAACAAAATAAGCTAAGATTTCAACTTCATGCAAGGACTTCAGAAAAATTGGGAACTAAATTCTTCCATATAGCATTAGATTTGTAGATGGAGTAAACTGGGTGGATTCCATTGGCTTTAAGGCAACTCAGTTCATTTACACTAGGGAGGTGGCTTCAGATCAGCCTTGGCTTACCTCTTCAGGGCTGGAATGTCTGTCCAGTCATTTACCTATTCACAGAATCACAGAATTATTGAGGCTGGAAAAGACCTCTGAGATCATCAAGTCCAGCCTATGACCTAACACCATGACATCAGCTAAACCGTGCCACATCCAATCTTTTCTTAAAGACCTCCAGTGATGGTGACTCCACCACCTTCCTGGCAGTCCCTTCCAGTGCCTAATCAGCCTTTCTGTGAGGAAGTGCTTCCTAACATCCAACCTAAACCTCCCCTGGTGCAGCTTCACACCATGCCCTCTTGTCCTGTCACTAGTTGCAGTGGAAGCACTGTAAGCTGCCTATGCCACTCAGTTTTGAGCATCTCTGACTGTTTGGAGGTCATGGTAAAGACAACAGCCATCTATTTATACCTAGCTACTGTAGATTTCCAGAGGTAAACAAACAATCAAACAAAATGCTACTGTAGTAGATTAATCTCTTCCTTTTGTTCCCAGTGCCAAATGGTAGCACCTTATTTTCAGAAGCTAGCCCACATCATTTGCCAAGTGTTCAATATTCAGGAGTTAGATAAATACTTGAGCCTGAAAGGCATCAAGTTGGGGTTTTTGTTGTTCTTGTCGGAGGTTTTTTGTGTGTGTGCTGTTGTGGGTTTTTTTTAATGCTTAATGAAGGTTTTATTTCCATGTACCAGTAATCATGTGAATCAAGCCTTAAGAAAGAAAAAGAAATCCAATCAAATATGTTGATGTCTGGCTATGTAAGACCCTTATCTTTGCATTAGAGTTTAATTTTCTTTGTGCAATTTTTTTTTTTTTTAATACACAAAAAATGTTACTGGAGATGGAGAAATCAAAACACAAAGTTAAGAAAGCCTAGAAATGCACCACATATACCTTCAGAAGAAACAGGGCAGAAATGTAATGGAAACATACAGAAATTTTACCAATTTTTCATTAACTCTTCCTGAAAAAATGCTCTCTTCTCACCATATGAACTATGCTATTTCCCAATGTCCTTTTCCTCTTAATTGCCTGTAATCTCTCTAATACATCACAATAGATTCTCCTGCAACTAATATATATTAATTTTCAACTCCCTTGCCCATGGTATTCAGTAAGCAAGGTTTATTTTTATTATAGGTATTTTTAGTTTAAATGATTCTATTTCTTGTAAATTTTATCCTGAAGAGAACTTTCAGGCCCTTTGTAGGCAAAAAAAAAAAAAAAAAAAAAAAAAAAAGCCTACCCCTGCTCTTTTCTCTCATTTCAGTGAGTTAAAACCCTGACAACGTGTCACAGTTTTCCCAGGTTCCAGAGTTTTTTATGGCTGCTCTTCTGTCTCAATTCTGATAAGCTGTTCTAAGGAGGAATTTTGCTGCCCATCCAAAATAGTCCCCTGATCAAATCCCATCATTTGAGTGGTGGTGCAAAACTACTAACGTGCTCATAAAAAATTATTACATTTTCTACTGTTGCTCGAGTTACTCAAAAACTCTTCGTTATTTAAGTGAAAGCATCTATCAGTTGTATATCTGATCAACCCTCACTCACATCAGACATGGTTCTTACCTTATTCTCATTTCCCCAAACACAGAATTATAGAAAGGCTTAGGTTGGAAGGGACCTCAGAGATCATCTGCTCCAAACCCCCTGCCATGGGCAGAGATGCCTCTCAACTAGAATGAGGCATTGTAAGAGCTGAAATCCCCCTCCCACACCGACAATAACCAGGCTAGCTCAGTCTGGAAGCAAATGAAGCTGTATTTTACAGGCAAAACTACAATCTGTAATGAAATGCAATGAATCTGTACAAATATACACTATTCACAACATTTACAAATATGTGCAATCAACAGAAACACACAACCAAGCCTCCTTTGGGCCCGCCAAAAGAGAGGGGTCTGTGCTTCTTTTCCTCCCCCCTCCCAGAGTGGGCAAAGGGGAAGAAAGCCAAGAAACAGAGAGAGAGATTCGTTAGACTTAGCTTGTCAAGGTCAGTATTTGTGTTATCTTCAGCCAGAAAAGAAGAAGCAGGCAGACAGAAGCCGAGCAAGCTGAGACTGAGAGACATTGTTTTGAGTAGTAATTCTTAAACATTTCTACCTCTCCAATGGAAGTGTTTAGAATAATCATTATTTTGCTTTCTTACACCCAATAGTGATTTATTTACATTCTTTCACTTTCTCTGCTCAAACTTTGTGGAGAAAAATCAAAAAGACAGCCTTAAAACCATCACAGGCACCGTGTCCAACATCATCTGTAACTAACATCTAAATTCATCAGCTGATTTGTGGCTGAAATGTTGTATTTTATTTTCCTTCCTGTTATCAGCCAGGTAAAAGGAATTGTATTTTGGGGTAATAGCTGGAAGAGGAATGAGGTAAATATCACCTTTTTATGTGTCCTTGCAGAATTATATTGTCAGTAACTAAGACTTTACAGGTAAAGATACTAGTTGTGGTAGAAAATATATATCACATAAAATAACTTTGAAACAGTGTTTTCCTGACTTTTAATGACATAAAAACTGACTCTCAGAGGACATGCATCACTATAATAACACCTATGGATTCAGGAAAATAAATTTAAAAACAAAACAAAATCTAATAAAAATTAAAACAAAAAATAATATTAAAAAATTAATACAAATAATAATAAAAAATAAAAATAAAATAATAAAAATAAAATAAAAAATAAAAATAAAAAAAATAAAAATAAAAAAGGTCCAGTGCAAAGCTTTCTCAATTGACCACAACCTTGCAGTTTATTATTTAGGAATGCTACTGTAATGATTATAAAAATGATATTAATAATATTTTAAAATTATATTAATAATATTATTTTTTTAAATTCATACAAATAATAATAAAAATAAAATTAAAATTAAATTAAAATAAAACTAAAATAAAATTAAAAAAGGTCCAATGCAAAGCTTTCTCAACTGTCCACAGCCTTACAGTTTATTATTTAGGAATGCTACTGTAATGATGATAAAAACTATATTAATAATATAAAAATATATTAATAATATTAAAATGGATAAATTAATACAAATAATAATAAAATAAAAATAAAATAAAAATAAACATATAGAGTAAAAATAAAATAAAAATAAAATAAAAATAAAATAAAAATAAAATAAACTAAAAATAAACTAAAAATAAACTAAAAATAAACTAAAAATAAACTAAAAATAAACTAAAAATAAACTAAAAATAAACTAAAAATAAACTAAAAAAAATGAATAAAGGTCCAATGCAAAACCTTCTCAAGTGGCCACAGCCTTGCTGTTTATTATTTAGGAATGCTACTGTAATGATGATAAAAACAATCACCTCTACCAAGACTACACAAAACTTTTATGTTACTTAAATTGTTCAAGTGTTGATCTTATGCCACTTTTCAGCAAATAACCCAGCAGTCTACCTCTTGAAACTGTCAGCATATGAGCACAGGAGCCATCCTGCTGACTTCCTCCTGGATGAGTTGCCAGTTCTCATATGGCCTCTGGAAATCCTTTCCTGCACAGAGCCCACAAAACAGCAGCTGACAATCCTGCCACCAAGGAGGAGCTCACCAAACCTTCACTTGACTGAGGATGATTCATAGCTTCTCTGGGAACTGAGCTACTTACTGGCTTTGTTATAGCTGCTCAGCTCTTTGGCAATGTTATCACCTTTTTCATACATGCACACATTTTGTTTAAAATATTAAACCCACTTGTTTTTGCTAAAAATTTCTTGTTCCACACAGTTATAGAATTCCTCTCTTCTTATCAATAAGAAAAAATAATCTCAAAAATACTGTCTCTTTATAAAGAGAAGAAGGGTTACTGGGATTCTGTATAGAGACTTTGTACAGCCTGACACTGTCTAAAGTTGTACTTTTTAAATTCCAGTGAAAAGCAAAAGTTCTTCAAAATTCTCTGTATGACCATGCAACTTTTTTTTTTCCCTGGGGACCATTCATAGCTTTTTAAGCCTTATTTTTCTTAATGCAAGGAATGTTCTACTAGCAGCAGCTTCATGTTTAATAACTTTCTCATTACAGCTTTTGCTTTCTACTCCAAAGGCCTTGGAATACGCCTAATAGCTAAGCTCATGGTATACCTGTCCATCTAAATAGCACTGACTTTCAGAAAGGAGCTTTGACAAGCTTCAAAATCATTCTGAATCTTTAACCATCCAACTTTTAAAAATCTTGTTTATGCAGCTAGGCAGCTTTTCCTGTACATTCATTTTTCTTTAAAGTAACAAATCAAGTTTGCAACATGTATAGAGCCCAATGCTCAAATAAATGTAAAGCTACTATAGTAGTAAGAAATAGAGCAGAGGTTGAGATACATTTCAGGTAAACCCAGCTAAGTTTCTTACTCCTTGATTGAATAGACCATCAAGCTTTGTTCTGGTTTTGGGCATATCAAAATGAAAAAAGAAGATAACACAGGATTCTTGGACATCTGGAAATGGAAAGAAAGGGAACAGACAGATCTAAAGTAAAACAATAAGATAAAGCTACTATTTTTAACTCTCCTTTCAGGTCATCTATCCTGTGTCTTAGGTCAAAAGGCCTATTAATGGGGGCTGTAGTGTGGATCTGGTTATGAAAGAAACTTGAAAATTCTTATATTAATTATATCTACTGTTTTATATTCTAAATTGTGAAGTATGTCAGCTGTCTGCAAAGCTGATACAATTTTTGAGGTACTAGTGAGGGCAGTGGAATTTTGTTTTCCACCGCATTGAGAGACACTCCTGCAATCTTTTGTGAGGAAAAGGTGCTTATCATTCAAGACATGCTAGCTGAAATACTACTTTTTGAATCCTAAGTTTGTTTTGTTTTTCTTTTTCTACAAGAAAAAAAATCCAAGGCATGACAAGCATTTGCTTGATACAAGAAAAGGTCTCCAGGAGC
Organism: Indicator indicator; assembly: GCF_027791375.1. Taxonomy (NCBI): domain Eukaryota; kingdom Metazoa; phylum Chordata; class Aves; order Piciformes; family Indicatoridae; genus Indicator; species Indicator indicator. Next base: position 21,719,381 of record NC_072023.1, read on the forward strand.
TGTACACAGCTGGGATTTTTTAGTGGATTTTACTTTAAGGTCCAGGACAACCATAGTTTTGCTATCCCCTCCTCCACATATAACTAAGACAGGAAGGTGGAATCTTTTCTGCCACCCATACCATGTGCTCATGCTCCTGCCATTACACCATGAGGAAAACACCCACAAAGGTAGTATCACCAAAAGGCCCTTGGGATTTAAAAAACTAAAAAACCTGGGATTTTTATTTTCTTTCTTTAGATCAATAGGATTTTAACTTTTTTTTTTTTTTTTTTCTTCATAATGAAGTTTAAGGAAAAAAAGGCTTATGGGTGTTGGAAGGGACTTACAATTTAGCTTTATGCTTAGTTCTAGCATCTGGAAGATGCTGTCCTGACACTGTAATCATTACTGACTACAAATATCTCTCTCATCCCTGAAAGGAGAGCTCTCTTCATTCTGTCTTCCTGATGGCTTGATAGAATCACATGAAAGTTGTTTTCCTTTGTGTTACAGTCAGACCAGAAGCAAAACAGAAAACACATCTATGTCTCACACAAATGTGCATGCAATAGCACACACACTTTTTTTTTTTTCCTTTTTAAATATGTATTCTTCTTCATATGTGACAACACCAGAAAGTAAAGAGAAGAATCTAGCTGTGATAGCAACGTGGGGATCTCTTGTCAAAATGCTAAACACAGTGGGTCAGCTGCCATCCACCGTTTTCAGCAGAAGGTGTTGTTTGTCAGTTAGTGCTGTTGCACTAAGCAAGTTTACAAGTCAACTCTTTTGCTTCTAGCAGTATCTGAAAGAAATTGTAGTGCTGCCAGATTAGCAGCAACTTCAGTGGCACTAGTAGCCATGAAGCCCAAATGGTCAGTAGCCAGTGTTTTGTGTGCTGTCTCTCACACCTTGCCCCAGGCTCCCTTCTCGCTATTACTGCAGACTTTGTAGACTTGATAGGACTCATGTGACTTCCCTTAATATTTTTGCTCAGTTTTCCCTCTGGCAGAAGCATGCACTGTACCAGGGAAAAGGTTTGGTTTGGCCCCCTTGGCTTTCAAAACTCATCTCTCCACAGTATCTGCCTGTGGCACCCTCAGTCGCACAGGACTGCATTAGTAGAGAAACTGAAGCTAACTATGTATCATTGAAGGCTAGGCTGGCTGAAATCCCCCAGAAAGTAGAAGATGTTAATACCATCCATCTTAATGGCTTATGTATTTCTTGCAGCACAGCTGCCAAGCAGCTAGCTTAGGGGGAGGAAGATTAATTTAATGGGACAAAAAGATCTCATGGAACAGATAGACTGTGCTCCCCAAGATGCTATCAGAAAAGAAGCCAGCATGGGAGGGAAAGGTCAGTCCTTGGTGTGGTGTAAGACCAGAGGAAACATTCATTGAAGGAGAAAACAAAAAAAAGTTTGTTTGTGTGAGGAGAAGTGAAAAAGTGAAAAATGATTTTTTTTTTCAGAGAAGAGAAACAGCGAAATGAAAGGGAAGAGCAGCAAAAGAGAAAGAATACCTGGAAGATAATTAAAAATTATTCTGTATTTGGAAATATATTCTTCACAAACTAATGGAATCGTTGGAAAACATATTACCTTACTGATGCCACTATGACTGTTAAATAAAGAAAAGCATAGAAGGAGAGCTGCTTTCTCACCCCTCAAATTTAATTTTCATTAAACATCAAGCAACTCATTAAAATAACCAAAACTTCAGAAATGATTAAACAAATTGAGCTCTACTCGCACCAGAAATCTGATGGACATAGAAAAGGAATGGATATTTTTGTGAACATAAAGATGTTTACAAGCTGCAGTTATTAAGTGGGATAACTGCATCCCTGCAACACTATTTTTGATGAATTCAAATGAAAAAGGAAGCCAGGAAGCAATGTAGTAAATTCAGACTCAAGTAGTGAAAATGTAAGTAGCCTGTCATTATTGTCAGTGTATATATACATAGGTCCTGATTCAGACACAGTAAACTTGATCCTGTGCTTCCTGGATGGCTGTGAATCTCAGCATTACTATATGTTGATTTTATCTACCTCCCCACACTGAGCTTTTCTAACTTCTGACAAGGCTTCTTAAACCAACAAATCACACACATCTTAAACTCACCCACTTGAGTCAATGACCCTGAGGGTCAGCTTGGGATCTGATCTCCTCATCAACAGCACATGAACAGGAAAAGCCATTATGACAAGACCAGAACAATTCAAATGGCACAGTCATCCACAGGGTGTATTAGAATCAGCTATCAAGCAACCTCTAGTTTCCATCACCACATGAGTGCTTTGAAGAAAAGGACCTGTTCTAGTAGATGTCCCTACCATTGCAAGCAAGTTGGAACTAGGTGATCTTTAAGGTCCCTTCCAACCTAAACTGTTCTGTGATCTATGACTATTCTCCTTCTGCCATTTCTGCACAGGGGAGAAGCGCCACGCTGCAGGAACAAAGTGACAATGATGATACTTGTATGAAACATTTAGTACCTTTAGGATGTACTCTATGATACCATCTCCTTCTGGAGTAATGTATCCCTTTCTGCACTGTGTCATGGTTGAGGTCTACTTGGAAGAGCTCTCATCTCACACTGCATTCATAAGAAGGAATTTCTTGCTTCTTCACTATGCAGAACTTGTCTAAAAGGTTTAGAGCCTAATGTCTTTCCATACACCAGAAGTCTCAGATACCATGGCTTTCCAGGGAGTCACATATCTCATAACTCCCACTGGCCAGCCAGCAACTCCTACTTGCAGACAGAGGGAATGAAGAAAGGAGACTTTGCAGGGTAATGGAAACATTTATCTCCTACTGAAATCATTGATATTAGGATATCTGCAACAATACAAAGTAACTGCATCGTAACCTCCCAATTTAATTAAACTGGATTCAAGTTACCACAGGATCACAGGATGTGAGGGGTCAGAAGGGACCTCTGGAGATATTTGATTCCAACCCCGCTTCCAGAGTAGGACCATATAATCTAGTGTAGGTTGACAGGAATGCAACCAGATGGGTCCTGAAAGTCTCCAGAGAAGGAGACTCCACCACCTCTCTGGAGAGTCTGTTCAAGTGCTCTGTGACCCTTACAGTAAAGAAGTTCCTTCTCATGTTGAGATGGAACTTCCTATGCTGTAGTTTACATCCATTGCCCTTTATCCTATCACATGACACAAGTGAGCAGAGGCTGTCCCTTTTGACACCCAGCCCTCAGATATTTATAGACATTGATTAGATCCCCTCTCAGTCTTCTCCTCTCCAGACCAAACAGCCCCAGGCCTCACATTCTGTCCTCATAAGGCAGTGCTCAAGCCCCTTAATCATTCTTGTAGTCCTCCATTGGACTCTCTCAATTAGAACCCTGTCCCTCTTGAACTGGATGCAATATTCTAGGTGGGGCCTCACTAGGGCAGAGTAGAGGGGGAGGAGAACCTCCCTGGATCTGCTGGACACACTCCTCTTAATGCACCCCAGGATCCCATTGGACTTCTTGGCCACTGGGGCACATTGCTGTCCCATGGATAATTTGTTGTCCACCAGGACTCCCAGGTCCTTCTTCACAGGGCTGCTCTCTAGCAGATCACCTCCTAACATGTAAAGTTATAAATGATTTCTGCAAATTTGTAGCAGTGTAACATGATCATCCAAGAAGACTTTTGCTCTAGTGAATACATGGATATCCAAGCTCTCAGCAGCACAAAAGATGGCAAAGAGAAATATTGCTCCTGGAGAGCACACCCATACAATTGCACAGAATCTGGTTTCTGTTCTGGAGCAAGGCACCACCAAATGTTTCATTTTTACTGTTATTCATTAATGGACTTTGAATTACTTTAAATTCTCTCCCAGGAGTGGCATAGAGACAGAAACTGTATGACATGGATTCTTTCCCTATCACATGTCTCATACATGGTGGTATAGCCAGAAGGGAAGTTACATTTCATTCTGTCTATGATCTCCTACTGAGGATGTAGCTGGAGAGATGGCCCAGTAGCAGCACCCAGTGCATGTGGCTGGTAAGGCTGGACCATAAAAAATGATGTTCAAAGCAAGACATGGTAAATTCTGCAAATCCATGCCTTATATGGCAAAAAAAAAAAAATATTTGGAAATGCTTTGCAATCACTGGAACTTTTATAGATGCAGCAAATAGAGAACTGTCAGGGGAGACATACACTATCAGTTAGAAATGAGAAACAATCGCTCACATATGAGTAGTAGCAGGTAAGCCAGCTTGCTTTACTCCATAGTGATCTTTGAAGATCAGAGCATCAGGAAAGTGATTTTTTTTTTTCTTTAGGCCTTTATTAAGATATAGAATTTTACACCCTAAGTAAGTGTATTACTGTCACTAAAACAAAATTTACAGTAAGCTTGGAATTGTACTTAATCTCTCACTCAGAATACTGATTTTCCAAGTTGTAACCAAAATTGAAGACATTAAACTGTTAATTAAAAGTCTTCAAAAATATTGAGCTTGGTCACAGTATTTTCTTTCAATTGAAGTAATCTCAATGCAGATTTTGACTTCTGAAGAAAGTAAGACCTGGGCATACAAAAAAAATAAAATCTGAAAAGAAACACAAAAGACTGCAATTTGATTTAATTTAACTGAATATGTCTGAATTTCCCAAACACTGACCTATTCACAGAAAATATTTCCATCTCATCAGTGGATGAGACAGCATTTTTCATTAATAATTGTTTTGATGAAAAATGTTGCCTTCTAATTATTAACTCCATAGCCTTTTTATCTTTGAGAAGTTTTTTTTTTTCTCCTTAATCCTGCTTAACCCCAATTTTGAAGAAAACCTTTCAATTCATAATCCTATTGATGCATATAAAGTTTTCAGCTCAATCCTTTGCCACAAGCAAGGTAAACCAGACAGTGCTTAAATATTGTAATAAAGAGATTTTGTACTGAATGACAGTTATTCTCTTTATGATCCTGGCACTGGAGAAGAAGTACTGAACTGATTATATTTCTTGTTTAAAATATTCATGTGACAATGTTGAAGAGAGAAATGAATATCAGAATGAAAAAATGACAAGAAAAAAATTACTACAAGAAATCTCTAGACATTTATCACAAGCCTAGAGGATACAAACCAATTAACTTCTAAAATCTGCTCTTTGATCAAGATGCCCAGTTAAAGCCTACATTATTAATATATGATTCTGTTTAAAAAGTCTATTAATCAAGCAAGGATGAATGATTAAGTGGATAAAGCACTAGCCTTTGACCTGGCAGGCAACTTTCACAAATCTCCTGTGAATTCAATTCATAAAAAAAGAAAAAGAATGCTTCAATAGCTGTATAAATTATCTGGAAGTAATGGTTCTCACTGTTTTTCTCTGTGTCATTAGATGATTTTCATTTGCATGCAAAGCCATCTCTGTTATACGATTGCTAGGCTGATAGCTTGCTACAGGATGGGGCATGATCAATAAAGCTTGTGATGGTGCTCTTTTATCTAATAGTAACAAAACCAAACAACCAAAAAGCTTCTTTCACTACTCCACCTTTTTCTTCTAAACCCTTTCTATGCTTTTGAAAAGATTAATGAAAAATACCTCAATCCTGAAAACAGGGCAGGGCACGGGAAGTCTTGTTTTAGTGTATTTTGCTGGGATCCTGGATGAGGAAACACATTTGTGCTTTAAAGACATAAGGATCCTGAAGAGTTCTGTACTAAACTGCTACCATCCAGGAGCACTGGAAGCCCAAAAATTTCAATTAAAAATTTACTGAAGAGAGTATCAAAAGTAGCAACATACTGAATAAATGACTCTTTATAAAAACTAACAGATTCAAGGTATTTCAGGTTCCACTAATACTGCTTTCCCCCCCTACTTAAAAAAAAAAAAATAATCAGATTTTCCAGTGAAAATCAATGTTTCCAATACCTATTTACACTGCTAGAAGAGACTGAAGGGAATTTACAAATTCTGGTGGTCAAAGGCAAGAAAAGATTTGTGCCATTTAGCATCGCATGGAAGATCCTGTTGACTTTGGGTGCCTAGGAGGCTTGACAGAATGACAGAATGTTAGGGGTAGGAAGGGACCTTGAAAGATCATCCAGTCCACCTGCCCCAGCCAGAGCAGGATCACCTAGAGTAGGTGAGACAAGAACATACCCAAGTGGGTTTGGAATGTCTCCAGAGGAGATTCCACAGCCTCTCTGGGCAGCCTGTTCCAGTGTTCTGTCACCACAGAATCAGAGAATGTTAGGGGCTGGAAGGGACCTTGAAAGCTCATCCAGTCCAACCCCCCTGCCAGAGCAGGATCACCTAGAACAGATCACACAGGAATTCATCCAGGTGGATTTTGAATATCTCCTGAGAGGGAGAATCCACAACCCCCCTGGGCAGCCTGTGCCAGTGTTCCATCACCCTCACAGTGAAAAAACCTTTTCATCCTGTTTCCATGGAACTTCCTATGCCTCAGCTTCCACCCTATTGCCCCTTGTCAGAGTCTTCAGCATCTGCTCCTTTCTCCTTGCTGAGTAGAGGACAGTCATATGTTTTTAGGGCTTTTAACACTTGTTTCCACACTAAATCACCCAATAACACTGGCTTTATTTGCTTTCTCTCTCTCTGAGCACTGATTTTGTTGTCACACAATATTTATTAAATTATATTGCCATTGGCATTTTAGCAAAAGCAAGAATGAAGAAGTCCAGCTCACAGCAGAAACTGAGCTCAGACAATTGAAGTATTTAAAAATCATAGTCATTCCTATTCTTAACTGCAACAAAGCCTGAGCAGAGATCTGATGCTTGACTTGGTTACATGCTTAAACCACCCAGCCAACACAGGGAGCTTTGCAAGTTACACCTGCAGATGCTGTACAAACATTGCAGCTTTCTTACTGAATGCCCCATGGCACTGGCATTGACTTTACTGGAATTAGGTGAGCACAGGAAGGGTCAGAATACTCAAGCTTTGATATGATACCTGCTGGAAGCTCTTCCACTCATGTCCTCTAGCCACCTTTAGCTTTTTGTGGTTTCATTTCAGAGCTGTTAGAGAAAATGAAGCACTTGATATGAAATCACCAGTTCCCACTTTCCTCAGCTGGGATTCAGAAATGATTGCACTGACTGCTGCTGTGACAAATAATTTGGATGTGTAGGAATAGAAATAGTTTATGTATGTGGGAATAGAATTATTTATACTAATGAATGAAAATTGCTTAATTCTATAACATCACATGTAAGAATCTGTTATAAATAATACCTGCTACTACAGTATGTTATTGTCCAGTGGGCTCAAAGCAAACATTGCACCTACTGATCAGGTAGGAGATTTTAATGGTGCCACAAGAAGTATAAGGACAGTAGCCATCCCCAGCTGAGTAATTTCTTCCTCCAAGAGATCTCAGCTAAGGTATTGTGATGGAAAAGATAAATTGGCAAGAAGGGTTGTAAACCTTGCACGTATTTGGATTTATGGAGACATTTTGATTCCAATATGTGGAAAAAAATGTGAAGTTCCTATAACCCTCACCTAATGCAGCTGGTCACAGGGAACCAAATTCATATGAAGGGGAAACAGAGCATGCACATTGGCCATGAAGATTCCAGATTAGCTGAGGCCAAACCAATTTTCTTTGCATTCTTTATATCATGAGCTAGAACCAAACTGCTAATTCAATGCATAACATTGTTATCACAGGCTAGGTATCACAGAGACCTAACAACTGGGAAGCAGAGGAGATAAAGGAGGTACAGTGTTGTCAGATGAACAAATGCAGACAGAAAAAAATGAAACTATATCAAATTACCAATCACCTTTTGCTAAGATCTTCGACTGGGTTTCAGTGCCTCTGGGTGCTCTTTTGAGCAAGAGTGCCCTGACCACATTAGATACATAGCAATAGATCTTTTAAAATATATATATTTCACAGATAAAAATCTATTAGAAAGGATGTTGGGAAGCAGTTACGTTTGGAAGAAAGTTTAGTCAGTCCTCAAAGTGATCAAATCTTTTCTATTTTTCACAACATCAATTCAGCCTATTGAATCAAAGGATTTTTCTTAGTCTCTACCTAGCAAAACTAGTGCCCCCTAACTTGTGGGGAAGAAGTTCCAAATATGTCACTGGAAACTCACTTCTGTCAGATAAAATCCTTTCTTACTGTCTGTCACAGAATTTGGAAATTGATTATCCTCACAAACAACAGTACTTCCTGGTTGGATGTTGTCTCTGTAAAAAAGCAAACTAATTTCTTTCTTATATATCCTCCACACACCAGACAGCTTCATATCAACTCTTTTTGACCTATACAGATTAGATTTATCTTTATTCTATAGCCAGATACATTTTTGCCCTGCATTGCTCAGCAGTAACAGCATCATCATAGTGATTAGGAACATTTCTAATATCTGTGAAAGACACCTGTCACAGACAGACTGACAAACAGAGCCAGTAGGCGGAATAGCAGGGTTGACAGGGTTTGCTCCCACTAGTAGAGATAGCAGTCAGTTCAGTTAAGGACTGGATATAAGTAATAAAACTGACTCCAAACCTGTTAGAGATGGGGAAAAAGCCATTGAACTACTTTATCTACTGGAACTTGTGATACTCCTTATCCTTCACCTATGGACTGAGATATGTGATCATCACTTTATATTTAGAATCAGAATGTTCTGGGTTGGATGGGACCTCCAAAGGTCCAACCTCTTCTGTAGTAAGCTGGGGTATCCTCAACTAGGTCAGGTTGCCCAGAGTCCAGTTGAACCTCACCTTGAATACCTCCAGGGAAGGGGCCTCAGCTACCTCCCTGGGCAAGCTGTTCCAGTGTTCTACTACCCTACCCTCATGGTAAAGAACTTTTTCCTAAGAGGGATTATACCTGCTTTTGGTACAGAAGGAAGTCTGGAGGAAAACATAACATTTAGAAACAAATACAGAAATGCCCTGGGTGTTTTATAAGAAGGATAAACTAAAAGAAAAATAAATTTTGAAGCACACTGGTCTGGAGACATACAGCCTAGGATTCATTCAATGTTATGGCTACCTAGAAGGTTATTTGCTTACTCCTTTGATTTATGAGAGACATTTCTTGTTAAATGTGTAGTAGGTAAATGTTTTGTAAAAGCATTCACACAATATTCAGAATTCACAAATGCCAAGAGAGGCTAAAAGACAAAATCCTATATTCTTTAACCATCAGAAGTTCTGAGGATATTTGTGAGCCTCTGGGTAATCTTGAAAGGTCAACAGACTTGGATTTTTTTCTGCCTGAAGGGAATATAAGTTACAGGGGATAGGTTAGCCTGCCTCTTGCCTACTGCCAGCTGTTTAAAAATGCTGAAACTACAAATAAGAACATCAAATTAGGAATATTATTTCTCTTAAGTAAAAGTTAAAGTTCCAAATAATAAGTGGTTATAGGAAAGACTCAAGCCAGAGAAGTTTGGCTCAGGATCCAAACTTTAAGAAACTCGAGAGGTCAAAGTAATTTCAAATCATGATTTGAGCCTCTCTTGCTACTAAATGTGTACATTTTCAAGATTACTTTTCTCACTTGGTATCATGACTAAATACATGAGTAAGAACTAAAATGTGATAAATAAGCAAAGCAAGTAATCAAATTAATTCAGTTTGTCAACTCCACTCAATGCTTTTTTAAATTGTCACTTGATATTAGAAAAATGGGTTAGTTTTGGACAATACTTAATATTTAATACATTTATCAAGCTGTTTTATAGTCTTTGCACAAGATTTACAAAGGGCATTTCACCAGCAAGTAGAATACTCAGACTACTTGAGCACAAACGGAAACAACTTCCAAAAATTTAGAACAGGATAGAAATGATCATGCCAGATCTGGGAGTAGAGGAGTGATTAAACAGAATTGTAGAGGACTGCTTCAGAAAGACTAAAATCCTTGTTCTGCAAGTATTAAGAAAATTTTATGTTACAAAAGCAACAAGGTAAGATTTCAGGTTTTTGTATAATGTACAAAAAGGAAGTACTTTGAGTTTGGTTTTTTTTTTTTTTTTTAACCATTTAAAGCCTGGGTTTAACCTTGGTTCCTAAAATTCTGACCCTCACAAGTCTCAATCCCTTTTTGTATTGCCATCTAGTCCAGCTCTCCAACATCTCTGACATTTTGAAGGAAGTTCTCATCCTCCAGAATCTGCTTCCCTCTACAAAAAGCACCAGCCAGTATCCATCACTGTTATAAGGGGATAGCCTTCCTACAAAACCAGTGGAGAAGAAATGCCAGATTATGAAGAACCGCATAAAATATCTCTTGTCCTTTGAGCGTGCTGATTTTGTTGACTGTGGGAAATCACCATACTTGTTCCCTTTTACTCAGCCCTTAACATAAGCATCCCTGGTTGTATCTGGCCTACTGATCTTACAAACACCATTCTGATGAATTAGATCTACTTTCACAACTGAAACTGGTAGCCAGTTTAAACTTAGCTTCCATTTCAAACAACTATTTTGTTATCCATTAAGAAAATAATAATAATAATAATAATGATAACAATAACAACAATGATAAATTATAAGCTACCTCTCAATTACAGATTATTTCCAGTTTGAATTTTAAGTAAAGTATGGCTTGATCAGCTTTCACACATTTGATGTTTCTATGCTCTTTGCTGAGCATCTTTGCTTCTCTGTCATTCAGCAAACTTTGAACTGCATTTCTTATTTTAAATCTACTTAAACATATCTGTAGTGTTATAAAATTCTGGTTCTACTTTGCTCTGTAAGCCTTTTATCTGTTCAGGATTGAATATCCCTATTGTCTATGCAGTATTTATGTACATCTGGTTGTTTCAGATATATTGCAGCAACAAATTATTCATGTTACAAAGAAAGCTTAATATAGATACTGCTATAAATATTATTGGATATTGTTTATAGTTGCATGCCTGGTTTCTATCTAGTTCTGCTGAAAAGAATGAATAGAAATCATATTTAACACTTGCCTGTGACATAAGCCTGAAGACGACATGGTAAAAAATATCTGTCGTTTGCAGAAGTGTTTGTCCTCACTCTGAGCCCTGGTCTGATAAGGCAGGCTTAAATAATCACCTCCCCTTGCCTGGGTTTAATTAAAGTGACATTGAGTAAATACTGACTAGAAATCAATCAGAATCGATGGGCTTATGGCAAACTGGCCAAGAAAAATCTAGTGTGTCAGGCCAGATCAGCCCAAAGAGCTGTTTGTCAGGCTGTTATGTGGTCTGGAAGGAAAGAATTTACATCATGTAACACTAAAAAAAAGGGTGAAAAGAGCCTGACTCAGGACATGAATGAGATACATTGATAGGAGAGTGAAAGGCAATCCTAACAATTCACCTCACCTGCTAAATTTCACCCTAGTAACCTTTCAAAAGAAGAAGGAACAAACTATTTGATGTCTGCTGTCTGATTTTCAGCTACTGAAGCAAGGTTGTAGGCCTTGAGTTTTTTCAACATAAGCTAAACAGAGCAGATGTGTCCCACTCTACATCCAGTTATTTTGTTGCCTTGTCATTTAACAAAAAAATATTTTCCCTCTGTCTTCACAGTCATGCCCTGAATGCATTTATATATTCCTTTTCTCTACTGTTAATCATCAACTAATTAATAAAAATAGCCTAGAACTTTGTTGCACATGTTTTGCATTCCTATCTGGGTAGCTGATATAAGCTTGGCATTAGAAAAGTTTAGGTGAATTGGTCAGAGAGAGACAAAACCTTGTCCTTTGGATCTCTTGCATTCTTCCATTCACAAGACTTCCCTCCTTCTGTAACACTACTTAAACATTTCTTGCTGTCACTTTCTCTGCCCAGACACGAGGCAGCCTATCTATTTCTGCGGTGGAATATCATGTTTGTTTTAAAGATAAATGAAGGCATATTTAATGTCTAATGATTGTATTTTACTCCTTATCGAGGTACTTTTATTTTTCCTTAAAAAAAAAGTTGGGTTTTAATTTTATTTTTAATGCTTCTAATGCTAAGGAAATTACACTTCCGAGTAACTAGTTTGTAATTTGTGATCAGGCATGATTCTGATAGCTAAGGAATTTCATTACAAGTAAGGGAAAAAGAGGAGAATGTATGTGCATTTGCATGTCCATGTGCAGGTAAATAAATAGTAAACCACATTGATAACAGAGGCCATTATAATTTGAATAAGATTATATTCTCTCTAGGAGAGATAAAGGGTAATGAAAGACAATTCAAAGCTAGTTTGTTATTACTTCATCAAATACCTCAGCCTCAAGCTGATAAAATTCCCTTGCATAGCTCCCGTGAGACATTAACTGCAATGATGCTGCCAACCATTTGTAGTGATCTCTAAAAACATTAATATCACTATTTAAATGAGTTTGTGATGTAGTATAACAGAGGGTAAAGCTAGAGGTGAAACTGCTACATAAGCTTTCATAAAATGACTATGAGTGTGTTACTGGGCATGACAAAATGAATTATTTTCATAACAGACAGGTGATCCAAAGAGACTTTAATAGACTTTTGCAGGAGACGAGTTGGAAAGTGTTCTGCAAAGTAACTTTCACTGTCCTCACTACCCTCACTGAAAGCCAGAACTATTTTCCTTTCTTTTCAAACAAGTAAGGAGTACCAGGCTCCAAATTTAAGGAGTTTGGCTCAGTTCTATCTGTTCCTGTTTTTCTCTGGCATTCTGTCATGTTTCCTGATGCTTAATTGGTTGTAAAATCTTTCCATTTGTGGCCCAATGCTTGTGAAGGGTTTGGGCAAGCGTCCCCAAAACTGTGCCTAGTGCAAAACCAAGCATACACACTGGTCTCTGCAACACAGTGACTTCAGCAACTTTCTTTTTAAAGATGGAACATTATCAAATGGGCTCATGTCATTCAGAAAACACAAATTAGAAGCATGCCATGGTTTTGTATAAAGGGCTTCAGAGGAAAATGTGTTTAGATCCACTGTATCAGAGATCCACACATTTTTGCTGTGTTCTTCTCTCCCTTAGAACAAGACACAGACAATTTCATGCAGAATTAGGAAGTTACTGGAACTGCTGACTTGCAAAAAAACTTGTAAATCTGAAAAGTAATTAATTCATATTCTCTGAACCAAGTTAAAACTGAAGAAGAAAAGGCAAGTAGGGCAGCTGTTTGTCTTATTTTAGAACAAAATATTTGTATACTTAAAAAATTCATGCTTGACTACAGACTTGTGTTCAAATCTTTTTATTGTAAGCCTGTTAACTGAGACTTTCTCACAGAGAGTATTTTGTTAACACTTGGAAAGAAGAAGTATGGAGGCAAAAAGTGGTGCTGTCACAGTGTCTCACACATCAGCACTCATCAGACTGTTATGGAATTTAGCATTCTTTGGTAGAAGAATGTCACTTCCAAGAATAACCTGGAAAAGCCAGCTAATTTTTTAAAGGGTTAAAATAGGCTGGGCTGAGGGATGGCCTAAAGGATGGACATCTTCCCTGTAATCTTTGGGTTTGGTGGTTTGTTTTATTTTCTTAAAAAAAAAAAAACAAACAAAAGAAACCAAGCAGAAACCAAAACAGAGCTCAGAAGCTTCTTTTGGAAGCCTATCAGTTCTGTACTTGTACAGTACAAAGACTACCCTGCTCCATCATAAACAATGAGTTAGTAAAATAACCTCTCCTCTATAACAGCTGTTAACGTGGCTGCTGATCAGGACTTAGCCATTGGCCATGACCTTTAGTTATGAATGCAATGGCTACCCAAGTTAAAATCAGAAGCTTTGAAATTACTTGTAAGAAATCAGGATTGCTTAGAAATAATATAGTTATAAAACTAATGAAGGAATAAAGAAATAAAGAAGATGAATTATTCAGAGACCTTTTGTAATTCAAAAAGAAATGAAGAAATTATTTACAAAGCTTACTGTAGCATTTGAGGACTAACTTAAAGGCCTTTTTTGTCTGATTTACTAGTTAGCATCTTTATTTCAACATATGAAATAATGCAATGCACATGAATGCTAAAAAACACTTGTGTTTCATTCATACCAAGGCGTGAGACAATTTTCTCTCTCCTCTTCTACCCATCTATGATAGCCAAGGCCAAATCAGTAAAACAATTTAAACTGTGCTTGAATTGCCTTCCAAATAAAGATTGCTACTGGAATCAAGAGGCTTTTGCCAATATGAGGCCAAGGAGAATGGACATTAATATTGATGTCAGTATGATTATTCATCATTAATATTAACACAATAGGTTATTTCCCCTAGAAGAAGGGACAATGTACAGTTTAAAGATTGTTTTCTGGGTTTAATTTTCAATATCCACTTTACAGAATTCCTTTTGGAATAAAAGGTAAGGCTGTCTTTTGTTTGTTTGTTTGTTCGTTTTCCCTGAATCATCTTACATATTTTGTCAAAGGACAGAAAATGTTTCTTATTTTTAAGATTATATTGTTGTCTTTCTTATATCCAAAATGAACACAGTCACTAAAAGAAAGAAAGAAAGAAAGAAAGAAAGAAAGAAAGAAAGAAAGAAAGAAAGAAAGAAAGAAAGAAAGAAAGAAAGAAAGAGAAAGAAAGAAAGAAAGAAAGAAAGAAAGAAAGAAAGAAAGAAAGAAAGAAAGAAAGAAAGAAAGAAAGAAAGAAAGAAAGAAAGAAAGAAAGAAAGAAAGAAAGAAAGGAAGAAAGAAAGAAAGAAAGAAAGAAAGACTTAAATTCTAACTGTGGTGAAATGAGATTTATCACTTCCAATCTATTCTTTGTTTCTCCTTTTACAATTATAAGAATTACTGAGAATCTTTCAAACTACATAGTAAAGGCTGTATGATTTTTGCATTCAGAGCCGACCCGTGTTCAGAGTTTGCAAAATAATGATGATAAGAGTGAAGTAGCAGGGAACAGGTTTCAGTAATGAACACTTTTTTAAAGCTGAGGTATCATAGAATTGTTAGGGTTGGAAGGGACCTCAAGGATAATCTAATTCCAACCCCCCTGCCACGGGCAGGGATGCTTCACACTAGATCAGGTTGCCCAGAGCCACATCCAGCCTGGCCTTAAAAACCTCCAGGGATGAGGCTTCTACCATTTCCCTGGGCAACCTGTTCCAGTGTCTCACCATCCTCACGGTGAAGAACTTCTTCCTAACATCCAATCTTCTAGTTTTGCTCCATTCCCTCTGGTCTTATCACTACCTGACATCCTAAAAGGTCCCTCCTCAGCTTTCTTGTAGGTCCCCTTCAGATACTGGAAGGCCACAATAAGGTCTCCTCAGAGCCTTCTCTTCTCCAGACTGAACCACCCCAACACTCTCAGTCTGTCCTCATAGGAGTAGGAGCTTCAGCCCTCTGATCATCCTCGTGGCCCTCCTCATGGCCCTTCTCTGGACAAGTTCCAGCACGTCCTGATCCTTCTTGTAAAAGGGGCTCCAGAACTGGATGAAGTACTCCAGGTTTCTTAGACATCATATATATATGTGTGTGTATACATACATATATATATATATATTCGTCATAGCATTTTGTGGTTTCATTTTCAACTGGTTTCCCCACCACCGCCATTAAAGGCAATTCTGTTCTGTAACAATAAGCACCAGGCCAATCAAATACAAGTCCATCTCTTCCAGGACTGATATTTCAATCCCTGCCATACACACAAGCAGACTTAAGAGCTTACTTGTCAAGACTGTTTCTGTCAGTGACTGAATCACAACCTTCTGTTGTCGACACATTGCACTCAGACTCCAGCTGCACTGACTGCTCTTTTGTAGCAGAGAGGTGACACATGCTCTGCTTTTGCTTTGCTTCCAGGCTGTGCAGAGGGTGGTGCTCCTCAATGCAAAGTGTCCTTCAGGGTATGGGCCTGACCCATCTAAGGAATCTCCCTACAGCATGAACCAAACGGAGAAACGGAAGGATGAACCCTATGGGAAAACCCTCAAAATTCTGTGAAACCAAGCCTAATTTCATCTTGCTTGATTACCTCCAGGTGTATTATATAGACAAGGAGCATCTCTTCTACAGGAAGTTTATCAGTTCCCTAATATTCACACTACATAGAATAAAAATTCATGCTTGGGACGATTAGCAAACTCATTAGGTTCCAACAAGACTTCACAAGAATCCAGATCTCCATGCAGCTCTGTCCTCATTGAGATAATCAATAAAACATTTCTGTTCACCTTAGTGAGAGCAGAACCAGGCAATGTCAAATGTCAAAAGCCAGGAGGGAGAATTAACAAAAATATTTACCAGAGAATTGTAAATCAAAAAGATTAGACTAGAAGCCAGAGACTAAAAGATTGCAATTTCAGCCATAAACACACCTAGAAATTTATCAGTATGACAGATCACACTTCCTAATGGATTACAACTTATTTAAAAAATATTTTTAATATTTTTAGTATCTTCTTTGGACTAGGCAGAAATATTCTCCTTTGGCATCAGAGACAACTTGCAGGGTAAATCACCTTCCCATGACAAAATTTTCACAAGGCCAGGGTGAAACAAGCAAGCCATGCTTAATTCATTGAGAGATTGTCTCAGTATTACTCTTCTGAACACTGTTGTGATGCAGCTGGAGTGAGAAACGAAACTTTTTTGTTTTCCAGCAGAGGACCATATCCTAGCAACTTTGGGCTGGGCAAAAAAGGAAACTGCTTGGGTGGCTCAGCAACAGGATTAAAGAGCAAGGCTCAGAGATCAACCCGAAATCCTACCTAAGCTGTAAAACCCCTGAGTGTCACAGAACAGTCCTTAGGAGTCCCTTATGCCTGGACCACTCCCTCTGCTTGCTTGGCTTTGTTTTGATCTCCTTCCCAGAGGAAGAGCATTGGTGGGAAAAGCAGACGGACCTGTGGCTAACTAATTAGGGCCTTTGCAGGATGAGGGTAACAGTAAGCTTGGTCCTCCCTGTAACAAAGTATTCACAATTTATGTAAGTCTCCTGTGTAAATGTACCTATGCCAGCTATGCTTTAACAGAAAAAGAATTTCTGTGCCACCTGCACACAAAGAGGCTATTTTGACATCTATGTGTAGAAGTGGCTTTGTGAATCCCTGCCCCACAGCTGTGAACTCTGAGCTTTAGAGATCCAAATTTCCAAAAAACAAGCCTGGATTTATGCATTTCTGTTCACTAGCCTTTTCTCCAGTACAGACAGGACAATGCAAGTGGTAGAATAAAACCTTCCTTTGTGAGAATAAGGACACAGTTGGGGTCTGTGCATCTCACTCCCAAAGAAGGAGCTCTGCAGGTCGATGCTGTCACATGCATTGGTCTTGCCTACTGCTGCACCACAAATCTATCACAGCTAGTTTTAGTAAGGCTATTAATGGAAATTTCAGAAAATGCTTATGAAGTTTATCCCCAGCTGGTGGTGGGACTTTCACAATAAGGGATGGATATGCAAAATCAGCACACTTCCATACAGTTAAACAGTTCAGATGCTTTTCATATGCAACATTTTCTTTCATGTGGATCTGAAAAGCTTGGTTATAGATTCCAGTCCCCAGATATGATGGAGATTCAGGTCTAGGACCTCACTTCCCTCTGAAGTCCTCACAGGGGTAATACCATATATTTTCCACAATATGGGAGGAAGAAAAAAAAAAAAAAAGAGAGATAAATGTGTTTCAGTGCCTCAAATAAGTGGCATTGCACTATTCTTTTGAAGAGCTTGTTCCCTGGAGAATAGGCTGGATGAAGATTTTCCAGTCATATCCCAGACCTTAAAATCACAACAGATATAATGAGTTTTTGAAATGCCCTTTATACCTGTCAAACTAAATAAGATTACAGATTTGTCTGCTCACAAAAGTGTGATGTCATATAGTCCCATTTGCTGCAGTTCAAGTCATTATCTATCTTGTCTGAAAGTGCAGTGTGCATGATCTGCAAGATCAATGTTGAGTTTCAGGGGGAAAACCAAATATGATGGCTGCTGAATTCTCAGATGGAAAAACAGAAGTCAAGACGCCATAAAACATGGCTGTCCCTGGATAAGTTAACTAGAAACACGTCATTTCCTATTCACCAAAATGCAACTAGTTTAAGGCATATACCAAGAACCACAACAGGAGAAGAGAGCAGTGGAGGAGCTTAGCCACATGTGTTTCACTGGCAGACTGATAAGCAAGATCAAAGCAGCAGGTGTGAGGCAAAATAGGATGCCATTTCAACACAGATAACTGGAGCTGCTTTTAACCCATCTCTGCAAACATTCTTAGGAGCACTGTGCTTTAGAATACCAACATTTCCCTCCATGCCATTCCTTCACCAACTGATTGGTGAGTAACAACCCTGCTAGTCATAAACTGCAGGGCTATAATTTGCCCTATAGAAGACAACTGGAAAGACTAGATTCAAAGGTTAAGAGACTGAAATGCTTTTAGGCAGACACTTTAAGTAAGCAGAGGAGCTTTTAATGGACAGAAGAAATTAGGGGGTCCTGCAGTGAGTTACTTTCAGGTGAACAATTCTCCATAGGCAGGCCTTAACGGAAGCTCTCAGGCTGAATTTCATGAAACTGTGAAGAAATTCATACATGAATTATAGAATGCATTGAATTGCAAGGGACCCCTGAAGGTCATCTTGTCCAACCTCCCCGCAGTGAGCAGGGACATCTCCAAGCAAATCAGGTTGCTCAGGGCCCAGACCTCAAATGGCTGCAGGAATGGGGCCCCCACTACCTCTCTGGGGAACCTTTTCCCATATTTCACTACTTTCATTGTAAAAAACATCATCCTAATGTCCAATCTAAATCTACCCTGTTCCATTTTAAAATTACTGCCCCTTGTCCTATTGCTACAAGCCCTTCTAAACAGTCCCTCTCCAACCTGCTTGTAGGCTTCCGTAGACTGTAAGGTCTCCTTAGAGCCTTCTTTTCTCCAAGCTGAACAACCACAAATCTTACAGCCTGTCTTCATAGGAGAAGTGCTCCAGCCCTCTGACCATGTTTGTGGCACTCCTCTATGTGTTAGCAATCAAAATTATTTCATAAAATGAGTTACAAACTCAAGAGAGGCGTGGATTCATTGAGAGTAAAAAGTGAATCCTAGGTTTTCCATTGTTAAAACCTCCCTGAAAAAATTCCTAAACTCAAATTAAACCCCATCGTCTATGTCTCTCTTGTGTGTTCTTTCCATGTTAGTGTTTGACACAAACATCTGTAAGAATTGCAGTATTATGGTAATTGCAATTTTATGGTAATTTATTCACCTAGATTTATAACAGGTGAGAAAAGATGTAATTTTGGCCTAAAACCACAGAAGAAAATGGTGGGCAAGTCCTAATTTTTAATGTAATGTAGAGAGCAGCAGGTCTGCTTTGAGGCTGAATTCTGTGTGGTTGATTAGCAGAGCTTCAAATGAGGATGGCTTGCCCTGAACTGGGATACCTTTCACCTGTTTTCGTAGAGATCAGAGTATTCCTAAACTAGCTTGGCTCATCTGTTTCTACAAATAACACTTTATTTGTGCTCAGATACACTTGAGTAGGCAGAAGGGAATGTCTTAATTCCTGGTATTCAGTATGGACTTGGCTATTTTACAGTGCATTAACCATACAAAATGTTTTATTTATTTTGCTGTCAAAAAAAAAATGTATGGCCTGCCAACTTTATTTCAACTCTCTTCAAACTGGCTTCACCCTTGCATGTGACTTTCTGACAGTATTAATCTCACAGCTTGTATGTAACATGATATACATATTTCTGGCTGTTAAACTCCAGAGCCCAGTTCCCATTTTTTTCCTATACACTTGTGAAGGTTTTTGCTTTGAATCACCCATGAGCTATGAGCTTTTCTTCTATATTTTTGAATTAAATTCTATTCTGGTCACATTGTTTACCAAAGGTCTCTATATTTTGTTCTACTAAATGATATTTTTATATATATGTATACACACACATATATTACATGACATGACATTACATTATATATATATACATTACTATATAGCATATAATATTCTTTATTTACATATATTCAGTGTTAAATTTTCATTGTCAATTTCATAAAAGCCAAACCTGAGGCATAACTTCTTACCTGTGAAATGGGAGCAGGGAAAGAATGCTTTGGCTGTTAAGATGCAACATTTCCCTTTGTGTCTGATAATTTAGCAGTTACCTTCAGGGAGTGAAAATTGCAGCATTCCAGTCCTGTAAATGGGACAATATCAGGAATGTCAGAGATGTGAAATGAGAAAAATGTATCCAAACTCCTCATATGCAAAATTTCTGAGCAAAGATGTCCTCCACACAAACTTGATGTTAAAACTTCTAACATTTCTCTGTCAAAATGATTATGACAGAAGAAATTTCAAACATATAACAGAAATCACTGATGGTGTTCAAGGCCAGGTTGGATGAGGCTTTGAGCAACCTGGTCTAGTGAAAGGTGTCCCTGCCTGTGGCAGGGGGGTTGGAACTAGATGATCCTTAAGGTCCCTTCCAACCTAAATCCATCCCTGTCCCAGTTACCATAATTATCTTAAGGATAAGTTGTTTTTTTCTTTTTTGAGAGTGCCCAAAGGGGTGAAAAAAGCCCATCTAAGTTATTTCATCATTTAATGGTACACACTGGTACTCTGTAATATTTTCAGACATGTTAAAGCAGGTAAAGGGGCATGGCACTGACTTTTGGTGAGATTGTGGGCCCCATGATCAAGCTTCACTGAAAACAATGGGTTTTAAGAACCAAGGACACAGGTGCCAAATTAATTTATCAGCTATAATCCTGGTGAGATGAAATCATGACTTCTCCCTAAATCTTGTATTTGTAATCTTCCAGTTAAGACTCTTTTAATGGAATCAGAAGCATAAAGCCTACAAGTGGCTCCTCTTTGATACAAAGTGATTTGGCTTAGCTGCAGCTCTTCTTTCTCAGTGGTTCTTAGGTATCCTTACACATCTCACACACCTGACTGTATCAGAGGTGAGGTAACCAATCCAGCTGAAGACTCGTAACAAACAGCATTAGGAGACAAGGAGAGGGAAGAGATATGTTGCTGTTACTGAACAAGCCGCAGCACCTCCCCCAAGAAGACAGGCTGAGAGATTTGGGGGTTCAGTTCGGAGAAGATAAGGTTCCAAGGAGACCTTATTGTGGCCTTCTAGTGCCTGAAGGGGGCCTACAAGAAAGCTGGGGAGGGCCTTTTTAAAGTGTCAGGTAGTGATAGGACTAGGGGGAATTCATACAAGCTAGAGGAGGGGAGATTTAGATTAGAGGTCAGGAAGAAATTCTTCACCATGAGGGTGGTGAGACACTGGAACAGGTTGCCAAAGGGAGGTGGTGGAAGCCTCATCCCTGGAGGTTTTTTAAAGTCAGACTGGATGTGGCTCTGGACAACCTGATCTTGTGGAAAGTGTCCCTGCCCATGGCTGGGGAGTTGAACTAGATTATCCTTGAGATCCCTCCCAACCATGACAATTCTGTGATTATGTTTTTTTCTACAGCTACTTTCCTCTTCCCAAAATTACATGTTTTGCTGTTTCTAATTTTGAAAGAAAAAAGAATATAGTCTGCAAGTTAAAAACATACAAAGAAGTGAACTAAGTATTTTAAAAAGGAAAATGTATCTTCCTTTATTTTGGAGTCATTCCAAAGTGTAGTCGTGTTGGGGGTGATGGTGAGGTGTTCATTAACAATTTTATCAGGTGCACACATATTTTAGAATAGGTGTTCTACTGATGTAAACACTTAAGTCAATGAAGTTTCATGTTCATGAAATAAAGCTGTAATTAATGAAAGTTCAAGTTCAAATCTGCAATTGCAAGAAATTACTTAAAAAAAAAAGAGGTCTGGCAAAACGCAAGCCACCCCTAACTCCATGATCAACGGGATTGCTTTAAGTCACTCAGTCATGCTAATTCACCCAGTTTTATTACTAGCTCTTCATTAACACTCACACTCTGTGTAATTATGCAAATATCTCTGGAAAAAAACAACAACAACAACAACAAACCAACCCTGTTCATTTCAAACCTTTTTTCAGTCCTAGGGGAAGCGTAATGATACTGGGGAAAGTGTTTCAGATATCTAAATGTAGCATTTATGAACATACCTGGGTGAAGGGATTGAGAGTACCCTCAGCAAGTTCTGATGATACCAAACTGGGGTTGGCTGACACCTGTCAGGCTGTGCAGCCATCCAACATGACCTGGACAGGCTGAGAGCTGGGTGCAGGCAAACCTCATGGAGTTTAATAAGGACAAGTGCAAGGTCCTACATCTGGGGAGGAATAACAACAGACACCAGGACAGGTTAGAGGCTGCCCTGCAGGAGAGCAGCTCCACAGAGAAAGACCTTGGGGTGCTGGTGGACAGCAAGTTCTCCATGGAACAATGTGCTCTGGTGGCCAAGAGAGCCAATGGAATCCTGGGATGTATCAAGAAAGGTGTCCAGCAGGGCTAGGGAAGTTCTTCTACCTCTCTACTCTGCCCTGCTGAGACCACACCTGGAATACTCTGTCCAGTTTTGGGCTCCCCAGTTCAAGAGAGACAGAGACCTGCTGGAGAGAATCCAACAGAGAGCCACAAGGATGATTAGGGGACTTGAGCATCTCCCTTATGAAGAGAGACTGAGAGCCCTGGGGTTCTTTAGTCTGGAGAAGAGAAGACTGAGAGGGGATCTGATCAATGTCTATCAGTATCTGAGGGGTGGGTGTCAAGTGGAGGGGGCCAGGCTCTTTCTGGTGGTTCACAGTAATAAGTCAAGGAACAACAGGTTTAAACTTGAACATAGAAGATTTCACCTCAACATGAGGAAAAACTTCTTTACAGTGAGGGTGACAGAGCACTGGAACAGGCTCCCCAGGGGGGTTGCGGAGTCTCCTTCTCTGGAGACTTTCAAAACCCTGGATGCATTCCTGTGCACACTATCCTAAGTGATCCTGCTTTGGCAGGGAGGTTGGACCCAATGATCTCTTGAGGTCCCTTTCAGCCTCTAATATACTGTGATACCCCATTAATGGCATTTCATTAACTTAAACTGAGCAGTTTCTTAACATCAGTGTGAAAAAACTTTTTTTGTATACCTCAATCTAACTTTGACCCGATACTGAATTTCACTCTTCACTGAGGAGGGACTTGGTGAATTTCCTTCTATTCTTGATTAATATCTTCACTGTAAAGGTTATCCAACACTAGGATAGGCTCTTCTGGCAGGAGGTTGAATCACCACAGATGGAGGTGTTTAAAAGATGCATAGATGGGGTGCTAAGGGACATGGCATAGAACCAGACTTGGTAAGGTTAGAGAATGTTGGACTCAATGCTCCTGAAGGTCTTTTCCAAATGAAACAATTCAATGATTCTCTATCTCATTGCTTAGGACATACTGTGATATATTTGAATCTCACGTTTTGGGATCTATACTGGCTTTCTGATTGTAAACGGATGGCCTTTTCTCACATATCAGCTATGTGGAAATGAGGAAGATGTTGTGTGGAGGGATGCTCAGGGGTAGAACTGAAGGTCCTGCCCTACCAAACAACCTGATGTGCCAGACTTTCCTCTCTCTCCATAGAGATGATACTGTTATGTATGAGAGAAGCAAGCACCTGGGAGTTCTAAGCGTGGGAGACCAGGGATCAAGAAGTATTGCATGATTTAAAGAAGAATATTTTTCTGTCTGTATACTTGATTTGGGGAATAGTCAAATCAGAGACACTTCAGTACCAACTCCAAAACCCCTGAATCTGCAGAGATTTACTTTCTCTGCTCAGTGATGATCAGATAAGCAGCCAATACACAACCCATAAGAAGTGAGGTAGAGGGACAGCATCAAGCACGTGTAAACCCAAGCTGGATCCATTCAATTGCTGGAGCTCAGTCTGCTCAAAAATCAGCATCTGTCTCATTGCTGACTAAGGGAAGAAAAGGAGACGTGAAAATAATTAGTTGCCAACTGGTTATCCCCAAAACACTCTCAGTCATGTGCCCTACAAGAACCTCCAGCCCTCTGCAACCCTTTCAGATCCCACATCAGGTCACAAATCACAAGGGGCAGTGAATAAATCATGTGTGCATGGTTCCATTTCAATACAAAGTCATCCTTGACATCCAAAGGTGCTCCTGGAGTTGTAATGTAAAAGCTTTGATCCTAAAATGCAATTTCTCATCTGTTTTCCCCTGGAGACTGGCTGTGTTTGTTACTTAGAACATTCAAAACTGAGCCTCAGGAAGAGCAGAGCAGAGCAGTAACTACCCAAGTAATTCTGAGTAACACAAAGACTGGAAAAAAACAAAACAAACCAAAAACCCACCATAAATCCCCTGTATTTCACCTCCTGCAGTTTTCCTTTCCTATATAAAAAAAAAGCAAGAATGCTTAACATTATAATTAACTGGTCTGCTCACTGAGCAACTATAAGATCAAGCTCAAGTTTAACTTCATTTTTAAGGAAAGCTTGGGTGTATGGGATTTTCTTTTTCTGTAACAGGAAAGATAGGGACTGAAGTCTTGGCCACAAACCTTCCTGCCATGCTGTGGGACAGTCAAGTGGAATGGAGCTCCTTTTTAAGACAGGATGACTGAGTTATGGGTGCAATAGTCTTATGTGACTCATATGACTCACAAACAGGGAGCTATCTAGACAAAGCCTCTTGCATGAAGCTGAGGAATCTCCTTTCTACTCTGTTTCTACTTCCACATACATTCAATTGCCAAAATTGTTATTTTACAGATATTTGAGGTTATTTGCCTCTTGAATTTGGCTTACATTATTAAGCAAATCTATTTTTCATCCTCTAAGTCACTAAGGAAAAGAGCTGCTTCGGCTTAGATCAGGCTATTTCAGCTTCTTAGGACTCCATCACACATGAAATACACACTTAGTCTTCTTGTCCACCTGCCTGAGAAGGACCAGTGCATAGCAGCAAATTAAAAAATAAGTGAGCATATTATTGGTATGAAGACAAAATTAACATGAAATACTGTATCTCTGGGCACGTGCACACATATACTTCATTGCTCCATGATCTCACTTCTCACAAAAAACAAACTGTTTAATTCTGATTTTTAAAGAGCAAAATCATTTACTATATTGAAACAGCCCATTCATCACATAAAGCATTTGATTCTGTCACCTCAAGTACCTGTTAAATCACTTCCAGCTGCTACAATCAAGGGCTAGGTACTTCCAAGGTCTGACACTTTCTGAGCTCTATTACACCTCTAAGTATGATTCTTCAATCCAGTTCTAGCCTTCGTAATAATCAAGTGCCCACTCCACTTAACTTCAAGGAAACTGGGGAACTTGGAATCCTCCATATATGCCTGTATCTGATTTTCAATCATATCTCTTCAGCACAAGACACAAAGCTCCTGAATATCAGCTAAGTACTAAAAAGGCATCATTTGCAACTGCAGCAGCGTCACCAGTATCACTGCCATTGTTAAGCTCCTGTTTTGCCCTGGTCCAAAGCAGTATGTTTAGACTGAGGCTGGAATTAAATACACAAGGCAGAATTTAACTGCAAGCATGTACAGTGCTTGTGATGTTAGCAAACTCTCTCCTCATAGTTTACACATAGTTTAGCTATGTGGGTCTTAAACTAACAATTATGCTTTGTGTGCTTACAAATAGGAGAGTCATACTGAAACACAGAAGTTAGTAAAAGCATGACTCTGGCTATTAGTATGTTACTTGTAATATTAACATCAAGCTTGAAACCTAGTAGGAGTTTGTCCAAAGGAAGCATCATTCTACTTAAAAATTGTTCCCACTTCTATTGTGGGAGCTGGAAGAACATCCGTTGTTTTTTCCCTGCTTTCTCTCAAAGATTAAGCTCCTGTCCAACTGCTTGAAAGAGTACAGCACAGAGCCACAAAGATGATGAAGGGAGTGGAACACCTTTCATGAAGAAATGCTGAGGGAGCTGGGTCTCTAGCTTGCAGGAGTCTGAGGGGTGACCTCATTAATGTTTATAAATATGTGGTGTCAGGAAGACAGAACCAGGCTCTTCTCAGTTATGTCCAATGATAGGAGAAGGGGCTGACAGGTACAAGCTGGAGTAGAGGAGATTCCACAAGTACATAAGGAGAAACATTTTCACTGTGAGGGTGGCAGAGTGCTGAACAGGCTGCCCAGAGAGGTTGTAGTCTCCTTCACTAGAGACATTCAAAACCTTCCTGGCTGTGTTCCTGTGTGACCTGCCCTAAGTGATCCCGCTCTGGCAGCAGGGCTGGACTAGATGATCTTTTGAAATCCCTTCCAACCCCTAAAATTTTGTGATTCTATGATTCTGTGTAATTGTTTCCTTCATTGTAAAGACCCCACCATTCCTATCCTCTACTCTGAATGTTACAGGCAATCTGCACCTGTTTTACACACAAAGCTGATGATACAAAGCAAATGTACACTAGATAAAAATCTGTAAATGTCAAAGAACACTATCCATACTTTCTAGTTAAAATCTTCCTGTGTTGTATCAGAAAAGCAGCCAAAATACTCCTAAAGCAAATGCATGAAATAAGACACTTAAAATTAATCTGGTTATTTTTTCCAGATAATTTTTCACTTGGAACTCAGTCTGATTTTGCTGCTGCTGAAAGGGGCTGTGCTGCTGACTTCAGGAGGGACAGAAGCACACTCAGAGTCCTTTTAATTCTTTCAGAGATGGGATTGGAAATTCCAGATATGGCACTCTTTTCTGTTTATGGGCACACAAAAGCTGTTTGGTGACAGTAAAGAGAAAGAGAAGCAAGGGATATGAACACCATGAAGCCTAGATGAGAAGAGCTAAGGTTTGACACAAGTGACTGCTACCCTGAAAGAAAGGGAAAAAACAAAGCACTATAGCTTTTGTCAAGTCTAGTGAATGAATAAATAGAAGATGACAGAAAGTCTTTTGGATGCTTATGAATGTCAAATACTTTTAAGTGGCTGCCTTTCCTTGTCACTTAACATTAAAGAGCCATATAAAAACACACTTATGCTCAGTCATTTGGCTGGGGACATAGCTGTCTTACAACTTCAATATTGATTAGATACAAATGTTAAGGGTGCCTTTTCTTTTAAAACTGACACCCCCACCCCTCTGTCCTTTCCTAGTTTATTCATTACCTTTTTAGATTTCTCCCATCATCTTCATGTATTATTTAAACAAACTAACAAATAAAATTGTAAATCAGTCCCCAAATAATTTTTTTAATTCAAGATATATTATTTTTCATCTTTTTTTTTGTTTATTTTTTTTTGCTTGTTTGTTTTTTCTTTCTTTCTCAACAAAGGTATCTGTAATGGATGCACAAGCACACTTCTGTGGAAGATTTTTGCAATCCAAACACTACAGAATTTTGCTGTTGCATGAAAACAAAACAACTTAACAAGAAGTGGAAGTAAACAATTTCTTCTAACTAGATATGTGAATTTTGTTTCCTAAACACAAGAAGTAGCTGATCAGAAAATCCTTATTATTTCAATTTTACAATTAGAAAGTTCCATCCTTTCATTTGGGCTAAGATGAAAATTAACTCTTTGGTGACTATTCACAGACAGAGCAGGAATACCTGGCCTTAATGAAACAGGAGTAAGCATCAAAGGCCAGAAAGTCTGTAATAACATCAAACAGCTGGACCAGCTGTTGTCTGTGAAAGATGGTTGGGTGGTTCTAACTCTAGCATAATATGTGGAAAAACTCAGGAAGAAACCAAACAGCACAATTTGTAGCAGTAAGGATTTGCAGTTTTTCTGCTTGTGACAGTGAACTGTGTTATTGCTAATTAGGGAAAGGAATGATTTTTATCTCCTTCCCCTGTGCTAAACAGGCATAGTTCAGCTGCACCATTCAGATCCTTTCCAGTCAAACTAATCTCTGCAGTGTATCAATAGCTCTATCCTAAAATTAAATTCCAATGAAGATTAGATGTTCAGGTAGCTGCAGTCATCTCTCAGCCACTAAAAAATAACCAACCAACCAAACAAAAAATCCCAACCAACCAGCAACAAAAAAGTCTACCAAACCCTCCAACACTCCTGGGGGCTTCAGATTAGTGAAATTTTTAGACTAACAAGAGATCTTCCAAGGCTTCTAAGGTGATAGTGACAAAACCCAAGCCCAGTTGAGGTCCTGTGCACATATGTTGTTTCAGAGCATTATAGTATCAGAAAACAGTGTTAAGTGCACAGCACAATGGTGGGATGAATTTCCAACAGTCATGGTACTCTTTCCCTTTCCAGCAGTTTCCTGTTAAAACATGGTACTTGAAATTCCTTTTCTTTGCTTCAAGTTTCTGTGATTAAGAGTTCAACTGACTTACATTTTAAAGTGTTTTTTTATTTTACTTCACCCCACCCCCCCACCCCCCCCCCGCCACTGTGGGTTGAAATTCAGCTACATAGACAGAGCACAAGGCAGGAGCTCACCACTGACATGGTAGATCTGGCAGTGTGTCACACACATAAAAGATTTGGAAGTGGGGTAAACAGTGATGACAAAGTGTTCATACAAGCAGAACTTGCTGACAGTACTGAACTGAGAGGTAGCAAACCTAAAATTCAGTTGTAAAGATTTGTGAAAAGCGTTTTGTAATAATAAAATATAGACATAATAAAATAACAAAATAAATTCAGTGCACTTGGTGAGAAATAAGCCACCCTTCCATCTTACAGTGACAGTATGCTAGCTATCACCATTAAGGAATGGATCTTGGAAGTATTTCAGATATTTCTGTAAATATGCTGCCTCAGAGGTTACTAGTGATCAAACAAGCAGACAATGTTAAGAATGAATAAGGAACAATGAACAAACCAGAAAACATTGTCATGGCACTGTATAAATCCACAGTGCATTCATGTCTTAAATCATTTATGCAGTTGTAGTCTCCTCTTTCAACAAAGTCAGAATTAGAAAAAAGTTGTGGCAATAAGGAGTAGCAAAGGTTGCACAGCTTCTGCTCAAGGAGTGATTCAATAGGATTCTTCATGGAGGGAGAAGTGGCAGAAAGGGGGAAAACATTGTGAGGGGCACAAAGTTCTAGACTATGATTGCTCACAATTTTTCAGTTTGAGCTGTCCTAAAAATAAAAAAATAAAAACCATTGCTCATTGGCTGTTTTGTCATTCACAGCCACTTCTAGGGGCTGAACACCAGACCATTGGGAGCCTCCATTTCCAGATACTTCTTAAAGTATCTGTACTTTTCTTAAAGTTGCCAAAAATGTGGATTGTATGAAAATAGGTATGTGTTAACAAGATTATGGCCAATTGCCAAACACTATGAAATCTTAATGATTCTTGGGGACTGGGAGAGGGATAATAAAATGAGAGAGAAAATGTTTTCTAGAGTAAGTTTGGTTCAGAAACACAGAGATTGTAAAGTGTTGGACTCCCTCACTCCCAGACAGAAGAACACCAAGTTTGTCAGACCTTCCACTGCACAAGCTGATGAGACATGCCAGGTGAAAAACATGCAAAATGCCTGTTGTCCCATCTTGTAAAAGATGTTATTTGGTAACATGCTGCAGTGCTGTGAGAGAATCAGGCACTTGAGTTCAGAAATATTAGTAAAAGACTTGAAAGAGTGAAGGGTGACCCTTCCTGGAGAAGGAACAACCAAATATTTAGGCAAGTTATAAAATGGGTCTGATCCTTTTGATTGATGAACGATGGCCATTGTGCATTCATGCATTATTGCCTGTGATCAATATGCATTACACTTAAATATAAATTAAATTACCTATGTAATCAGCTGAAGAGAACTAACCCCATTAAGTGACAATTACTTCAGCAATACTCTGCTCTTCTGAATAGAACAGGGGGGATGTAAACCTACTTGTCCCATTACACAGCTGAGGAACATGCACAAACCACCTCTCTGGGACATTGCTTTCTGCCTTGAATCCTATTCTGGGAAACAAAGTTAATTATACTGTTCTCCTATCTCCTTTGAGCTGCACTGCTGAAAAGCCATTGGAGAGCAAAGTATTAGAGATCGAAACTGGACTAGAACTGCAAACACAGATCCATCATCCATGAAAGCGTTGATTTGGACCTCAACTTCAACATTTGTTCCTTTCTACCATTTGCACTGGCTGAAGATATCGATGTCCCCACAAGCTTCAAGAAGGTTCAGATACAAACCTGAAGGCGAACTTTCTGGCTTCTGCCCTTCACTTGACTTTAAAGTTCATGTCAACAGCAGCCTCCTGCACATGGTACATTCGCACTGGAGTGTTTTCTGTGTAATACCAAGCACTTCAAAACACACTCCTCTGTTTCTCATTGGCTTCAGCTATGAACAGTGACTAAGATGCTAGCATTATGTCTGGCTTCTACTTTCATACAACATCAAAGGGACATATGAACCTTTTCAAGAATTCCAACTAGATCTGTGCAAAACATGCCTTACGAGCTCCAAATTTTAGTATTGTATGTGTATCTTCACCTTTCTCTATATTATTCTTTTCATGCTCTGTGTCAAGATCACACAAAAATTATTAACCCAGAACACTTTGAAGGTTCAAATAATAAATTATGCCCTCACTTTTCACAGATACTGGGGAAACTAACTGGTTTCACTCAAGAAGGAATGCCAAATAATCATACAAATAATACATGCCTGGAGTTTGTTACATGCTTGGTCTCCTTCCCTCTCCCTCTCTCTCTGATGTGCATTCCTCCAACTTCTCTTATTCTCTCCAAATCGCTTGCATGACTATTCTGCCTCCCTGAAACAGTAACACAAAAGAATTCCCCACCCTGCAAAAAAAAAAAATCAACAGCATATGACCATTTGAGAAGTTTTTAAACATATGCTCGACATTTCTCAGTGGATATACTGAAATTGTTTACCCAAAGGTACTTCAGGTGCCCCCATTACTGGGTCACCATGCAGTAGCTGCAGCTCACTCAATCTTTCATGTATTCATCCTCTGAATATCCCATGGGGAGTCAAGAAGTGCTATTATCTCTGGTTTATAATTATCAAAATGAAGACAGAAGCAAAAGAGAGTGGTTTCTAAAAGTACTTCAGATTCTAAATCACTTAACCCTTGTTGGAAGCAATATTGTTCTGTGATCCAGGAACAGTATGGATCAGCCAGCAGCCTTTTCTGTAACGCTCAGTGGAACATAGAATCATAGAATCAGTCAGGGTTGGAAGGGACCACAAGAATCATCTAGTTCTAATCCCCCTGCCATAGGCAGGGATGCCCCACACTAGATCAGGCTGGCCAGAGCCTCATCCAGCCTGGCCGTAAACATCTCCAGGGATGGGGCCTCAAACACCTCCCTGGGCAACTCATTGAGGGTCTCACCACTCTCATGGTGAAGAACTTCTTCCTCACATCCAGTCTGAATCTACCCACTTCTGTGTGTCTTTGGTTTAAGGAGCAAGACAGATGCTCTTCACGCCTTCCCAAGGGAGTAAGGAATAATGTTCCACACCAGATTGGAAAGAATTAGAAGTTTAAATGGAAGTATTAACCATAACTACACATAACAGTACAATGCAAAATCCATAGTACACGCTCCATACCAAGAAAAAACCTTCCCTCCAACCACGCCTTAGTCCCCAGGCCTCAGTGCTCTTTTCTCCCCACCATGCCTCCCTACATTAGTCTCAACCAGGTCAGAATTGTATAGAAAAAATTAGCCAGTCCACCCAGGGCTGCAGATAGGCCTAAAATCCTCCCCCACACTAGAGATAAGAGAAGGGAGAAACAAGAATGAGATGGCCATACAACTGGCTTATAGTGAGATAGCAGAATTATGGCATAACAATACACAATTTCCTAGGTACTGTCCAGCCTTTTGGAGGTCTGTACTCTATGGTCAAGACATCCCAAGTTCCATAAACCCATAAGAACATGACAGAGTGCTCCTCTGGGGAGCAGCCCATGTTCCATTGCTGGACAAAGGAACACTAAACATGTTTACATACCATTGCATCTAAACCAGAACCACCTTGCTAAGAACAGCAGACTCCTTTCAGGCCTCCATTTGAAACCTTTGCAGAGCATCATGATCCTTACACCACTCTGGCTTTCTGCTGCAGACAAAGCCCTGTTAAGTGGTGCTTTGAATTTGTAAATATCATGTGCCTACATGTGTTCCTGAAGGTTTTGCCTTTGCACAAGATGGTTGCAATGAAGGTTACTCAAATCTCTAGAATTGTGAAGCCCAGTCCTGACTGAAGGGCTGTCCTCAAACAGACCTCTGCTACAAGGACAGGCTGAGGGAGCTGGGGGTGTTCAGCCTGGAGAAGAGAAGGCTCCAGGGAGACCTAATAACAACCTTCCAGTACGTGAAGGGGGCTACAAGAAGGATGAAGAGAGACTGTTTACAAGGGCTTGTAGTAGTAGGACATAGGGCAATGGCTTCAAACTAGAGAAGAACAGATTTAGATTGGATGTTAGGAACAGGTTCTTTACCACGAGGGTGATGGAACAGGTTGCCCAGGGAGGTGGTTGGGGCCCCATCCCTGGAGATATTCAAGGTGAGGCTCGACAGGGCTCTGGGCAACCTGATCTAGTTGAGGATGTCCCTGCTGTTTGCAGAGGAGGTTGGACTAAACCTTTGGAGACCCCTGCCAACCCAGACCATTCTTTGATTCTATGTGCATGCAGAAATGTACACATGTGTATCTATGCACAGGTTATAGTGTTACTGGTTACTTGTTCCTCTGTTTATTCCTCAAAAATTCAGAAAGAAATCAATACCATACCAACATGACTTGTTTGGTGCATTTTGAAGTCCTGATCATTAACAGGTACCAAAATTAACAAATATACCAATAAGCTTCCAGTGAACTCATCCACTTGCACACTTGAAATCTATGAAGTTGGTTAAACCAGTGTAAACATTTTTTTTCCCCTCTTCCTGATAATCATGAAGATACACTGATTAAAAAAAAAATCTACGGAAAAGCAATAGAACATAAAACTTTTCCCTCTTGCTGGTACTTTGTAGATGACAAGGCATGAAATGATTGATCATTCACTGTAATGATGGATAAGGACAATTGGCTGAAAGGTCAAAACTATTAAGTAAATAATAAAAAAAAAAAAGAGAAGATGGCACATTTCTCTGAGGCATAGTAAGTTTAAATGGCAGGAAACCTTCATGTCATAGCCACATTGTTTCCATTTAATCTTAAAGAGTAATAAACTGAAATATCAGCAATTGGTCAGTTAAAGATTTTTAGTCTTTGACAAAAATTTGGGCAGGGCTAAGGGCATTTGAGTTACCTCCAATGCATATTCATGTCTATCATAGTATGTTAGTCTGACTAATTTCTTCCTCTTCATTTATGAGCATGCATCTACACAGTCAAGGCAAATTGAAAATAAAAATTAAAAAAAAAAAAATGATGAGTACAAGCCTGAATTTATCATTATTTCAAGAGTTACAGATTTCTCTAGATTTTACCATAGTTATTCCAAGGCTGGATTTATCCAAATCTGATAGTTTGTGTGCTGCTAAAGTGTGAAGAACCTTTCAATGACAGAAACTCCTTTTTATTTTGTACACTAAGCTCACCTATCTCTGGTAATAAATGTTCAGGGAACTCAATGCAGTACCAACTAACCCAGCACATAGCAGAACTCTGTGGATCTGGTGGCTATGCTCAGTGTTAGTGACCTAATTCTCCTGGATATGACACTAGAGACCAAGAGCCCCCGTAGAAATGCTCAGTACCTCCTAATGTAGAAAGCTCACTTTGTGAAGGTGCATTCTCCCCCCCCACCATCTGTCAAATTGATTAATTTCAATTTTATAAAACTTTAAACATTTTTTATTAGCATTAATTCTCAAATGATCAGTGATGGCATGTTTTTTGTTTCTAAGTAGTAGTTAGGTTGTTGGTTTTATTTATTTAGTTGTTTACATTTTCATTTCTTCTCTTCCTAAAGAAAACTCTGTACAAACCATTTCCATTTCACCCACAAATTAGTGAATCTATGTAGCATTTCTTAAAGAGATGCACTTTTTATTTTTGTTAATTATTTTTTAAATGTAACTGGTTTTTTTTTTGTGCTAGTGCATTTGTCAACATTAGAGTAATTAGCTCAAGTTTCATCAGCTAGCTGGTGCAATCTGTTCAGAAAGCAACTTGGAATTTTAAAAATCTTAATAAGCTTCTCCAGCTTCACAGTTAAAGCCTGAGGGATTTGTCTTCAGTTCTGTCTAAAATAGGAAGAAGTCTTTTAGAAGATAAATCAATACCATTAAAAACCAGACACACATGCACACACAAATACTAAATAAGAATTATGCTATTCAGAGGAGTAATTTTTCTGCTGTTTTAGATTGTTGTGTACTTTTTCAAATTAAGCTGTATTTAACACATGAAAAACTGAAGTAAAGCAAATCTGGAGCTCCAAACCTGCAAAAGCTTCCATCCATCAGTAACCTCACATCTGTGAGTAATCCAAGGGAATTAAAAAAAAATTGGAATCACAAATAAAATGTCACCCTATATCTATCTCTAGTGAAACAGATAGACAGCAAATTTCTGTATTGTTCTTGATTCTTGCTTTTCTTGGGGTCATTTGTGTCCACACATACATGCATTTGTGTGCTTCAAGAGTGGATGGTATCACTTAGGGCAGAATAAGCAAAGCCACACTTTTTAATATATAAAACCCACTTATTGATAGGGGTTTGTCTCCACCAAAAGGCAGCACAAAAAAATGAACCCTCTGGAAATATCTTAAAGGGCTGATCAAAAGCTAAACATAATTTTTAAAACACCAAAGCAATCTCTCTCCCTTAGAAGCCTTTTAGCAACACAGTTCAGCAAGACAGGAGGCTTGAAAAGCTTTCAAGCATAGAAGTGTCATGGGTTTAGCCAATTTTTGGTGTGTTGGTCTTTACTGCTTGGTGGCTGTGTGCTTGGGTGGGAGAGGAGGGTCCTTATATTGCTGCCTTCTGCTGCTGCTTCTCTTTCGCTGTGCTTTTCTGTGAAATATCTAAGGTCATTGTGCATTGCTTTATTTTCATTGAACTCCTTATCAAAACCCAGTGCTTTTTGTGTCACTTTCCCTTCTGATCCTTGTGTGGGGTGGGGCTTACTTGTGAGAGAGGGCTTTCTTAAACCAGGACAAGAATTCACTCAAAGAAACTACATTAGCAGCACTGGATTGTGCATAAAGAATGAAATGAGCAGGTACAGGAAGTTACACAAAGGTGCATCTTGGATAGATGGTGACTTCACTGAGGCAGTTGTAGAAGAAAGATAGTATGGGATTGAGACAGAATGAACACTGATGTGGTCCATGAAACAAAACCAAGCAGGCAGGCACAGCCTCAATAGCAATGGAAAAGGAGAGAGGGAAGTTTCCTAACTGCTACTGCGTGATGAAACTGGGAATAAGCACTTACAGTGTGGCTGAAAACTCCTAATCTCCTCAGTATATTGTACATTGCATACCCCAACAGGACAGAATTACTAAGTTTCTGCATGAACTGTTTGCACAGTAATAGGACCAACAGATGAGAAGCAGAGAACAACTTTTCCTAAAAGGAGGAACAAAGTGGAAAGAGGCAGGGGTAAGGCCAGCAAAGGATGTCACAGACATAAAATGAGAGCATTGCACTTCAGCAGCAAAAAGAAAAAACCCCACAAAACTAACCCTGACAACTCCTGCCCATTTCATCCACAGAAAAGATCTTTTTCTTAAAAGGGCCTTCTCCAAGAGATCAAATTAGGCTGTAATAAGTTTCCTAATTAGCAGTAATGTACCAGAAATTACAACTTGCAGGGTTTTAGCTAGCACCGATTATTTCTCTTGCAAACCAAATTAAACATGGTTTTGCAATCTGTTCCCAAACAATTTTCCTGGCTTTCCTTCTGTTTTGCCTCACACCAACAAAAACAGAGGGCCATGTTTGGATCTTTAGGCAATACACCTGTGCACCCACCTTCTGAAGACTGGTGGGCTCCAGAGATGAGAAAGCAGGGAAGAGATACTCCTTTGTTGTAATGCTGGGTAAACTCAAACTTAAATTCTAAGTCACATTTTGGTCCATGCCATGTTTGCACAGAGTACAGATACCATAAATCCAGTCCTCAGTGGTTAGCCCATAAACCTGAATCTGCAGCATCTGCTTCCCAAGCATGGCACGAGGATGCCAGAGCCGTGCTGTTTTGCAGGCTGTGCAACACAAGTGTCTTGCAGGCAACCAAACCTTTCCAGAGCAGCTTTAAGGTTGCTCTGGGTTAGCTGCTCTGAGAACTCTGGCAACTGCCAGGAGCTATCAGAAATTCAGAGGTGGGAAGAAGCAACTTACCTGTGCTAGAGGTAAGGACTTGGGCCAATGTTCCTTGTGCTTGCATAGGGCATTAAAACTCTACACAAGAAAAATTGTTTTCTTACTCCTTTGCACCTGTCACATCAACTGCCCATCCCTGTAAGTGGATGTGTGTTGGAACTGCAGACAAATATACAGTCCTGTTGCTAAAGACCACCCCAG
Source organism: Indicator indicator (assembly GCF_027791375.1). NCBI lineage: Eukaryota > Metazoa > Chordata > Aves > Piciformes > Indicatoridae > Indicator > Indicator indicator. Next base: position 21,755,740 of record NC_072023.1, read on the forward strand.
CAGGAAGGATTGCAGAGAGCAGTCCTGGAGGATCACAGTTATCAGGTGCCTGGCTGGTAAGTACCATTAGTATCTCACATTGCAGATTGAAGTTTGGGAAATGAAGGGAAGTTTTCCTTATTGGATCATAGCAGCAGGTGCTATGGAAAAGTTGCTTTAATTTTGTTTGCTTGGTGTTGTTTGTCTGGTTGGGTTCACTGAGATATTGATAATGACCTTGATCTTTCCTGCTTCAGTAACACAGTTGTGGCCTTATTGTGGCTGTTTTACTTCCTCATGCTCACTTCTGGCTCATTCATTTTGAAAGTGTGAGCTATGTACTATGTGTCTCTGCTCTCTCTCTCTTCCACATAGTTTATGGTGAGTTCAATAACTTCTTCCCCATAAGGGGTGTGGAGGGGGTCAAATATGCAAAGTCAGTTGCAAGTGGACCTCACCAGTGCTGAGTATTGGTGGGATGATCACCTAGTACTAGTGGGATGAACCTCCCTGTTCCTGCTGGCCACAATGTTTCTAATACAAGCCAGGATGCCATTGGCTTTCTTGACCACCTGAGCACACTGCTGACTCATATTTAGCCAGCTATTAACCAATACCAGATCCCTCTCCAAGTTGTATCTCTCCAACCACACATCCCCAGGTCTGTAGCTTACCATGTGGTTGTTGTGACCCAGGTAGAAGAGCTGGCACTTGGCCTTGTTGATCTTCATACCATTACCCTTGGCCCATCAATCTAACCTGTCCAGATCCTGTTGTATATCTTCCCTACCCTCTAGCAGATCAACATAGCCACTCAGTGTATTTGTAGCCCTTTAAAGTGGTATAGCATGCTATATTTCTAACAAGGTTAAGCCACTGATAAAACAATTCTTCCAACAGTCTGTGTATTTTATCAAAGTGCTGTAGCTTCTAAGTTACCATACAATGTCCAGTTAATTTTTTTTCCATCTAAGCAAAAGTCTTTTCTTTTTGAACATTATTTGATCTATCAGAAGACAACTGAGAAGGCTGGGCATTTAATAATGTCACTGTAGCTGGTTATTAAAATAATAAAACTAATATTCAATAATTCATCAATGACCCTGAAGTCAATTCCTTTTCTGCTGTCAGTATATTTAGGGGGTAAATTGTACCACAACTACAGCAGCATAACCAGCAAACAGCAAAAACACTTCTGAACTGCTCTTTGATAAGCCTAAATAGCCTCCTTCCAATTTGATTTTGGAAACTAAGTCTACCCTTGATATACAAATGGAGTCTCACTGAGGTGAAAAGAACTAATTCAACAAACTCATATTTTTTAGGAAGAATGTGGTGTGTTATCAGACAGATAGCTGGTGATTTTCTAGTTGAAGTGACTAGTAAAATGGAGAACAGCTGGCTTTTACATTTTTATTTATTTTTTTTTTCTTGCTCAACTACCTAGAAACAATATTGAACAGAGAATTTTTCTTGAAGTGTTGCTTGGCATCCTGACTCCAAGAGCAGAACTCTCCAAATTCCCAGAGAATTGCCCCTTATTTATATGGCTGCACTCATGCTATCTGTGGGCCTCCCACATTCTAAGTGCTACCTTGCTCCCAGTATAAATCAGAGCAGCCTTAGAGAGTTGCTGCTTCCCAGGCTGCTGTAAGAGGGGAAAGAAATCAATTCTTAACTGTGCCATCAGCTCTGTGCTAGTGGAGGACACCCTATAGATATTTTCAATCAAAACCTTGCATCCTTAAAGCAGCACAAAATGTCTAGGGTGAAAAACAAACAGGTCCCTTTGGTTCCTCCCCTTTAGAGATACAAAACTGAGCCCAAGTCTGTTTATCAGTTCCAAATGCACCAAAACTTTGGAGAAAGTGTGGATCTATAGCTGTATTTTATAACATGAGCCCATTCCTACTCCTGACAGATCTTGCTGTGCTTGTGATTAGGAAAGGTTATGGCTGTGAATCATGGCTTGAGGAAATGTGTAGTACACCTGTGTACAAGAGTAAACTAAATTCAGTTTGCTATTTATCTACTGTATTTATCTCAGTTAAGTAAACTTTGAGTTTGTCAAGATTTCCTGCTGGAAATTCTCATGATAATACGAGTATAATTGCCTTTTTATTGCCACAGACATCTGCTACAGTTTTCAAACAAAGAAAATACTTTTTTTTTTTTCCCCTCTCCCTTGGCTTTCTCTATAACTGGAGAAAGATTCTCTCTTATTTTGTGTGTAATAGATCACGAAGCTGACCTAGGGGTAGTAGAAACTGACCAGCCTACTTTACTTCTTCCAGATCCTCTTACCCTCCCAGAAGGACAAGGGGAAAAAAAAGTAAAAAAAAGAAAAGTTGTACAATAAAGGTTGTAGTTCCTTAAATGAAAAGTCCACACTAGAATGCAGAAGGGATCAAACACTTCCCTTCTAATTCTCTATTTTAATATTAAGGATCTTCGGTAGGGTCAAAACGCCTTTGTCAAAGACAATGTGGCCAAGAAAGCATCTCCCTTAATCACTGACCCCTCTGCATTCTATAAAGAAATCCTGCATTTCACTTGAGCCTAAGTGTTCCTTTTGCCAGTTGAGTGACCTAGTATGATTGTACACAGGCAAGGCTCAAGATGTCATATGTTGCTCATGCCACCTGGTCCCAGAGGCAGGTTTGTGCCCTCATCTTCACTGAAAGAGGATGTGTTGATCACAGCTTTGCTTGTATAGGTATTGGTACACTTTGGTATGAGAACTAAAGTAAAGAAAGTGGACCAAAACTGGAGCAGTACCAAGGAACACACCAGTTACAAATTTTCAAGAGACATAAGTGGTTGTTAAATCAGAAATTAAATAAGTGGTTGTTAAATCAGAAATGAACATGTAGCTGAAATCACTTTTCAAGACATTGATCACTTATGACCATGAGTAGCATGGCTCTTCAAAAGCCACTGCAGCCTCATTACAAAACATCTTTAGGTGATTTCACCAAATTAAGAACTAAAATCCAGTGTGGTCAAGGAACACCTTCAGAATGGGTCACTTAAAAGCAACCAAACAAATCACACACTAAAGAGATTAAAGACCACAGAAATGGACACAAAACTGACTGCTTAACTATCCATTTTGCCAGAAATCCTTTATCAACAACCTTAATTGTCACTGATTCCCTCTGATGTCCATTCTAGTTCCCCCAGTAGCAAAATCCAGTATCTTTTTGCTTATATGGACTTCAGCCCTATTAAGTAACATTACTACTGGGGGACTGGATCAAGAGTGGTTGCATCATTTCTATCACAGTGAATCTTGAACCAGGACTGGAATTACTAACACAACTGAAAACCTCCTATTCTTAATAATAATGAACTGAAAATGACTTCTAAGATTATCTTTGTAAGTAACAGGCACATCAAGACAAGTGTACTGAAGATAAATATTTGATATAAACTCCTAACAGTTTGACAACTTAGAATGAAAGATGGTAAGAAGTTCTCTTCTTTGAATTATATTGATTTAAAACAGGAAAGAAAAAGCAGAAGTTGTAACTCCAGAAAAAGCATTGAACTGGCCAAAAGCAAAAGGGGAATCGTGAAGAGGGAGAGAATAGGATGACCTAAAGAACTTGCACAGTAGGCCTGCAGCAGTTCAAAATGAGTGTTGGTCTGAAATCTTTTGTGTGATCAGGGGTAGAACAATGCCATTGAAATTAATGGAGGAGGGAATATGGGAAAAAAAATAGGTGTCAATTAGTCTTTATTAACCAATCCACTTTAAACTGCTCTAATGGCTGAATTTAGACCATCATGACCAGGATCTGCCTCTGACATGAACTTTAAATATTCTTGGTGGGTACATCAATACTTACTGATATGGGAGTTCTCTAAATGACAGGGGAAAGGGGAGATCAGTTTGTTTATTTGTTTCTACACAGAGTCCAACATTTGTAAGAGAAAGTTCCTTGCTTGCATGGAGATGCAAGTTTAAAAAAAAAAATAAAAATCCAAGCATCATTTTCGTTTGGAATTGAATATTAGCCTTCTATCAACCTGCATTAAGTAGACCATCTTTTAGTGTCTGTTGCAGTGAAGATCCAGGCTTCCTTATTAGTCACTGCTTACCAATATATAATGTGAGACAGTATCCACCCCTTTTCCCAAGTAAGAAAAAAATATTTGACAGTTCCTTCATTATGATTTTATGAGAAGCTGCTGACTTACAATTGAAAAATTCTGTTCAGATTAATGGTAATTACTGGAAGAGTACCGTAACAGGAATGTGATATCTATGTCTTTGCCTAATAGTTATCCCAGATTACAATTTGTAAAAAGCTTGAAGTTGGTTAAGTGATGCTGATCATAGAGAAAGTAGGAATAATTCTTTGAGAACTGAGGAGAGAAGTCAAGGTTTCACTTATTATCCAGACATGTGAAATTTTTGTCTGCTGCACACTCTTGTAATCACAATTGGTTACAAGTTTTGGGAAAATGACTTATTTTGTCATCTGTAAGTTTCAGTGTTAACCAATTAAGTTGCTATGCCTTTGGTAAGCTTGGCCTCAAATTCTTTTCTCCTTTGATTTTCTTCTGGGTGTTTATTTCCAATCAAGTTAAGTTCTTTTAAAGATTTTCTTTCTTCTTTTTCAACCTGGAGCAGTGAATTTGTCCAACTTGCACTGCAGACCTATGGCCATGTGTAGAAGTGCAAGCAAAGGGGAGGGGCCGTGCAAAAGAGAGGGAGAGATAAGGGGTGGAGAGCAGGATCCAGTGGCACAATGAGTGTTTCAGGGCTTCTCCACAAACTACATTGTACACCAGTCGACTGGCAACTGTCAGCCCCTATGGTAAACAATGTGAGAAGGAAGGGGAGAAGACTTGTGGCAGAAACCTAACTGAAAGTTCCAAATCACCTCAGAAGTCCCCGATACGTGTTGTAGTGGTGACCTTGATCAGCACCTACATCTTTATTTCCAACTCAAAGAAACAAATCTCTTCATTCAATTCAATGTCATGTAGCAAAGCCAGTATGGATATCTATGAATTAGTTTGTCAGAATCTCCTGACCCCCTTCAAGGTTTTGTTTTACAGCTGGCTTTCCGTACCAAGAGAGCAGCAAGCCAAATTTGTTGGAGCTGCATAGCTACAGCAGGGTGGGGGGAATTTCACTTCTGTGCTGCATTTCTTTTTGAATGACTGACAGCTCCCAGTGACAGTTTCCATTATTTTTAAAAAAGCTGCTTTAATGTCTCATTGCATTTGGCATAGTCGTGGGCATGCTAATTTTAAGCTACCTTCTAACAATAAATAAAACTCTATAGGGATTTTGTGGTTTTTCAAGTGGTTGAGCAGTCATCTGACAACTTGTGAAGCAGGAGCTGGCTGCTGCTGATGTCAGGATTCCCACAGCAGCAGCAGGGGAAATCAGTAAAATTCAAAAGCAGTAATGTCACAAGATCCAAGCTATCCCAGACTGAGCAGGGCTAAACCTAGCCTTTCAAGTATATTTACATTGCATATAGGCACCTCACTCTGCTGACCCTTGGGGGCACAGCAATTTTCAGAACATCTCGGAGCAAAGGAGCACGCAAATCTAGTTTTAACAAAGTCAGTAGGATGCAGTTCAGGCCTCAAACCTGGGGATCATCTGGGCTTCACTTGTGCTGGAAACATGCCCTCCCTTGGCCAGAGCAGAATAGGGAGAAACTAGCTGACTAACCTACTGATTGTTAGTAGTGCACCCTACTGATTGTTTAAGTGCACTTAAACCATGCTCACTATTTATTGACTTGAACTTCTGAAGTGGTGATCTTGTTTTTGCTTTCAGTCAAGTCAGCAAAACCACAGAGGATGCCCTGCTTTCCTGGGGTATGCAATCACAGTTGAGGTGAGTAAAGATATAGGTACCTGCAAATACCTCCCAATGTTTCATACCCTTTAACTCACCTGGTCACAGGTTCTATCCTGCTGCTACTCTGGCAGCAAAACCTTTCAACACTTAATACCTTTTATCTGATACTGCCATCAGAAGAGTTGATAATAGCCTGCTATGATCATCTTTTTATTTCAATTCTACTAGGAGCAAATTCAGGATAACTTAAAATTAGTTTATCCTGGACTTGCAAATAAACACCTGGAATACTGCATCCAATTTTGGGCTCCCCAGTTCAAGAAAGACAGAAACCTTCTGCAGAGAATCCAATGGAGAGCCACAAAGATGATTAGGGGACTTGAACATCTCCCCTATGAAGAGAGACTGAGAGCCCTGGGGCTATTTAGTCTTGAGGAGAGAAGGCTCAGAGGGAATCTGATCAATGTCTATCAATATCTGAGGGGTGGGTGTCAAGTGGAGGGGGCCAGGCTCTTTTTGGTGGTTCACAGTGATAAGACAAGGAACAACAGGTGGAGTCACCATCCCTGGAGGTGTTCAAGAGGGGATTGGACGTGGCACTTGGTGCCATGGTTTAGATAGGCATGAGGTGTAGGGTGACAGGTTGGACTCGATGATCCTTGAGGTCTCTTCCAACTTCTTGATTCTATTCTATTCTATTCTATAAAAGATTTCACCTCAACATGAGGAGAAACTTCTTGACATTGAGGGTGACAGAGCCCTGGAACAGGCTGCCCAGGGGGGTTGTGGAGTCTCCTTCTCTGAAGACTTTCCAACCCTACCTGGATGCATTCCTGTGCAGACTACCCTAAGTGATCCTTCTCTGGCAGGGTGGTTGGATTTGAGGATATCTTGAGGTCCCTTGCAGCCTCTGATATACTGTGATACTGTGATACCTGCCACTGTTTGGCTACTATGATACTACTACTATCCCAGTAATTTGGGTCATAGATACATAAATAGAATTTATTTGTTATATTTTTATTATACGTATTATACATATATATACTTATGCATATCATATAGTATACTTATATATATATACACACACACCCCTGCATATATATACATATGTGCACACACATACACTGTCTTTCTGCATCATAAATAAAACCACTTCCAATCTTATCTGTGAGATGATGAGAGCAAATCTACACTAAGCGTTATTCACGCAGTCATCACAGGAAAACAATGCAACCAACCTATATTTCTGACTTGAGACTGGTCAGAATAGAACAATGCCTCTGAAAGAAGACACAGGCAATGTGGCTCTGTCCATCACCTACAGATAAAAAAAACCCTCCTTGGCAGAGGGGATGTTTACAGCTACCCTAATCAGATTCTTCTCACACATTTTTATTCCACCATGCACCTTCTGTTGTAAATCAGGCTTTTAAAAAGCAGATAGCAGCACTGTCATCTTATGTCAAGAACGAGAGATGTTTGTTTAATGGGCCTTTAAATTGTTTGGTTTAGAAAATACATATACCACTGCCAGCACAATAACTTCCCACTGTATTTTTTAACTCACTCTGTCTTTATGCAACAATAATAAAAATAAAATGATGGGATAAGAACCAGTATAAATAACAATAAAGCTCTGCTTGTTTGCATTTTGCTGAACCACTAGCTCCCAGTTTCTCTGTAGTTATCTTGTGGCTGCAATCAGTTTTCAGAATTTGTCCTTTTCAACAATTCAAGACCAAGAAAAGACACTGATTGCATCACTCTGAGCTGAACAGATGCTCTGTTTCACTTAGGAGCGTTAGTGCAGCTCAGAGGTTTGAATGAAAATCGGAGGTCATAGAACACATGTAAGTGTTAAGAATGTGAATCTAGAACATGCCTAGGAGACTCAGGCACTTGGGATTTGCATTTCACTGTCTTGGCTTCTCAGAATTCCTTCAAGAAAGTCAGCTTTTTTATTTTTAAAGTTACTTGACACATCTTGCTTAATACACAACAAATCATCATGCTCGACTGTTTTAAGTATATCTCTCAAATACCTTTTACAGATCTGATGAAATATACTTTTTAATGCACATGTATAACTTTTCAGGTGTCTTTTTTTCATGTTTCTATGTAAAAATGCCAAAAATATCAAAAAGTCCAATTAGTTTTCTTTTCCTTATCAGGTCACAGCTGAAAGTAAATCTTTCAACGGGTTTGCACATTTTTATTTTATTAACTTAACGTTACAGGCCTCTAGAGCACATGAAAGTTTTAAGTGCAATTTGTTCTTTTTTTTTTTTTTTCTTTCTGTGTTTGGGTCTTCTTGTGGTTTGTTTGGGTTGTGTTGGTTTTTGTTGTTTGTTGTTATTTTTTTTTTAATTGCCTGTGGATTATTCAATGCAAATTAGCTGCAGTAACAAGTCAGTAATTTCAGGTCACAACAACAGTCAGGGCATAGACAGAAAAAAAAGAAAAGGTTGGTTCTGAGGGCCTGCTGCACCTTCTAGTTTTCTTTAGAAGATGTAAAATTATTGTGCTGATAAACTTAGTAAATTAGATCAATTGCAGAAAGTTCTAGAAGAATAGCCAGAAATCCCATAAAACTAACAGCAGGTGTTGCTATTTTTACTTTGTTTTTATAAATTGCAAAACATCCTAGAGAATAAGTGTGACTTGGGTGGTAATAACCTGATTAAACCTACATTGAATGGAAGATGCATCAGACACTTTTCCATCCCTCCTTGATCCAAAAACTAAAGTTTCTGGTTTCAAAAGACTAAGAAGGTTGATGAACTAATTAACAAAATCAGCTAGGCTGAAAAGGTAAGAAACTACAAAGAAACTAAGCTTTCTCCACCTGTAGCTCCCAAAGCACACATTAGAATTTGTATTGTGCACAGGAAAAGATTTAGGGAGAAGGGCTTCTAGCACAACAGGATTAGTAACAGTACTAGAAAGAAACTGAAAGGTTTCAAGGAGTGGAAGAAGTATTTACAGGAAAGAAAGTAATGACAAGAACAGCAAGTGTAAAACTGACTTTGGAAGGTAATGAAAATAAATAATTAGTGATTCTTACCATATGAAATGAAGAAAAAAAATAGCTGCTGTAATGTAAAGGAGGTGGAGCAGAAACAAAACAATATAGATATTTTTCAGAAGTTAAAGTTTGGCTTTTGTGGAAAGACAAAAAGCTAATGTCAAAGGCAGGATAGCTGGGTAGCTAAATAGAAACAAACCAACTCCAAACAAACAAAAGAAGTGGTAAGCTTATGTGGGTCTGAAGCATAAGAAAAACAAAGTTGCTTGATGCAGTCACACCAAAACACCTGCTAATGCCTCCCCAAGTATTATGAAAAGAGCAAGGCCATCAAGCAACAAATTATTTTATGAAGGTTTAAAAAGTATCTCAGTTCAGGCAGCATGATATGCTATTAGCAGCTCTAGCATTATACCTGTATTTAAAGCCTGGGAAAGAATTTAAAGCTTCAGCAGTCATTAGGGCTTGAGGAATGAAATCTGAAGTACAGAATTCTGACAAGAGAAATGCAGAGTAAGAAAACAGTGACATAAGAGGAAAGTAAGATAAGATGCAACACAAGTTTCTTAAAGGTGGGAGTTGACAGACTTGACATCCTTCTTTGATATAGTTTCTAGACAAGGGCAAAACAGCAGATCAAATCTATGCGGTACTGAGAGAAGCTCTGGAGGTTTTGTTACACATGGCATTGCTAGGGGAAAATGGGGTTTAGAATTGCATAGTTAGTAGCTATACAGCCAGTATTACACAGGAACCAGCTAAAATATAAGCCTTACCAGGGCTGGTAGGAGAAACTGCCAAGCCAAAGGGATGTCTGAAAATAATTTTGTAATGGCTGATCCTGTGAAAACCTTTATTTTCATTCAACACTTTGTCACAAAATAAAGAGGCATGTTGAAATCTCCTGGGAAGGCCATAATTCAGAAAACATTGTCAATATAAAGGCAGATCAAATTACTAAACAGGAGACAGGGTGGCATCTGCATTAGTGTTTTCATTTGAAGCAACTACTGCTCTATTGAAGTGAACTTTTGAAGAGGCAGTCCAGTTGTTAATGGGTCTTTGCTTCACAGCACCAGGCTAGGGATAGTGCAAATTCACCTCTGCCTACATACCCCAAAGGCTTAGAGCCTGGAGACCTTCAGTAAAAGCTGTTTCAATCAGCAAATCTACTTCTGTTGCATGGTGCTACTTGCTAATGCAGACATAGCACTGGTATCCTTGAGGACTTTAGTCATAGAAAAGATATATAATGTACACAGTTCCAGGTCATACATCTAAGATTAAGAAAAAAACTCCTCATATTTGGAAATGCCAGAGGGGAAAAAAGGTTACTGCTTCATCAGAAGACGGTTTGAAGCATAAATGTAACACAGTAAGTGTGCCTGTGAGGAAAGGGAAGGCCAGAGCAGACTACCACAGAGAAAGCTCATACCTGAACCTTCACTCGCCTATATTTAATTCCTAAGCCTGGGCTACCACACCCTCTGTTTCAGGGCCTCTCTGTCCCTCTGCAGTTCTCAGACACTGGATAAACAATTGCATCTCCTCTGCTCAATTCGTGATGGAATGCACCCCTAGGGATGAACCCAGCAGCCCTTGTCCAGAGACAGGCATATGTTCTCTGGAAATAAAGGAGAAAGGCACTGCCACTGCTGTGCTGCTGCTGGCTTTGGCCTCCTGGGGCAAGTGACAGCTGTGTGGGAGGCTTCTGACTGAGTGCCCAGGTGCAGAGCACAGCAGCTCTACTTCACACACAAGGGAAAGCAGCCATGGCTGCTCATGAGCATGGTACAAGCAGGGGCTGCCCACCACTTAATTCCATTGCTGGCCAGCTTCTTGACTGCTGATGTCTGAGGTGCTACCAAGAAAAGCAAACGCAGTGTTTGGAGGGCATTGCCCTTGAGCAGAGAGGTACAAGACTATCTCCACCCTTCAGTGGAGAGACATTTGTGCAATTTTCAGCTTTGGAGACACCTGACACCTTCCTCCTGAGACCCAAGTTAGCCATATGGGAATGGCCAATAGCCCATGCTAATGCTCAGTAAGAGAGTCTGAGTTAAACAAACAGACAGAACACCAACTGAAACCTAACATATACAATACAACATAGAAAAGAGCTGGAGAAGAGCGGAAATATATGAGGAATGGAAGGCAGATAAATGTGGTGCAAATTTGAAAGGGGTCAGTACAGGCAGTCTCCCCACTGCTTCTCCCCTGCCTTTGTCTCTGAGCTAGTGGTCCTACTCCATTAGTTCTCCTCCCTCTCTACGCTGCCTTGGTGAGGCCACATCTGGAATATTGTGTCCAGTTCTGGGCCCCTCAGTTCAAGAAGGACCTCAGGGAACTGCTTGAAAGAGTCCAGCACAGAAACACAGAAACAATGAAGGGAGTGGAACATCTTCATTATGAGGAGAGACTGAGGGAGCTGAGGGCTCTTTAGCCTGGAGAAGAGGAGACTGAGAGGTGACCTCATTCATGTTTATAAAGATGTGCAGGGTGAGTGCCAAGAGGCTGGAGCCAGGCTCTGTTCAGTGATGCCCAATGACAGCACAAGGGGCAGTGGTGGAAGCTGAGACATAGGAAGTTCCATGGAAACAGGAGAAAGAATTATTTCCCTGTGAGGGTGACAGAACACTGGAAGAGGCTGCCCAGGGGGGTTGTGGAGTCTCCCTCTCTGGAGATATTAAAGACTTGCCTGGATGAGTTCCTGTGTGATCTGGTATAGGTGATCCTGCTCTGGCACGGTGGTTAGATTGGATGACCTCTCAAGGTCCCCTCCAGCCCCTAAGATTGTATGACTCTGTGAAAGCCCGTGCTTATCTGGAGACCCTAGAGTTAGTCTGCAAAAGGGATTCTAGCCAGAGCCAGTATTATGAACTATTCAAATTTACCTGGTAGATTCTGGGGGGTTATTGGGTATGCTTGAAAGATATCTAAGCAGGAATCACTTAGGTTCTTTAGTTTTGCTTAAGAATTCAGCAGGGGAGAAAGCTTTCTGAAATCTGCCCCGAATCATGGGATGTTAACCTACTTAAGTTACATTATGCTCAAAAGCTGTGGTGCTGGATGACATGGTAATTCCAGAGGGAACTAGATCAATCAGAAATTAAGACTTCCAGATGCCATTTTATAAATTAATGATTTGATTTCCCATTTGTACAAGTGCTGATGTAAACAATTCTCGGAACTCTCCTAGTACAGAAGAAACCAAAGGGCCCAGCAGCATATTTTAGTGTTACAGCAGTTCAACAAGTGTATTTATTGAAGTTCCTTGGGGGGTTGTGTAATATGTATCATAGACATAGAACGATGTTTTATGGGCCAAATTCTGGTCTCAAACTTCATTAGAGGCTTTAAACTGGCATAATGGAAAATGAACATGCTTCCTCTGAGATCTTTAAATCTCTTTTGAAATAAGGACAAAAATAGGAACTAAAAATATTTACCATCTAGAAGAATCATATATTCCACAAAAGTAAAAAATAAGGAAAATAGCCACCAACTCTGGGTTTGATTACCTCTTACAGACATAAAGAGCCATCCACCCAAGTTTTCTTCCTTTGGCAAGCTCTTCCACTAGTTTGACCTGTTTGGCAATGATGACTGTTGAGTCACTTTTGCTGAAATCCTCCTACATCTTCCTCCCCTTCCCTGCCTGTTAAATATCCAGCTTCTGTGATCACATAAAAGTCTCAGATTTTTCCCTGTGCCCTGTAGCACACTTCCAGCTTTAGCTGTCAAGATGAGCTTTCAAACTGCTAGCTTCCAACAGCAGACTAGTCTGCTCTTTGCTAGTTTAAACTCCATAATTTTAAAGGCAATATCATGATTTTATGGCAGTAGGGTTCTGACAGATAGAACTTGGTTTGTTTTTTGGTAAAAAAAAAGATAATGCCATGCTTCTTTCAAAGAGTGTCTGGGCAGCAGTAGGGCTGGCTTCTTCTAGTGTTGGGCAAGAACATCAGTTTTGAGAGAAAAGAGGTTATACCTGTTTTAGGAGCACCTGAATGAGACACTTCCCATCCACAGGGTGAGGCAGGCAGGAGGATATTTTTGAGAGCAGGAGACCTCAGAAACAGGTCAATAGCAGAGATTTTGGGAGGGTGATGAAACAAAAGGAAACTACTGAGGTGGCAAAAGGGAACACTTTTCCTTAGACCCTAAAGAGAAGTGTGAAGAGCCTAAAGTGGATTAAAGAGAGACTGAATGAAGCAACACCTGCAAGATCACTGGACAGGACAAGATTAATTTACAAACTTTTTTATTTCTATTTTGTCTTATCTAAGTGATTTGAGCTACCTTCATTAAATATTGTAAATATTTTGGTTGTTTGGGGAACGATTCTAAGGAAAGTTGCAGACACCACCACATTTGAACTTTGGCTGTCCTGTATCTCCTCTTTTGGCTACATAGGGCTGGTAATAGTGATGCTGGTAACAACCATGCTTAAAAAAAAATAAGTAAAAACTTACAAAGAAGTTTCTTTGGTTTCTCTTGCATTTTGATATGTGGTACTTGCTCAAGATCTTTCTATGTCTAGGGACAGGAAGGTCTGTGAAGCAAACTGGCTCCTGTGGCAAGCAGTTGCAGCTGCTAAATGTCAGCTTGCCACCAAGCTTACATACACATAATAGAGATAAAGAAGTCTAATAGTCTAGTCATCCTAATTTAATTTCTTCCCACAGTCTCTTTGAAAGTGTCACTTGGTCAGTGTAGGAGTCATAATAGCCCTTTGAAAAATCTTGGTTTTGTTGACTATATCAGTCTTCTGCAGGTAGTCTCCTAAGTGAGAAACTTCAAAACATACATAGGTTTTTAAAGACATTCCTAATAGATGCAGGTTGCTATTTTCCTACTAATTTAACATTTCACAGCTTGTTTTCTGGCCCTGTGCTGTCATTCCTTATACATTCAAGTGAGTTCATACAGGTATTTAATTGGTCCTGCTACATTGCCCAGAAGAGACCTCTCTGGAAGGAAAAGCCTTCAAAAATCAAATAAACTTAAGAAAAAAGGCAAAATCTAACCAAACAAAAAACAGAGGGCAAAAAGTGTTCCCAGTGTGAGCACTACAGGATCAGCCAGCTGAAGTGCTGATATAGGAGTAAGCAGTGTGGGGGAGGCTGGGTGGGAAGGGGAGGCATTCCAAACAAGTGTTGTGTCAATGTGAGCTCAACATTTAAATTAAGAATGTGACTAAAGTTCTGCAAACCAAACAATCTCTTCTCAAATTTCTTCCTACTTTACTGCTAATTTAGTGCCAGTTGAGAACTAAAGCTCCTGGCAGAAAACATCCTCAAATTTCCAGAGGTAGAGCCAGGTATATAGAAGATTATCCTTTGTTTTTCTGTTAAAATGCCTCTTTATAATATTATTGGGGGCATTCAGTTACTTCCTGGGCTCCAAGTCTAACAAACAGTCTAGAAATCCCAGTTCTCTTAAAAACAAATATGTTGGTTTCAGTTACTTACCACAATCATTCAAACAGCTTAATATGTTTAAGGTCACAGTCAAGGAAAAAGCAAACAAACAAAAAAGAAGGAAAATAAAATAAAAGAAATATATAAAAATGTATTCCCCTTTCCCAGAAAAAAAATTACCAAACCTTAAGGGCCCCTTTTTTCCCCTCCAGGCTTGCAACAAATCAGAGGCATTGCCTGAGAAATGACTATAGATAAGAATGAAATAACTAGAAAATGACTAAGCTATTTTATTATGTCTAAAAGAATTCAGATATAAACTGATTGAAAAAAAAGAAATAATTTGTTGCTGCACCCTACAGTTTAGCTGCTTGCCCACTCTTTTGAATAAATTAGGGCATTCCCAGTGTGAAGGAGCAATGTGTTGCCATTTCCACAGCTGGGGATGGAACATGGTAATAGTGAATTCTGGTAGAACAAACTGTGTGCCAATCCTTGCATCTTGTTGTCAATGAATAAAGAGAAAGAGCTGAATGAATATGCTGAGTTTCTTCTATGCTACTTGAGATATAAAGTACATGGTTGAAAGGGAATTCTACGCTTTTCTGTGGGAGGGAAGGCAGGAAATGTGAGACTTTTAAGAAGATTAAAACCAAGGCAAGCCTACTGAATGGTCAGCCTATCTTTAGAAATATTTCCATTTTGGGTTAACCTACTGCTACTTGTAGTTCATCTGAAGTCAAATGTTTGCCTTTGACATTGTTTCTCATAGAATTCTCATGGGAAAACTGGCTGCTCATGGCTTGGATGAGCACAAGATCAGCTGGATAAAGCATTGGTTGGATAGGCCCAAAGAGTGGCAGTGAATGGAGTAAAATCCAGCTGAAGGCTGGTCTCAAGTGCTGCTCCTCAGGGCTTAGTGTTGGGACCACTTCTGTTTAACATCTTTGTTGATGATCTTGATAAGGAAATAGAGTGTATCATCAGTAAGCTCT
This sequence comes from Indicator indicator, assembly GCF_027791375.1. Lineage (NCBI taxonomy): Eukaryota > Metazoa > Chordata > Aves > Piciformes > Indicatoridae > Indicator > Indicator indicator. Next base: position 21,770,995 of record NC_072023.1, read on the forward strand.
CAGATGACATCAGGTTAGGTGGAAGCGTTGATCTTCATGAGGGTAGGGAGGCTCTACAGAGAGACTTGGACAGATTGAATCAATGGTCTAATGGTGACAAGATGAGCCTTCAACAAAGCCAAATACCAGGTCCTGCACTTGGGTCATAGCAATCCCATAAATGCTATAGGTTTGGGGAAGTGTGGCTGGAAATCTGTCTAGAAGAAAAGGACCTTAGGGTTCTAATTGACAAGTTGCTAAATATGAGCTAGCAGTGTGCCCAGGTGGCTTGTATTAGAGTAGGGAGGTGATTGTCTCCCTGTACTCAGAACTGGTGAGGCCACACCTTGAGTATTGTGTCCAGTTTTGGGCACCTCAACACAAGAGAGACATCAAGGTGCTGGAGAGAGTGTAGAGGGCAATGAAGCTGGTGAGGCCCTGGAGAATAAATCTGATGAAGAATGACTGAAGGAGCTGGGACTATTTGAAGAAGGGGAGGCTTAGGGGAGACCTCATTGCTGTCTACAGCTACCATACAGGATGTGCAGAGAGGCTAGTGTTCATCTCTTCTCACAGGTAGTTAGTGATAGAAGAAGAGGGAATGGCCTCAAGATGCAACAGGGTAGGTTTAGACTGGACATTGGCAAAAAAAAATTCACAGAAAGAGTATCCAGACATTGGAATGTTCTGCCCAGAGAGGCTGTTGAGTCACCATCCCTGGATGTATTTAGAGGTCACTTAGATGTGGTGTTTGAGGATGTGGTTTAGGGCTCAATTCTGAAGAGTAGGGTTGATGGTTGGACTTGATGATCCCAAAGGTCCTTTCCAATCTGAATGATTCTGTGATTCTGCTCACTTCCATAGGAACAGCTTACAGTGCAGTACACAGGACAGATATCAGAACAACAATAAGTGATCTGCGGGAAGGAAAACCCGGTAAAACAGACATCATTCTGACCAATAGATCCAAAAGGCTTTTTATTGACTGCACATGTTCCTACCTCGGAATACCAGTTGGAATCGAGCAAAAATCAACAGGAATTTCTATCTTAAGACATTTACTCAGTGCCTTGGAAGAAATGCATGCAGTACTCTCAGCATATGAGAAAGTACGTCCCCACAAATGCACGGGCAAATCAATTGTGTATTGGCAAACACTGTAACACCTGGCAGGAGAGGGCTTCTGCAGGGATAAAGAGATAAATAGAGACAGAGAAGTAAATACTGTTGTGAGGTCTTCAGGCAGGTCATGTCTGGGATATGTAAGAGGTTAGTATGGAAATGGGTTTGAAGAAGGAATCTATCCAATAAAGGTAGACTCTAACTCCAACAACAGGTTCATCTAATCAACAGTTATTCAATGCTTACTAGGTTCCAGCTGGTAGTTTTACAGGGGTCTACTGAACATTAAAAAAAAAAAAAAAAAAAATGAAGAACAAAAGTCAGCAGGGTTTCTCTGGAGACATTCAAAACCTACCTGGATGCATTCCTGTGAGACCCGCTCTAGGTGATCCTGCTCTGGCAGGGAAGTTGGACTGGAGGATCCTTTGAGGTACCTTCCAACCCCTAACATTCTATGATTCTGGATTTTGTTTAATTCAGTAGACAGACAGAATCTTCAGTTTATAGTAACTTCTGGAAGCTAAATTCGCACTGTAAACTCATTTTCTTATCCTTTATAATGAAGAACTAAGAATATAAACCAAAGACAAACAAAAGTTTATCTTTTAACCCACTTCCCTCCAACTGTTTGTTATTTTAGTTTCATGTAAACTTTGCTATGACAATTTCTATGGTCAGACCTTAAGGACTACATGAGACTGAAAAAAAAACTTTTTTTTTTTTTTTTAAGTCCCTGCATCTAAATTCTCATACTCACAAAAACAGGCAAAGCACTTTGGCTAGAACTTTTTAGCTCTACATGAAGGCACTAAGTGAATTACAGTATACACTGTATTCAATAACAGTGAATACTTCAAAGCTTCCTAATAACTAGGGCATGAATGTAAAATGTGTTGCTCTGCACATCTAAGAGTTTTCCTCTTTCTCATCATGTTCTTTGAAAAGGTGGCTTTATTCAGATTTTTGTGACTGTTCTTGTTCTACAAAATCACTTTTAGGATTTTATTGAGGTTTACATACACCAGTGTTCAAGACGAAAGGCTTTCATGTCAATTATTAATAACAAAATCTTTCATCTGTCTATTTAAAAAAATAAAAACATGATCCTTTTTTTTCCCCTCATTTTGATGTTTAATTTAGAATGAAAAATCAAGCTTTTTAAAAAAAGTTTTCCTCACTATCACAAGGGAAACTATGATGTTTTTAAGAATTCTCTCTATGAAGATAATGCCAGCTAAAAGTAAAATGGAAAATAATAAAATTAAAAGGCTTAATCCTTTAAAAGAAAAAATGAGCATACTTAATGATTTCAACAGGAGTGGCAAGGCACTCAGGATTGCCTGAAATCAGAACACAAAATGCCATTTCTACTAATGTATTGGGGGATAATCAGTTCATTAGCTTAGAAAGTGACTCAACAGGGACTTTAAGAGCTGTAAAAAATGAAATTAGTTCTGACTTAAAGAAAACCCTATTTGGTTTGACATCTATTCTTCCCAAACATCTCAGCAAGAACTTAGACCGTCCATGTATTACCATGGAGCTTGAAAGCTTGGCCTGTGATGACCTGGAAGTCCTGCTGTCCTTGCTCAGTCTGTCAGATGGCATAATTCTAATTTTAAAATGCTGTTTCATTTGGTTTAATTTCTGGAGCACTAACTACCCCAGCAGAATCCTCCTACCCACAATGCAGTCATCAGGTAAGTGTCGCTTCACACAGACTCCCCTCCAAAATTAGTTCTACCAAATGTCATAGTTATTCAAATTTGAAATGAAATTCAAATTTTCTGTGAGACAGCAGTGCTCGAATTTTATTGTGAAAAGTTCTTGCCCTTCTAGTTACATTTATGTTTCATTTAAGATTTAACGTTTGAAGCGTGATTTGATGCTTCTAACATGTACTTCATGTTTTCATTTTGAACTATAAGTGTACTTTTAAGTACTTTCATACAGCTTCAACAACATAAAAGTCATAAAACAAACCACAAAACTAAAGTCATGCCCTTCAAACACCCTGTCTTGTATGGTGATTTTGGAATCACACATAGAATCATAGAATGGTTTGGGTTGGAAGGGACTTCCAAAAGTCATCTAGTCCAACCTCCTTGCAATGATCAGCAACATCCTCCATTAGATCAGGTTGCTTAGAGCCTTGTTGAGTTTGACCTTGAATGTCTCCAGAGAGGGGGCCTCAACTACTTCCCTGGGCAACCACCCTCATGGTAAAGAACTTGTTCCTAACATTCAGTCTAAACCTACTCTTCTTTAATACATGTCAAAGTGTTCTGCTGCTATAATAGACCCTGACTTCCATATTCTTTATATACACTGACTTCAATTTTCATTTGCTTCTTACTGCCTTCAAGACCACAGACTTGATGTCTTCTAGTGAAGCAAAGGTAGACAAAAAGAGAATAACATACCTGTGAATGCTGATCTCAAGCAGATGCTAACCAATTTCAGAGTGCAGGAGCTCTGCTCCTAGAACAAAAAAACCCAGTGCATTATGTCATGAAAGGTACAAATGATTATGAAGTGTTCTTAATGTAATTTTGATTGGTTGCACTCAGAGCAAGCTCAGGGCACATGGCTGTTAAAATCAGGGTTGCTGATTTGTCAGGATTGTGCTGATTTGAGGCCAAACAGATCCTCTTTTGCCCCAAGAGGAACAAAAGAATGACACTCACACAAATGGATTGAAGAGTGATGGAAAGTTTAAGTGGAAAAACAATTGGTGAAACTACAAAAATTACAAGCAGAATGGCAAAGATGTCCCAAAGCATACAGAGTCCCTTACACAACACCCAAAGACCTCCCAACGCTTCCCTTCTCCCCATCTGAGAGCCTACCCAAACCCCGCAGGGCTCTTTCTTCCCCCCACCCCCCATTGCTAGGCTAGTCTCAGGCTGGCCAGGTCTGAGACTGCCCCCCTCCGCTTCTCCTTCTGGCATTAGACCTAGACAGGCCTAAGAGATCTTGAGATACTCCCCCACCACTACCTGATAGGGAAGTATCTCCCATGGGAGCAGAGAGGGAGGAAGGAGGAAGAGAAGGACTTTGCAGATGGATTGATAGGGTGCAGGATTTGTGGGTAGAAATATGCCAATTCCTGTATCCACCTTGTTGGGTTGGGCACTCGGGACACCGGAGGTGTAACTTATGTGGTAGTAACAGGAGGCACGCAGCCTGAACTGCCACAAGGATTAATCCAAGTGGTGATTGTAGAGACTTGCTGGTACCCGTGGTAGATCCCTTTTAACTTATTTTGCTCTTAAAAACATCCTCTAGCCTAAGTGCATGAGAACAAGCCTAGGCCTTCAGCTAACAGAACATTTTGCAATGTAAACAGGAAAGAATAGTAAGATGCATCTTTGGACACAACTTTATAAAATGTGACTGGAATTATGTAAAAGCTGTCCTGGGTTGTCACACAGGATGTCCTGGGTTGTCACACAGGCTGTCCTGGGTTGTCACACAGGCTGTCCTAGCCCTCTCTCACAAGCCACTCTACCCCCACGCAGACAGGAAGGAGAGTAACACAGAAAATAAACTCTGGGTTGAGATAAGGAATTTTACTGGAAATAATACATAACACATTGTATAATTACCTTAGTCTATTTGCAGAAAAGAGCAGCAAAAGGCAGAAGCAGCAGCAGAAGCCAGTGATAAGACAGTCCCCCCCACCCTTCAACCTGCAGCCAGCCCAGAGGAAAAAGACCAACACCTTAAGACTGGGAACTGGAAGCAGCAGCCAGACCAGGAAGCCACTCGTGTTACAATCTGAACTTCAAGCCCCATGAAGCTTTCATCAGCCAGCATTTTCATTTTGAAGCTGGCATGGTGTCAGTATGGTATTGGATACTCATCCACAGATTCAACTGGCTAAACCCATGATGTTCTCCACCCCTTATTCTACACCATCTATGCCATGCCCAATTAACATCAAACAATAGGCATCACTCACCGTCCATTCTTACTCAAAGTGAGATCCCTTGCGGTACACAGATGCGGCTCCAGTACAGTCTGGATCAGTCCAAATGGTGGGGCTATGTTTCCACCCCTGGGGCAGTCAATTCCAGTGACTCCTTCCACTCCTCCAAGTGAAAGCAAACTGTGGCCTGCATTGTGGGGCTCAGCTTCCAACACTCAGCTGCTGCGAGTCCCCTGTCACACCACAAATCCAGATGGGTTCCACCTCTTGTAGTTTGATGACATCAGAGTACACCATGTGCCTATTATCTACTAAAGCTTCACACTCTCATGGGTTCAACTTGTCAAGCCATCAGATCCATACAGTCCAATAATCACAATTGTCCCTCTCCTCCGTCTGGTTGGAGGCAGAGCCCCTCTGACTGGAGAAAAAAAAGAAAAAAAAAAAGAAATTGGCAAATATTAAAACCTCAAATATATATTTTTCAGAACCTTTTTTCCCCTCTACACAATGTAGCTGCACTTCAGAGCAGTTCCACACTGCTTTCTCAGTAATCAATTTTATACTTAGATTGTCTATAACTAGCAGCTTCTATTAGAATAGAAGCTAAATTCCTTTCACGGGCTTCACATAGAAAAAAAGAAAAGAAAAAAAAAGAAAAAGTAGGTTATCCTCTAAAAATTCTGGGAGTCATTCCAAAATACTCTTTAAAAATCCATGAGAACAAGTCCATAATCTGTATTTAACAACACAGAGAGAAGAAAGATACAAAAGCAGCCATAGACAGTGTTAAGGTCAGATGATGTGGAATAAAATATTTGAACTCATTTCAACTTCGGTAACTATTAATATTATGGTCTCTGATACATTATAGTCACACAATGCCTCAGGTTTTCCCTCTATATATTGAAGGCAATGGTACTCATCTCCATTTCTAATGAGGTTTAAAACTTTTGTACAAAAAGGCACCAAATAAGTACAAAAATCATCATCACCAATTGGGGTTATTTAAAGACCTTAAAGGGCTCCCTTCTCACATGACTGATGGGTTGCCTTGAGAAGAAAAGGGAGATTTTAGGCAATATCCTGCTTTTTGTTACCTTTTCTGCCTTTATTTGCACACTCAGCTGCTCCAGATTAAACCAGCACTGATCTGAAAGCCTTAACAAGCCTCTTAAGTGAAATAAACCCCTCACCTTTTATTTGACAGCATTGGAACTCTTTCATTGTATGTGAAAGTACATTAATTCCCTGTTCTTATTTTCTTTTCTTCCTCCTTGCCACCCAAATGAAGAGACTAATCCTGTTTCACTCTTCCTGAATGATAGCAAAGGTGTGATTCATCAGCTCTAATTTAAGCACCATCTGCCCAAGGTCTGAGGCAGGTATCTTCAGTTCCCTTTATTATCAGTAGAGAGAAACAGGCATCTCCAGAGAGCAATTTATCTTATCCTGAGATGGGGGGTGTCTGAAACAGGTCAGGAAAATCACACTCTGGAGATACCTATTGTATTTCTGTGACTGTTAAGGGAGGCTTAGGTGACTTGCTCAAACTCAGACATATAGCTTTTAGACATCCTACCCAGAACATCCACAAGAGCTGTTTAAATGGTTGTGTGGTAGCTGATCACCTCAGAATAATTCTCACTGGAGGCTGATACAATCTAAATTTTTATTGCTCTCTACAACTACCTGAAAGGAGGTTGTAGACAGGTGGGGATTGGTCTCCTCTCCCAGGCAACCAGTGGCAGAACAAGAGGAAACAGTCTTAAGCTGGTCAGGGGAAGTTTAGGCTTGAGGTGAGGAGAAAGTTCGTCAAAGAAAGAGTAATTGGCCATTGGAATGTGCTTCCCAGCGAGGTGGTGGAGTGACTGTCCCTGGAGGTGTTAAAAAAAGTATTGGAAGTGGCAGCTGGAGCCATGGTTCAGTTGTCAGGAGGTGTTAGGTATTAGGTAATAGGTTGGACTTGATGATCTCTCAGGTCTTTTCCACCCTGGTTGATTCTGTATTCTGCATTCTAAATGGGACCAATAGCATTACCCACATCGTACAGCACAAAGTCTGGCACAGACAGTTATAGTTAGCAGCTGTGGATTTGATGCCTGACATTAATCAGAAGAGAATAGTTAGACTGTGAGCTTTGAGAGCCATCAGATGAACTTGACTCAGTCTCCATGAATCAAACATTCCTTGCTTTTACACCCCATACATTGGAGACTCCATGCATGAAGCAGATGCTAAAAAGTGCCACCAAGCATCTCTTTCCCTGCAATGACAAGTTCTTTATTTCTAATAGTAGTAAATTAGCTACTATTTATTCTCAAACACCCTGTTTGTCCCAGACTAATTATTAACCTTCCTGCCAGGTAGGAAGGTTGCCTGTTTAGTGGAATCAATTTCAGATTTGGGGCTTCAGTAAAGAACCCAACCAAGCAAGCAAATAAAACACGGATATTTAGGGTTTCTCATGATTGCTCAGAAGCTTGATTAAAGGTATTTTTGACAGAGTGATAAAGATATAAGACTTATTTTATCACAGAATGCTGAAACAGTACAGAGATCTCCCCACTATGGAAACAGACCTCACTGCAACACAATTGTCTTGCAGGAGATTGCAGTGCATTTCACAGCATACTGCAACAGCACATAACAGTTTAGCATGAGAATTAGGTAAACATATTGAGCTGCTGACACTCCTTCCCAGGAAACTTTAGGGAAAAAAACCAACCAACCAAACAAAAGCAAATGCAAAATGAAAACAAGCCCACAACCCAGTGCTTCTTTGGGAAAAAGCTTATTGGTGCCTCCAGAAAGCTGTCTGAATCTGTCCTCCTCTCAAGTGTTCCTGTCCTGCAATCATATTCCCATCTTAATGACTTAATTTTTTGAATATAACAGCTGTCTCTTTGGCACTCTTACCAGTTTTCAAGTCTTTAGACTTCAGGTATTGAAGATAAATTACATAGTCTTCTGGAAATGGTCTATATCTTCAGCAGCACTCATTTTTTTATATTTATAAAACAGTCTTATGTTAATTCAATGTCACACTTCTACCCTCCCCCCACCCAAAAAAAAAAAAATGTTCTGGTTTGAACTTGTACCACTTTTTGCTCATTATTTCCTTATTTCTTTGTTTTAACTGACTCTCAGTATTAGCAGCTGTCACTCACACTTTCATCCATAATTTTTTTCCCTTTTCATCCCACATGAACACCACAACTTACAAAATTCCCACAAACAAAAAAAGAACCAAAAGCAAACCAAATGAAAAACAAACAACCTCCCCCCAAAAAGGGAAATTTTTTTCTCCTAGAAATGCCTTTTGAGAGGTCTTACACATACAAGTAATTTCTATTCTTGAAAATATTGCTTCGTTCCTTGTCTCTTTTGAGAGAATATATTCCCAAGTAGATATAGAAAAAGGTGAAATGTTAAAAATTTTGAGTGCTTACAAGGGTGGAGGGAGCACAAGAACGAGCATACCAGCCACTAACAAAACACATAGAATCAGTCAGGGTTGAAAGGGACCACAAGAATCATCTAGTTCCAATCCCCATGCCATGGGCGGGGACACCCCACATGAGATCAGGCTGGCCAGAGTCTTAAGAGAGGCTTAAGTCATAGCTATCCACCTCTCCCAAATTTAAAGAGTTAACCTCAGAAGGAGTGGGAAAAAATGAGAGAATTTCTTCTCTCTAGGAAAGATGGATAAAAAATATGCAGACTAGAAGAAAAAAAAACTTTAAAAGAAACTATTCCTTTTATGTATTAAATGTTAGAAATTGTTGAGCTCTTCCTTTAACTGCCTTGCTTGTTTTAGATACTTACTTGTTTTGGATAATTTCCTTATCAACATTTTGAATGTTGTGATAATATGCACAGAAACATGATTATTCAAACTCCTTAAATTTTTGCTGGAAATTAGTATTGATTATACTTTGAAAGCAAATATTTCATTCAAAAAATCATGAGCATGCAGGAAATTTGCACCCAAACAGAGTCACAGAACATTAGACGTTCAAAGGGACCTCCAGAGACCAAGTCCAACCCCCCTGCCAGAGCAGGATCACCTAGGGTAGACCACACAGGAATGCATCCAGGCAGGTTTTGAAAGTCTTCAGAAAAGGAGACTCCACAACCTCTCTGGGCATCGTGATCCAGGACTCTGTCACCCTCACTGTAAAGAAGTTTCCTCTCATGTTGAGGAGAAATCTTCTATGTTCAAGTTTGTATCCATTGTTCCTTGTCTTATTACTGTGCACCACCAAAAAGAGCCTGGCCCCCTCCACTTGACATCCACCCCTCAGATATTTATAGACATTTATCAGAACCCCTCTCAGTCTTCTCAAGACTAAACACTCCCAGGTCTCTCAGTCTCTCTTCAAAGGGGAGATACTCAGCACTGTTCTTGTTTGCAAGAATCAAAATATTTAATAGACTTACAGTTAAACCCAGACCTGTCTCTAAAGCTCAGAATTCACAATTTTTGTGGGCATTTGTGTATAGATGTTGGGTAGGCAGTTGTACAAAGGCTTCACTCAGACACCCATGTCTTAATTAGTGTGTTTATTTAGTTTAGATCTATGGGCTCAGCAATGTCTCAGTCAATGATAATCTCCAATTTACATTTCGAATGAGTGACATTAGACTAGAATGATGGTACCAAGGAATAAAATAGCTTCTATAGATTTGCTTCTTGGGCTAATAATGGAACAGAGAATAACACCAGATTCCCCTGATCTCTTTTCTAATGTTCTTATCACGGACCCAACTTCGATTTTAATCAAAGTTGTTGGAAAACAGAGCAGCACATGGAGCACACAGAGTCTTAAATCGATGTATCTCATCTGAATGAAAAAATGCAGCCAGATTTTGGGCTTTATACAGCTGTCACGTTTGTCTGCAGAGATTGTTCTATGCAAATGATAATTGTGATGACTGAGAAATGTTGATGCCTTACCTGAGACTTGGAGAACCAAACTGAGCTGACTGCAGAAGCACAAGGGCTACAGCCTGTGTCAAAGGTATAATGACCCTGACTAGTGTTGTATAAACTATTTAGGTCACACCACAGAAGCACTCAAAAATCAACACTGCTCTGAATGTATAATGAAACTGAAACCAATAGTTTGCCTGAACTTTGTTCACAATTGCCAACAGAAGTAATGCCAACTCTCACTGTTTTCTTTGGGACTGTAGTGATATTTATTATTCTTCTTAAAGGCCCAGCAGCTGTGGTCAAGGGATTAAGTGATGATCTCTGCTTTCTTCTGAAATAAAAGTAATTTTCTCAAGTTTGAGGAAGTGCTTCTAAACATTGCCTGCACATGACAGGCTACAGACTAGTTCCTCCTGGTTCCAGAGTAGCCAGACAAATACCAGCTTTAAAGCACAAGGCACACAAGCAGAGTGCTGCTTAGCTTGTGTCACTAACTGCTGCTGAGGTGTAAGAGCTTGGAGCTGTCCACTATTAAGATTTTTGGAGAGCCTCTTGCTTGTGGGCTGCTGGCTTAATGTGTGGGGAGAGCAAATTCATGTCTATCTGTTAAGACAAAAAGACAAAGGAATGAAGACAAAGGATCTCAAAGCCATGTATTCTCCCACTTATTCTCCCAATCTCATGATTTTCTTGCCGGGTGAGACATACGTGGGATGAAGGATGCTTCTGTAGTGGACGTGGTTATGAAAACACACTTGATACTGAATATGAGAAAGCTTTCCAGTGCTGTCTTCTCCATGTTCTGCTCCAAAAGTGCTATGCAAATAGTGTACAGGATAGGATTTAATTTATTTTCTTGCAATTTCAATTCCCTTGCACCTTTTGTGGGACTACAACATGGTCACTTTTCTAAACTAAGCAGTGAGGAGAAAAGGAAGAAGCAGCATTGCAGACAGATGCTCTTCATAAGATACCTAAGCAATATGAATTAAAGGCAAGAGGAAACATGTTAAAAATATTCTTTGCGAGCAGTCACATGAAAATTTTGCTGTTATTGTTAATTTTACAAGGACTGGCTAGTAAAAGAGAACCTTACAAGAATAAGAGATTGCAGATGACCAATGGAGAGAAAAACAAAGAATGTCTCCCTGCGTGGTGGTTTTCTACAGGGACCTGTCTGAATCTGAATAGTTATGTTTATCATGTTTCTAGAGTGAACAACTCTCTGTGTGTCTAACTGAAGCTTCCCCTTACCCACAAAACACTTTTTGTTTCTGTTGGTGTTTGAATCTTTCTTTAAAACAAAAGGTTTGAAATATGAGGGGAAAAAAAACAAGTTCAGGAGTCCAATTCTAACCATTTATCTTATTCTGGGATCTGTGGCTTTTTCTCACTGTCACAAAAAAAGCATGTGACCCCAGTGAAATTGGGCTGGGTTTGCAGTTCAGAACAGATTCCTCCATGAATGGATAAAAGTGATCCACTCTGCAAAGACTGCTTCAAAGGGACTGTTAGTCTTAACTCTCAAAGTTAAAATGTCAGTCTTCCCAATGTTTGGGCACACACATAAATCTGTCTTTCAAATGCTTTCTTCCTTAAATCAGCCACAAAATTTACAGAGTGGGTTTTTACCTGCTGCTTTGAGGCCAAGTGTGAACATAACCAACTGTGGGAAAATGCATTTCTAATTTCACTGAACCACAAGACAAGAAATTAAATGAGAATCACCATTCAGAGGGAGCAGCCTTCATTTTAGGACACAAAAGAAGATGCGTGAAGTAAGAAAAATGTATTTAGATGTTAGGTTAGGTAATTTTTCCATCTTTTCTAGTTTTTCTACGGAATATCAAACTATTTGGCTTGAATTCTCAGCAAGTTAGGCTCAGAAACTTCACTGAAGTGTAATAGCTCCCCCTGTCAGGTTTAGATTACAAACTACATTTCACACACATGTACACACACACATACAAACACACACATGCGCTGAAGAAAAAAAAACAATGCCTATATGAATATTTGCTGCCACTCCTTTCCTCTTCAATGATTATTACAGCAATTGACACATAATGTGTATTGAAGTAATTTTATACAACTTAAAAAGAAGTAGCTGCTAATATTGCATTGAGAGTGGGTGGGAAAAATATAAAATTATCCCAAGCAGAAAGGGAGAAATAAACTAAATCCAAAGGCTTACTTTTGCTTTAATTTATTCTTTACTTTTCAAGTTTTTATCCAATTAAACTCTTTTTTTTTTCCTCTTAAACAATTTAATGAATGATATTACAATATTTGTAGTTTTAAACTGTTGTTTGCTGGTGACCTGGGGCCAAGTTTTCTCTGTGTTGCAGCTTGTTCAGTCCATTTTTAGCTTCAGTAAAGCCAGAGGCCTATGGCTAACACCCTTAGCCTTAAAAAATGCATACATGTGACTGATGCCAAGAATCCAGCAGGATGAATTTGAAAGTCAAACTATTCAAATAAAACTGTTTCTAAAAGCATAGAATTCAAATCTGTCATGAAGCCCCCAGTCTCAAAATAACTCAACAACACTATGGACAGATGAAAACATCCAGGAGTTAGAAGCCTATGAAGATGAAATCCACCTTTCCAACAGCACTCATTAATGCAGTCTTACAAGGCATGAATTATACCACACTGTTGTGCTACTGGAGAGCTGGGTGCAGGCAGACCACATGAAGTTTAATAAGGACAAGTGCAAGGTCCTACATCTGGGGAGGAAAAACAACAGGCACCAGGACAGGTTAGGAGCTGCCCTGCTGGAAAGCAGCTCCACAGAGCGGGATCCTGGGATGCATCAAGACAGGTGTGTCCAGCAGGGCTAGGGAAGTTCTTCTACCTCTCTACTCTGCCCTGGTGAGACCACACCTGGAATACTCTGTCCAGTTTTGGGCTCCCCAGTTCAAGAGAGACAAAGACCTACTGGAGAGAATCCAACAGAGAGCCATGAGGATGCTTAGGGAACTTGAGCATCTCCCCTGGGAAGAGAGACTGAGAGCCCTGGGGCTGTTTAGTCTGGAGAAGAGAAGACTGAGAGGGGATCTGAACAATGTCTATAAATATCTGAGGGGTGGGTGTCAAGTGGAGGGATCCAAGCTCTTTTCAGTCGTTCACTGTCATAAGACAAGGAACAACAGGTTGAAACTGGAACATAAAAGATTTCACCTCAACATGAGGAGAAACTTTTTACAGTGAGGGTGACAGAGCACTGGAACAGGCTGCCCAGGAAGGTTGTGGAGTCTCCTTCTCTGGCGACTTTCAAACCCCACCTGGGTGCATTCCTGTGCAGACTACCCTAAGTGATCCTGCTTTGGCAGGGGGGTTGGACCTCATGATCTCTTGATGTACATTCCAACCTCTGATACTCTGTGAGACTGTGATACTGCAGTACTTCTTATTTTATGGGGAGTGTACCAACCTTGATTGACTTTTACAAGAGTCTTAGAAGAAAGGTGAGTAAACTCGTACACTTTCTAGTTAAATTAAGAAGAGCTATTAATTTAAAAGTATAGGAAAATCTAATCTGATGTGGTTTATATCTGATATACTTTGGAACACCAGCAGCACAATCTGAAGCATATAACGTTAATCTTTGGAGTAAGCTTTATGTGAATGTACACAGTGTTAACTTCAAATAACATCCCCTACATGGGACACAGTGGTATACAGTAAATAAAGCACCAGAGTGAAAGTCAAGAAGATGGGATGTTTTTCCAATTCTGGGACCTTTGTAGTGGATTATTTTACATCTCTCTGGTGTGGTTTCTTCTACAAAAGAGAAATAAGGCTAACTAAGGCTAACAAGTAAGACTGAAGTCTGTGAAAGTCTCAATAATCGTATGTACATATTCAAGAAAAAGAAATATGTTGCCATCCTCTGCATCACCCCACACCTTGTCCTGCCCTGGTTTGTGCATTAATTTAGACCACTAAAAGTGTTTCATAATATTGCAGGTCATTTATAATGAGTCAGTCAGGTGACAATCACATTTAATGCAAATTACCTCTGTGTATGATGAATGATTTTTTTTATTGCTGGCTGTTTATTCTATAGTAAATTCAAAGTATTCAGACACTACAATTTAAGTTCCCTCAAAATCATGGAGTCCTTTAGGTAGACATGGTAATAATGTCATAAAATCGCCTACAAGTTCTTCAGGTTTTGTCTTTTAAGCTCTTGCTAATTTTCTTACTTGATATGCTTTCCACAATCATGACAAAATAGATTTTTCCAGTGAGTTCACCAGGTTCTTATATTCAAAGTCTTATTCTGGAAGGAGATGGACCCTATGGTAAGAATGAAAGGGGAAGGTGTGCCATGGAAGTTGTGCTAATGGGCAGCTGTGAGAATAGAAAAGGTGCTTGCTGAAAAATAAAATAAAATAAAATAAAAAAAAAACACAAACCAAACCCCTCCAGGAAACACCAGTTATAATGTTAAAGAGAGAAGGCACTGGAAGAGCCAAGTAAAGCTGCTGGTGGAGTGTCTTTTATTATCTCTGTAAAATAGGTTAGAACGCTAAGTGTTTATATGGAACTAAAAGACCACTTTGATCTCACTGTGGTGATGGAGGTGACAACAGCAGTAAACACTTACAGAGAGTCTATCTGTCATAATTTTAGATGCTGAGCTTTAAGAATACACAGGAGTAGCTAAAATTAAGATAAACTAGCTTATTGCCACATAGTTGTTCCATTTCACTGTCATTAGCACAGGAATTCTCAGCCACAAACAGCACCATATTCAGAAAAAGTTACTCAACAGGCACCTATTATTCACTGCTAAGCAGTGAAGACAAGGCCAGTATTCACCATTACTCCTTTCACCACTTTTAAGTTAAAAAAAAAAAAAAAAAAAAAAAAAAACAAAAAACCCAATTCCTTGCACTTTTGTTATTAAACCATTTTTGTTATTAAACCAATTTTTGTTATTAAACCATTAAACATTTTTTCTGAGGCTATGATCAACTCCAAGCTCATACCTTGTGCCCCTGACAACTGCAACAGTGTGAGTATGGATCCTAGGAAAAAAAGCTGCAGGAAAGTGAAGCTAAGGAATTTTGGCAGCTTGAAGTTTTGTGTCCTTTATAAACAAAGTGGGTTTTTGGTTTTTTTTTTTTTTTTTTGAGGGCTCTTTCTATTAAAAAAAAACAAAAACAAAGCACTGATTTATAGAGAGGGATGTGTTTTGCCCTTTTGAACACTTTGATCAGTGACTACTGACTCTGAGTGCCACCAAATAAATGAAGGAGCTTGACTTCCAGAAAATTCTGAAAATGAATTTTGACAGCTAAAATTTCAGGCTGTCTAGATCATCAGTCGCTTTTGAGCATCTCACCTTTCTCATCCAGTGCCTCATTTAGGTAATCTATCTGATACAGGGGAAATTCCATAAAAGTCAGGTGAAAGGGCCAAATTAAGCAGGCATCAGAGAGAAACCTTGTCTGTTAGGTGCTTTGTCTTTTGTAATAGGTCCCTTCCAACCTCTAATGGACTGTGATACTGTAATACACGCTGATTTTGGGAGTGGACAAGAAGCTAAGAATAAAGAAAACCCTTCCAAGTTTGAGTGAAAGGTAAATAAAATGTATAATAATTTGCAGCTTTTAATGGTCTTCTTGCTTCATGAAAAGATTTTATGTCTCTTATGTATGATCAAAGTCCATAGGCTTTACAATACAGGAAGGTGAAATGATCAACAGGTGAACAGGAAGAATGAGTACAGGCGTAGAGGGCAATGCACTCCTGTCCATGTCTAGAAGAGATTGTGGTACAGTTTGATTTGAGTTTGTATTCTGTTACTAAGAGCAGAAAAATTTGTAAATGGATAATTAGCATGTCCATTTGACAGCCTACATGATCCACCAGTACATCTGAGGAAAAAAGATCAAAGCCAAGAATTCACAGACTTGTGCATGCAACTCTGAAGATAGTGCCTGACGTTTTTTCAGTTTAACTACAAATTCCACTTGTATGTAAAAATGTCATTTACATTTTTTTTGGCAGAACTTCCTCCAAATTAACGTTCATTATTTATTAATTTAATATGATGATGTCTTATAATTAGAACTGCTGAGAGACTGACTACAGTACAGAACTTTCCTATAATTAGCACTGCATTGTTCATGATTGCAGAAGTTTTTAATATACTCACTCACAACTCTGGTTGCTTGAGGAGTATGAATAGAGCTGAAGACACTGAAAACATAATAATATATAAATAGGTATAGCTGTAATTATTTTCCCTAATTTTGGTAAGGAATGGCAAGTTCCATTTGAGGGAATGAGGGGATCAGGGCAGAAGAATAAAGAGAAAAGGACAATGATCTTCACATTGAGAAACAGTATCTGAACTTAGGTAATATGTTCATTTCCATAGAAGAATGATAGGGACAGATGCACTTTCATACAGAAATGCTAGAATTTTTGTTCTGTACTATATTGCTGCTTATTTCTTGGCTCCTGACTGTCCCAGGCCCCTTTACAGAGTGAGCATGAATGTCCTTTTAATGCTGTATATGGCATTTGCAATAGACATAGAACCAGTCACACAGCTGGTTACCATTACTCTGCTTACAAATGATAACCAATAACCACAATAACCTGTTTCCTTACAAATATTAATCTGTATTTCCAAACCATCTTCCCCTTCAGTTTTCATACCTCTTGGTCATACTGCATTTTAAAGTGGAATTATACTGCTACTTTTCCCTTGACTTATAATTCTATCTCAGAATTGTTGAAGTTTCCATTGTCATATTTTTGGTTGCTATGGTAGGAATTAAAAAATGTTTCTTTAAACTTCTTATATGGGAAATTATCATCTATGTTTGTTACAGTCACCAGTACAGGTTAACCCTGCTGGAAAGTAGCTCCATGGAGAAAAACAGCAGGTCTAGGGAGGTTCTTCTCCCTCTCTGCTCTGCCCTAGAGTGAGACCTCACCTGGAATACCGGATCCAGTTTTGGCCTCCCCAGTTCAAGACAGACAGAGACCTGCTGCAGAGAATCCAACAGAGAGCCACAAGGATGATTAGGGGACTTGAGCATCTCCCCTATGAAGAGAGACTGAGAGCCCTGGGGCTGTTTAGTCTGGAAAAGAGGAGACTGAGAGGAGATCTGATCAATGTCTATCAATATCTGAGGGGTGGGTGTCAAGTGGAGGGGTCCAAGCTCTTTTCAGTAGTGCACAATAATAAGACAAGGAACAACAGGTACAAGTTTCACCACAACATGAGGAGAAACTTCTTTCAGTGAGGGTGATGGAGCCCTGGAACAGGCTGCCCAGAGATGTTGTGGAGTTTCCTTCTCTGGAGACTTTCAAACCCTACCTGGATGCATTCCCATGCAGACTACCCTAAGTGATCCTGCTCTGGCAGGGGGTTGGACTCGATGATCTCTTGATGTTCCTTCCAACCTCTAATGCACTGTGGTACTGTGCTACTGGCTGGGAGTTTACTCATAGCAACTTCTCACAAGTAGTAAATCATTAATACATGATAACTTAATTATGTGCAAGGGAGGTTAGTCTGTAAACTCTGCAAAACAGGTTGTGTGTCAGAATATCACTGTGTGGTTATGAACACTCTATCTTTGTGCCCCTAAGAGGTAATAATGGTTACAAATAGAAACCAAGAATAGTTTATTTTAAGTGATTTAGCTGGCAAAAAGCTATTCTGACATGGAAAGAAATAGTAGTAAAGAAAATTGTAACCCTGACCTTGTTAAATTATACATACACATTCCTTGGAGGTCTAGTTATGTATAGTTGTACATTTCAATATAGGAATAAGGACAAATGATATTTACGTGCTGTAGCAATCATTGTTTTTTATTTATAGTAGCATGAATTACTTCTATTTTATATTGGAATAACAAAGGCATAGAGCTGGTCACTGACTTTATCCAACAGGTCTTTCAGCCAAATAACAGCAGAACAAGAAATTACTCCATTCTTTATTAAAATGAGGAGAAAATGTGGAGTAAAAAAATAAATAAATCTACAAGCTATATCTCCAACTTGATTCCCTTTCTTACATATCTGACATATTGTTTTGTACATCTGAGTTTTTAATGAGCCCAGCAAAGACAGAAGAAAGGTGTTCTGTTCTCACTGACCTCCCTGGCTACAGCAGATCCCTGAGGTGTGAGGCAGGGAGAGCAAGTGAACTTTTTCAAGAAAGCTAACACGCTGGGCCAGCAAAGCAGCAAACCCTTCCCCTTTCCAGATGGAGCACTGTTAATATTCTGGATTTGTGGCACTGTGCTATTTTGAAACAAATAAAACCTAGCAATAAAAAACCAAGTTCATTTGCCATATGGTCGTTTGTTTCTCTGTGCTACAGCTCAGAGACAAGTAATGTATGGTTCCTCAATATGGCACAGCCACACACTCCAGGTGCATGTGATACAGTGCACCTAGATTAACACAAGCCAAACTCCTTTTGATTGCATTGAACATGTGGCATCGTGGCTTAAGGGATTTTCTCCTTCAGCTGAAGATGCATTTGACAGCCAAGAGAGGAAAAAACACATTTAGGACTGAAGGGAAGAGTAAAGGGGGAAGAGGTAGATGGATGTAAAAGGACGACAGATAACGTGTGTAGCTGGTTGTCCAACATTTTCTATCTGAAAGCACTGCCCAGGAATGATAGCATTCTGACAACCCAGAGAAACAAAGATTTGTCTAAAGGGAAAGTGAAACACAATCAGCAGCATCCCTGGCTCGCCACCATCAGATTTGACTGGATGCAAATTTCTGGTATCTAGCAGCGAATGACCAGCGATTAGCAATCCTTCCCTTACACCTCAAACACTTACAGCTGTGTTCAGGAGAGGAGTGGGGGGCAACATATATGTTTCCCTTGGCTACTCCAAGTTTGTAATGCAAAGAAATGCCCATCTTACAGGCATTTTCTGGCATTTGAATGTGGCAAATAAGAAAAGCAATGACTAGCTAATGTTAAATTGATCTGCAGAACTTTCCTATTTAGCAAGGAGCAGCCACAGTCTCTTGACCTTTCTCTACTCTCCTCTTCTATCTCAGCAGGTGTCTCATAGTCTCTTTAAAACAAATATTGATACTTGCTAAGGATATTAACATCATGTGTTACTTCATATTCCTGAATTTGACAAAGCATCCCTGCCATAGAAATTCCAGCCTTGACACAGCTGCAAACATTTCACAAGTTTGGAGCACCTGGATCTATGTGTCTGTGGTAGGAAAGCATAGGTGTGCATTCTTGTACATGGGTGTAAAAGCATGGTCCAGGATGCCAACATTACATCATTGTTCATTTCATCCTTGCAGTAGAACAATTCAAATCCAGAACAGGTAACTTGGAGCAGTTACTTTTTTTTTGTTAGATCTTTGCTAGTCCTGATTTGAAGTTTTCTGGGGCATGACTGAAGATCTCTTTCAGAGCAAGAACAAGAGCTGCCTGTAAACACAGAAGCACGCCAAGAGATAGTCCCATTTCCAGTACCAAGGGATAGTCCCATTTCCAGTCCTGTAGTCAATGATGTGAAATTATGGCCATCTCAGATGATGAAGGCTTAAGCTGGGCTGACCACATAATACAAATATATATATATGTATCTCATATGTATATATATACATATCATATATGTATGTATCATATGTGTATGAGATACATATATATATATTTGTATCTCATACATATCATATAATGAAAAAAAAAAGGAAAGAATGTACCAACAATTTCAGTCCCAGAGCAATTATCCTGACACTTTCTCAGTGCTGTTTATTTAGAATGGTCAATTATGAAAATAAATTATAATACATAACAGCCTTTAAATGCCTTTGAAATCAGTGAAATCTTAACCTAAAATAAGGAAATAAAAATGTGGTGCCCACAGCAAAATAAAACCCGACTTTTTTTTCTTTTTGTGATGAGATCTCAGAGATCCTGAAGGTTTCATTGTGCAGATAGTTCTGAGTAGGCAACAAGAGTAGCTTGAGGGTGAAAGGCACTGTAGCTCATCCGTTTTAATTGTGAATAACAAGGCAAAGCTTATCTCATGATAGATCTCCAGCTATTCTAGTGATAGGATTCTCAGTACAAAGCACTTATGCATGAACTTAATTTTAAACCCAACAGTAATCCTGATTGAATCAAGATGTCTACCTTTGTGCTTAAAGTAAAGCGTGTACCTTTTTGTATAGGGGCCTTAATTACATTATGTGTGTGAGAGAATATGATAATTTTAGTTGGCTTTCCCAAGAGAGCCTTTAGTTAATAAAATAACTAGGTTTAATACTCCACAGAGTCATATGGGAACAGAATTCTGCTCCTCCTCCTATTGCCCAGCACAGAGTAGACTGTAATTTAATTGTTGGAAGCACAGGAAGGGCTGAAATGTTGTATGTCTTAATATTGTACTGCCAGAGCATGTTTGTTTCTATTATGGAATACCTTGGGAAATCCACTGTGCAATGCTACCACTAGTTATTCATAACAGCTTTTGAATTTACTAACATTCAGTACCAGACTTCAGCTGTTTTACCAGATCAGATAAAGGAAAAAAGAATCCAATTACAGGATTTTTATTTTTTACGTTTTAAGTGAAGGACTTAAAACCAACCAACCAACCAACCAACAAAAAAAGCAAACCTCATGTTCTTTCTCACCCTAATGATCTCTTCCAGTGAGGAAAAATCAGAATAGCATAGAGTAGATCAAAATAAAAAGAGGACAAGTCTATTTGCAAGTAATTCCTTCAAATGCCCTTATGATTATTCTATGCTATCTGTTTATGTGGTCAAAACAATGTGCAAACTCAGCCTGTGAGACACAGGAGTGAGCAGAGGAAGAACTGGTGAACTCACTGGAATCATCAGACATCATTATTCCCATGAGCAAAATTGCACAATATTGAGGTGCCCATTTCAACCTTTGACTGCCCACATGTCACCAAAATGTTTCTTACAGAATCAGCTACTCCCAAAGATGATTATATACAACTCTTCAAGGTGATCACAGGATCACAGGATGTCAGGGGTTGGAAGGGACCAAAGAGATCATGGAGTCCAACTCCGTTGCCAGAGCAGGACCATACAATCTAGCTCAGGTCACAGAGGAACACATCCAGACAGGCCCTGAAAGTCTCCAGAGAAGGAGACTCCACAGCCTCTCTGGGGAGCCTGTTCCAGTGCTCTGTGACCCTTACAGTAAAGAAGTTCCCCCTTGTATTGAGGTGGAACCTCCTGTGCTACAGCTAACATCCATTGCTCCTTGTCCTATCACAGGGTGCAACTGAGCAGAGCCTGTCCCCTCCCTCCTCACGCCCAGCCCTCAGATATTTATACACATTTATAAAACCCTCTGTAAGTCTCCTCTTTTCCAGATGAAAAAGCCCCAGGTCCCTCAGCCTCTCCTCATAAGGCACCAGTCCCCTAACCCTGCTCGATAGTTTGGGCTGGGCAGCTGGCAGGAGGTGGAACCCAAGAGCCAAGTTTCTACCTGAACCTGACACTACACTGTTTACACTGACAGCTCTGGAGTCTTGTAAAGCTTTTCCCTATTTGGTGGGCATATTTTGAGTGGTGCATAACATGAGTCTGTGCATATCATTACATTAAGTAGCGCAGACCAGAGCTTCTTAAAAGTCATTTTTCACAGCAGTAACTGACAACACGCCACTGACTTCAGAAGGTGCAGATTCCAGTAACTGTCCTAAACTCTACCAGATTCGTACCAGATGAAGATCTGACCTTCATTTTTCATCACTGTATTTGTTCTCAGCACTAAAGATGATTATGCCTAAATGGCAAAGAGCAACAGTTTCTACTACTTAATTAATACATTCTTCGGATTTATGCCATAAACAGATTTCATTAGTTTGACAGACCTCAGCTGGAAAAAAACCTCACAACAACCACAAGAAAACAAATCACAAAAATAAAAGCAAATCCAACAAAATCACAAAAAGAAAAAAAATTATATATGCAACGTTGTATTATATTTTACAAGAATTTTTTTAAGAGAAAAATGATCTTTTACCTCAACGAAGAGAATGAGATTTGATCTCACAGTCATAATTTATGTGTTGTAACTTGCTAAGATTTATAAAGCTAAGTACTAAAAAACATCCATTACAAAGTGTCAATTATAATAATGGCATCCTAAAATTTTCTTCTCTATGGGCTTGAGTCACAAAAGGATTTATACACCCAACTACTACCTCATGTACATAACTTGCACAGTTTAGCTTCATAGAATCACAGAATCATAGAATGGTCTGGGTTGGAAGGGACCTCCAAAGGTCATCCAACTCCCTCTGCAGTCAGCAGGGACATCCTCAACTAGATCAGGTTGCCCAGAGCCCCGTCAAGCCTCACTTTGAATATTGCCAGGGATGGGGTCCCAACCCTGGGCAACCTGTTTCAGTGTTCCACCACTTTCATGGTAAAGAACTGTTCCTAATATCCAATTTAAATCTGCTCTTTTCTAGTTTGAAGCCACTGCTCCTGGTCCTGTCACTGCAGGATTTTGCAAACAGCCTCTCTCCATCCTTCTTGTAGCTCCCCTTCAGGTACTGGAATGTTGCTATTAGGACTCCCCAGAGCCTGCTCTTCTCCAGGCTGAATACCCCCAGCTCCCTTAGCTTGTCTTTGTAGCAGAGGTGCTCCAACCCCTAATCATTCTTGTGGCCCTCCTCTGGTCTGACTCCATCAGATCCATGTCCTTCCTATAATGAGCGCTCCAGACCCAGAGGCAGTACTCCAGGTGAGGTCTCACCAGAGCCGAGCTTCTCCTGTCCTATCATCAGATGCCATCTTTTGGCCATCAGCTTGCCTGTAGCTCTACAGCAACAGATATTCCACACATTTTCTGATGCTTGGGATGTGGCAATTTTCATTCACCTTTTTCAGTGAAGGAAGACTGAATTAGCAATGACACATGTATGGAGGTTTCCTTAGAAAACCTAGGTAGCTGTAACTGTGAGCCGTCACAGGTGTGCAGTGTAAGTGCAGATCTCAGCTGCAGTCACTTTGTGGACTGCAGAGTAACAGAGAAATTGCTCCTTTAATAGCTACATGTTCAGAAGTCTCTGCCCCCAAATGTGTGCAAATCCGACTGCTTTTCCTGCAGCCTGCTAATAACTGTGTGGGTGTAATAGCCCTCACACATGGCTTTAGAGAAGAGGTCTGGTACAATGAGCCTCAGTATTAGTCAGGAAATTGTAGCTAAAAAAGTGATTTTCAATAATGTTACTATTTACAGGCTTAACCTTGTTTCCATCTGAGTCAGCAAAAGACATCCAGTGATTTCAATACTGGAGGCTAAGGCACTCAATACCTTTCAAACTATAAGGTCAGAACACAAATTCTTGATGTATAGACTGCCTGCTGGCAAGGGAAGGAGGGGAAGAGATGAAGGGCTGTAACATATACATTCAGAAATTTGAAGCATCAGTTCATCTTCATCAATTTTCTATTTAAATATGCATAAGCATATTTAGGCAACAGATGAACTAAGTTGGCAAAGTCTAAATTCAGTTTAAGTTCAGATATATGTAACAAATTGCACCCAACTTCAATCATTGCAGCAGTTAAAGTGCTTGAATGGCTTAAATTTAGTCATATGCTTAAGTCATTAATGAACACAGACCAAACTATTTCTTCTTTTCTTTTTTTTCTTGCTTTTTATTTTTTTTTTTTTTAATTTAGGAAAATTTTACAGTTAACTTTTGCCTAAGTGCCAAGTTAGGAGTTCAATTTACCGAATAATTTTTATTCAGAAAGAACAGAGGTAGGAAGAGGAAGGAAATTCTTCCCCTTCTAGCTTCACTGCAGAGCTCATTTAAGAGTTTACTTATTGACATTCACTTCACATGAATCAACTAATTCGAGAACTGTTATTGCATCTCCCTTTGGTTTTCTCGTCTTCAGACTACACAAGTCTGGTCCTCTTAAATTTTGCTTGAAAGCCGTTTTTCTATAGGTCTTTGATCATTTTTGCCACTTTTGTCACTGGACTGCTTCTGTTTTCTTCTCAGCTCTTTTAAAATGTAGTAACCTGAGCAGGAGCACTGAAAGCTTGGCCAAAAGATTGAAAATATTGCTTGGCACGATTTATATGTGACACTTCTTTTTACACATCCTAGTACAAGTGGTTAAATTCATAGATTTATGTACAGATTATCATCTTTTATAACCTCAGAGCCATTTCTGTCAAACCTGCTGCATAGGCAGGCCTAACTTGTCTTGTGTTTGTACAGCAGTCATGAATTGTTCAGGGAGATCAAAATACACACAGCCCTTAGGTCTGGCCTTATTAAGCCATCTTTTATTTTACCAGACTACACTTCT
Organism: Indicator indicator; assembly: GCF_027791375.1. Lineage (NCBI taxonomy): Eukaryota > Metazoa > Chordata > Aves > Piciformes > Indicatoridae > Indicator > Indicator indicator. The sequence continues at coordinate 21,795,318 of NC_072023.1, forward strand.
AATTTGCTGATACTGTTTTGAATACTAATCCTGTCCTCCAAGGTGTCTGCAACTCACCCACTGGGTATAATCCACATATGCTTAATTCCACCCTTTCTTCCTGAAAACAAGTAATGACACTAAACCTGGGACAGGTCAAAGTATGACTCCCATCCTACTTTTCTGCATTGCTGTAGTTTAACAGATATCCATTTACAACTGTTAGTTTTTTTGGTTTGTTTAATTCAGTTTTCTAACTCGATGTACTCACAGAACTTGCCTATTCCACATTTTCATGGTTTATTTATGGTGAAGTCTTTTAACTCATGTGAGAATCTGATGGTGAGTCACAACTACTTCATTCCAGGAATCCTGCTACAATGCCATTGAAGGAAATGTGATTGGTTTGACAGATTCTTAGTCTGATGTATCTGCCAGTTGTTGCTTATCACTTTTACATCCTTTGCTTACAGATGGGTTGAGTATTGCTCCTTATCTATTTGGCCTATAATTCCTTTATCTGCAGTTCTCCCCTGCTTAAAAATCAGATACGACATTTGCCTATTCCCTGCACTCTAGGTTTCCAATCATTCTCTCATTTTCCTGTTCATCTGGATTATATGAATTTTTGCTTATATGAGTCTCATATTTCTTTGTGTTGGACAGCTGAACATTTTTTTTTGGTTTTGGTCAAGAATAGATCAAAACCCCTTTGGGAATGTTAGCATCATCTTTTAGCAAGTCCAGAAACTAATGAGAGGAGATTCTACTGGGCAGAATCAAAACTAGCAAAATCTAGCCAAAACATACCCCAACAATTTAACTGAAGACATGGGATTTACTTTATTGTTTTTGCTATTAACATCAATCCTATATTTCAAATAATCCTGTCACCTGATTTAAAAAAGCTTTGCCTGTTTGATCTTCCTGTTTTGTTAGTATATAGGACAAAAAAAAAAAAAAAAAAGAGATTTTGCATTTCAAAGCAGGCATTTTATTGCTTCATTGTACTTGAGCACAGTAGTGAAACACCAGTTTGTTATCTTTGCAGTACACCAATTCACAATTGCATTGCATATGTGGCCCCTTGCTGAAGTAAGCCCATTTGCTCACATTACTGAGGTGAAATGATTACAGTATGGGCACACATATATACAAATATATATACATATATAAATGAAATTGTATAATGAACACTTAAAAAATCAAGTTAGCAAAAAAATGAAATAGCTTGAAAGCTATTTCTAAAACACCCTCAACATATGCAGCATTATTAAAGACTTGGGGGAAAAAATAGCTTTTCTTTTTCTTAGAACAACAAATACAATAATTATAGTGCTATGCCATGTAGTTCCCAGCCTGTTATAATAAATAATATACAGGCATTTCTTTTTTTCAGTTTCTCATTTATTGAGCCCTATTGAAGGTGAATTTCACATGAATGCAGAAACATCAGCTAGGCAAGTTTCTCCTCTGCATATAGTGGGAACAATTTATACATGCTTCATTGATGGTTTCTCAACATTCACCTGTATATGGTAATATTTTTGTGTATTTTAGGAACAAAGGAGGTATACACATTAAAGTGTTGATATAAACTTGGTGTACATGGTTGGACTTCTATGTTTTTTAAGCTTTACGAGCAGAGAAAAAGAAAGGCTAAGGAAAAGGAGGGAAAGAACCCATAATAAAGGAGCCATCCAACACCTGGGCATAAAGGGAAAAATTTAAATTTGGTGAAACTAAAGAGAAACACGTGATTGTAACTCTACACTAACACCCTAAGTTTCCAAGCCCACTTATGTCTGCACCCTGGAAACGAGGAGTTCATAAATGTTAAATTAGACAGACTTTGCTCTCTGATGCAAACTATGGCTGTGACCTAAAGCAAGAATATACAATGCCTTTCAGTGAGAGAGTCTGTCACTCTCATTCTCTTTGATGCTCTTCTTTCACTTTCAGGAAGAGAGCACAGGGAGTTAAGGTTTATGGCCTGCTCCCCTGTTGTCCCTCATTTTGCAGGCACTGAAATCCAGATGAAACCTCAAGCCGCACAAGAAACACACACACAAAATCCCATTCACTTTCATCAGTAACTTTTTCCTCTGTGAAAGTTTCTATCAGAGAGCCAGTGAGCCTTATTATACAGTCATCCAGCTCTAGCTACCACACAGTCCTTCAAAATGAAGCATTATAGAAACTTCCATAAAAGGTTCCTTCATCTGAACGAACACTTGCCAGGGTCCCTTTCTTCCTCTCACTTTGAGGTACAGTAGAAGTGAATGAGTCTCGGTGGGCGCTCTGGCTCCTGCAGATCACAGGGACCTCTGTGGCCCCTCGTAACCTTCTCACTTATCTTTACTCTAGCAAGAGCATTCCTGTATAGCCTGGGAAGGCTGAGTCAGCAGCCTAGACATATCATGCCTTTGTTGGAAACTTGTCTGTATATATTAGCTATAGGCCTGTGTTTAGTTACCCCCTAGCAAACTTCTCTCTGGGTCAAAATCACACATTTAGCACATGCCTGGAGCTTCTGGCTAGAGGTGGTACAGAGCTTGCAGTCTCTCCAGTAACTAAAAATAGTTAAAATCAAAACAGGAAACTGGGTTTGAATTTGGTCAGAGCTACCTAAAACTTACTTGTGTTATGGGGGGCTTCCCCAAGAAGGAAGAGAGGTAGGTCAGGCTCTTCTGTCCCTCACTGACCATGTTTAAGGACAGGGGACATCTTTAGAGATCAGCATAAGATTATAGCCTTGTTTTGTCCTGTGTTTGCATCCTGAGCAGACTCTTATCTGTGTTTACTCTTTGGAAGAGGTACCAAGAGCAGTAGCTTTGTTTTTCAGGACTGAAGGGAACCTACTCAGCAGGGGTAGAGCACACGGCAAAACTTCTGGATCTCAGTCCATCCTGATATCCCTACTGCTGCTGCTGCTTGGAAGAAACTGGAGATGAATTACTGGCCTTAAGTTCCCTAATTAAGGAAGAGCTGGAGGGAATACATCATGGGCAGTAGGAAAGAAATTGAAGCAAAAGACTTTTTTCTGGTTTATGCTTCAAATGATTCATAACTTGTAATATATCATACACAGTCCTGATTCAACAAGATTCTTAAGCAAGTGTATTGCTTTAACTTGTAACCCTCTCTGAAAACTATGTGAAAATTGAGTAGTGTTTCATTTCAAAAATAGGAGACTAAATGAGGACAGAATTTAGAGCCAAGAGAAACTGAGTCCATTATACTGTTTTCACCAGTTTTTAGAGACACTATTTTCACATCAGTCATTAGAGCTGATCCCCTTCAGTGGAACTAAATATTGATGGGTTTCTCCATTACAAAATATGTCTTGTTTCACTATGACTTGTCATGAAAACAATTAAAAAACACAACCCTCTTGGAAATAGAGGAAGAGTTTATGGAGGCAACTTCAGAAAGATTGTACAGTGTAATCCCTTGCATTTAAAGAAACCGCAACTGTGACAGTGGAATTGCAATTCATCTTCAAAACACTGAAGGAGATGTGGCCAGGAATCATAAAGCCTACTACTGGGTGTTGAAATACCATGTCCGTTAGCACACAGCAACGGTGTGCCATCCCCTGAGGAGAATAAAGGCCCTGTGTTAATTTAGACTTTTGTTCTGAACTCCAGAGAAAATCCTATTAGAGTAGCAGAGCATTTCTAGGGAAGGGCGTCTTGTATAAATTGCTAAGATATTTTTAGCAACATTTTACAGTTTTGAATTTCTGAATATTAGCTGAATCTCTCCTTGCTTACGTAAAGAAGTGGAGGGATCTTTACCTAACAGTATTGTTATTGAGTGACATGTGGTGTGTATTTGTTTGGGTTTTTTTTAATAGACTTCAGAAGTCCTAAGAAAGACTGAAGGATTGTAAACATTGTCCTATTTCCCACCCTAAAAAAAAGTCTCAAGAAATAATCTATGATATGAAAAAAAGATTTCATTTCTAAAAGATATGAAATACGTTCAAGTTCTTGTAAGAAATAGAGCATTACACTTGGGGTTTCATTTAAATATGATTTCTGAAAACTAATAAAAAATTAGAAATGTTGATGCACAGAGAAAATGACAAGTGAGAAAAAAAGTGTATAAAAACATCCAAGGGATAGCACAGGGAGCTAAATAGGGGAAAATTACTTTCACTTTGGAGAGAGTATTATATAGGCAAGGCAATTTTATTAACATGGTTGGATAAAATATAAAGGGTTTTCCTAATCTCAGAGACTTCAAAAGAGACTTTTTTTGGAGACAATATTAATATCAAAGCCAGCTGTCACTATTATTAAAATCTTCTTTGCTCTTCATTAGTCACAAATGATCCCCTCGACTCACAAAAAGGTACTCGGTAAATTAAAAGCTTTTATGTAACACTCCAACAAAAGTTGAATGACTTCAGAGTTAAAAGGCAACTCTTGTGTCTGCCAATATTCAAAGCAGTACCCAATTTCTTCCTTTTTTAGAGGAGCAATTTCCTTCGGGTATTTATTCATTTATAGATCTATTAAGAGACTGATTAGGAATGGACGATTAATGAAATGCTTTGTCGTTCTGAGTTCTCACAAGCAATCATTAAAGGCCTGATTTTGCATTGTGGGCAGCCTGCTGGTTCCATGTAAAATCCCTCTGGAGGATAAACAGGTTCATCCATCTAGAGGGCTGAGTGAAGCCTGGATTTCTGCCTGCGTGAGGGCAGAACAGTAATTCCTCGTGTTGGGTACTTTTGCTAACGCACTATGTCTAAGCACTTAGAGAGAGTTTGTTTGCCGATGGTGTTAGCCAGAGCACAGATCATCCCTCCAGTGGCCCACATTGCATGACTCTTAATCGCTGCTTAATTGCAGTCTCACATCGCTGAACTTAATGGGAACTCCTCACCAGTTTGCATGGTGAAAGACTGGAGGATAGGATTATGAGATTTTCCTCATGTACCCTGAGAAACACCACACTACTACTGAAGGTATGCAGTAACTTGCTTGAAATAATTGTCTCACTACCTAGAGATTTCTTTCCAGTGAGCCATGCATCATTCTGAGGCTGAGATTTGGGGACTGAGGGTTCACCATTGTTTTTCATTGTAGTCATTTGTATTTTCATTTTCCTATAGAGCCATTGGGTCACCTTTTTTTTTCTACTGTACCCTTGCTTTGCAGTAAGGTTGGTGCCACGAACAGTGGATGCAGCACTGAGAAACAGATTTCCAGGATTTTATGCCTACCCTGATAACAATTTTCCTTGTGCCTTCAGCTAAATCTCTTCGACTCTTCATGCCTCAATTTTTGTATTTATAAAATGGAAGGAGAAACGTTGGGCTAAGGCTGAATTAATACCTTTAGTCTGCAGTAGAAAGGTAATATAATAGTACAAGGTATTAATTATTATATTATCTCTCTCTTTTTAATGGATTTATATTTAATTCCATTACGGGGCGATGCTTTGTTCACATAATAACATTTTCTACTGCCTTTGAGGCTCGTGTGAGAAAGCTTGTGGGAAGGAAACTGGGAAGTGTTTGAATTTAGAAATGCTGCTAGTTTCAGTGTATTTAAAATGCTGTTGAAGTCAGGACGATTTAAATGTGTGAGATTTCAAATGTCTCATTGACACACATCGCAAATTCCTTCACTGCCTGAGGGAGCTACAGCAAAAGGAAAAGTTGGAGTCTTTTAGCTTCACAGTTAAGGCAGCTTTTTTTAAAGTGAGTTAATGATGGAGCGTTTGCCTGTGTGGTTTGTAACAGAGCAATCTGTCACTGAGAAGACTCCTGGGGTGACTACCAAGACATGTTAACTAGCAATGGTGCCTCCATTTTACATGACCTGTTACTCACCCTGGTGTAGCTATATACTCTGGTCAGATTCCTGTGTGAATCATCTGAATGGATCCACATCTTGATTTGAGACATGAGCCAAACTCAGCTTGCAAAAATTAAAGATAAGGGAAACTATGCAAGTTGAGGTTCTGTTAGATATTCTTTTTCTGTTCTTGCCCTAAGCATTCAGTGTTGCTGTGAATAGAGGTGCATCTGTTGTGTTTTGTCATGGAGCTGGCTTCTTCTCACCTCCCCTTTACTGCACATCCCACAGTTTGCTGTGCTCAGGACATATTGTAAGTACACGCTCATTGATCTTTACTCCGTATGATGACGGATATAAATTTGCTGCCACTGCTCCTTATGCTAATGTTCAAATTAAAACGAATAATATACATTGCAGCACACCAGGTTGTACTTTACAGGGTTGTATCCCTGCATGTGTATACTTGGGAATATGGTGCTGACACCAGCCTTCTGGGCCCATGTCTGTATCTCAGCTCCAGAATATCACGAGATTTTTATGTACATGAGCTCCCCTACAGCAGAACTTGTTTTCTTGGCAAAGGAACCAAGGTTTCTGGGGTGGGAAAAGCTACAGGCTGGTGTGACCCAATTCTCACCCTGAACATAGGAGAATCAGGATCATAGTTTTTGTCTCAGCTAGACAGATACTAACCTATTTGTTTCAAGGTTGCATTTTGTGTTTGAAACTGCAACAGCCTTTTAGCTTTGCTGGATTGAACACTACTGACATGGACTCTGGTGTTCACATCTTCCTTGATGACTGAATATTAAATTGGATGTATTGGACATTTGGCACAGAAGCCAAAATGAAACAAGAAATTTGGTGTTCTACTTTTTCACCTTTGTTCAGTATGTGATACAATTGCAAATGGCATATGGCTGGAGGAATCAAGTCTCAAAATTATTCAGTAATATTCCACATGAAATTCTTCATTATATGCAACAACCATAGCCTCCAATTTGATTCATCAAACTCAGAACTTCAACTGATTCTATGTACAAATAAAAAAGCCAAAATCAGAGGTAAAGCAAATGCAACATCTCATATACTATTCCAGTTCCCAGAAGATAACACATCCTATATATCTAATTTTTCTCTTCTGTTTTCTGAACTGATATTCCAGAGTTACAGTTGTTGAAACAAGAGACCCTAACCCAGATCTCAGACAAAGAACACAGATGGTACTTTCTGGCAATGCCAAAATAAAGTCATGTCCAGCTTACTCTGTCCTAAGTGACTTTGAGCCAAGAATAAATCTTGTAACAAAGTCATGACACTTATTAAATGATTCCAGATTGACAAGTATTTTTTCTATCACAGGCTGTGACTTGGTATTGTGAGTAACTTCCTTTGCTGCCAGTTCCAGCAATGTATGCACTCAGGCACAATCACTTTGTGTCACACTGCTCTACACCCAAAGCAATTATTTGTTCCACATGCAGCAATTAACAAAGTGCCATTTTATCAGGAATTTTGTCTCATATCCTCTACAGATACCAACTTCAGCAAATTAATTTTCTTTCCAGTATACTCTTAAGAGCCTATTCTAAACCCATTTGTCTAGACCATCTCACTTCTGCAGTTGCTCCCTGTGAAACGATGATGTTTCTTCAACCTGCCTTCAAATACTGTTTTGCTCCATGTGGTCTATCATAGATTGTCCGTCCATCATGTGTTCCCCTAACTGAGTTTCTTTGTGGCTCAATAGGAGACACCGCGTGCCATGGCTGGTCTGATGTATCAGGTACTCAGAGCGACTGCTTTGCCAGACAGCTACAACCAAACAGCAGGAATGACTCCTGCTCCCCTTGTCTTTCCCTCAACGGAATCATTACAAATGGTACTCTTCTACCAGCATTTGTGGGAAATACCAACTCTCAGAAGACTTGGAGGAACTGAACTCCAGTCTTAAATTTGACTGAAGTTGACTCCTAGGTGTGACTAGCAGACAGATCAAGCTATTTTTCATTTTAGCTAGTTTCCTGTGAAAAAAGATCATTGCACTATGGTTTAGTCAATGGGATTCTGAAAAGAAGATCAAGGATCTTTGTGATTTTGCCTCGTTTTTTTACACCAGCCTTAAATTGACATATTCAGTTATACTCTAAGTCTCTTGATACAAAGCTTCTTTGTTGTGTGGGTAAGATCATGGACCCTGTACTCTGTTGGGACTTACAACTGTCGCTATGATAAAACTAAGTGAAATTAAACTTTAGAAAAGTTTCTCTAAACTGTAACACATGCCCACACCTGAAGAGAATAAAGATACTTGGGCACATTACAAATTTATCCAGAGTATGTTGGAAAGAAAAACAACATTAGGTGGAAACCTGCGTTGTCTCACTCTGATTTTCCCAGTGTGAGTTCTCCTATTGCTCTGGACCACCCCATTACCTGGGTGTTAGGCATTGCTTAACTGGCAAAATCATCTCTGCTTTCTCAAAACCAAAGATACTTAATGCATGTTCACACACCACTTGGTTCAGGCTATCTTACGTTCTAATGAACATATCACAGCAATAGCTCAGAGCTCCCCATATTTCCAAAAAAGCATATGTTAAACAGTGTAAGCAAAGGGAAACCATAACAGCCCTTCTCTTGTCCTAACAGTCCATCTGTTTCCTACTCCCCACTGAGCACATCTCTTTTCCTGCTTCCCTTTCAGGTGCACTCTTACCTTATGTAACGTGCTTTTTATTGGAGATTCATGCTGTGACCCTGTCAGAATTGCTACAGCAGGGGTGACCTCGGTAATGACTGTCCACAGCCTGCCAAGCTAAGTTGGTCAGTGTTAGCTGATTAAACTTTTAACAACATCCCCTGTGCGATAAAGGGCAAAATGACAACTTTGCCCATCGTCAAGGTGTCTGTATAATAAACTAATTAGTAAACCACACAGTCTGTGGAGCTTTTAATGAGTGCTATCGTCTGGCCTCTGTAATAAAAACCCAGTCTGCCCCCTTTTGGGATTCAATTAAGGCACAGACTGTCATATGCTTGGCCTGGCTGATCAATGAATCCATTCCGACCTTTGTCGGAGCTGTTTGCAAGGTCAGTAGCAGCAGCAAGGGAAGCCAGCCTGGTGGTGGGGAGACATAGCCAACAGCGCCCGACAGGCACCAGTATCAGCTGCTAATGTCCTCCTGGTCGTTTGACATCAGCAGAATGTGGCAATATGCATTATATATATTAGTAGTGGTGTTTCTGAACAGAAAGGTTCCCCTGTTACTTAAAACGTTCTTTTTTTTTTTTTCACATCCACATGTACCTCAGCATCTATGTTTTTTTTCACAGACCACAGTATGATATCAAATGTTTGCTCTCTGAACTGTGTTTACAGACATGATCCAGATACACAAACAAACGCAAAAGAGTAGCTTTAGGTTATACAAAATGTTCTCCCTTTCAAGTCCTTGCATGCAAATAACACTTATCATTACATAATTCTAGAAGGGGGGGTTCTAACTATTGAAATAATCCTCATGACACTCCAGTGCAACAAGTAACTACACAGTAATTTCACAGACAGGAAACCTGAGGCAATGACAGAATCAGGTGCCCACGCATTGCAGTGAAATCATCTTTAAGATTAAGTTTCAGTCCTTCCATCTATGATTTCCATTCTCAGAAGAATAAATATGAATCATGGGACTAGCAGAGTGAAGACAAGACCTGTAGTGTCTTGACCAGTGGCTAAATACCTGAACTCAATTCAAGCCTATCAAAGGGCATATAGACTCTGTTCAGTCACACTACCACCACAGCAGAGCTGATGATACAAGGAACATTGGTTTTATTGCTGCTATAGGAGCAGTACAGAACAAGTGTTCCCTCCAGGCCTCTCACACACAACTTCCTTCAGCAAATAAGAAAGCCCTGTCTTCGACTGTATGACAGGACCATTAGAGATTGCATCCCATTGACCTCTAGAGGTCCCTTCCAACCAGTGTGTTCTAGAATTCTATATTGTGAAATGTATATGAGCAAAAATTAGATGGAGTTTATTTCTTCACTCTTCCCAGGTGAGAATGCCAACCTCTAAGCAGAGTGTTTTTTCTCTCCTGCCCTTTTCTTCTTTCATTCAAATTGAGTAATCTTTCCTTTAAGACCTTCTCACAGTATTTTATAACCAAGGGACTAAAGAGGTGCCTGAAAGGTGATTTTTAACTGCTGTGGTGCAGAAGAGGAAAAGAAATCTGGCTTCAACTATCCTGCCAATTCAGAAACGGACAAACTTCTGTAGGCACAACCCACATGAATTTATAGCAAGAGACCAAGTTCTGTATCAAAAAACAGAAACACAAGGCAATTACAGTGGTACAGAGGTGATGCATAGTATTTGCATTCCCACTATTTGCATGACATTAGAGGTGGAAAATAAAGGAAATGCAGCACTATTCCCCTCTAATTTAGGCAAAATAGCACTTATCTGATATCCATTGACTATTCAATTAGAGTAAGCAAAGAGTTTACTTAGTTGTCAAAAAGCCTACTAAATATATATAGTATATTTATTATTATTCATTATACTACTTCAGTGTCTCTATCTTATGCTTTTTTGGGTCTCTACCCTATTTGTATCTGTCACTTCTGCAGCTCCATGGTGAAACACCTTGGTGTCCTAGGGGCAGCAATGTGCCTTTTTGCAAGAGGACCAATGACATCCTGGGGTGCATTAAGAAAAGTGTCTCCAACAGGTTTAGGGAGGTTCTCCTTCCCTTCTAATTCTGCCCTGGTGAGACCATGCCTGGAACAGTGTGTCCAGTTGTGGGCTCCTCAATTCAAGAGAGACAGGGACCTGCTGAAGAGAGTCCAACAGAGAACCATGAGGATGACTACAGGATGGAAACATCTTTCCTATGACTAGAGACTGAGAGACCTGGGGCTGTTTAGTCTTGAGAAGAGAAGGCTGAGAGGGGATGTCATAAACATCTAAAAAGATGAAGGTGCCAGTCTCCTCCTGATGGTGCCCAGAGATAGGACAAGGAACAACAAGCTAGAACACAGGAGGTTCCACCTCAACACAAGGAGACACTTCTTTATGGTGAGGGTGATGGAGAACTGTAAGAGGCTGCCCAGAGAGGTTGTGGAGCCTCCTTTTCTGAAGACTTTCAACCTGGATATGTTGCTGTGTGGCCTGCTCTAGATGATCCTGTTTTGGTAGAGGGGTGAGATTCAATGATCTCTGGAGGTCCCTTCCAACGTCTAACATTCTGTGATTCTTTGATTCTGTAATCCAACAAGTCACGTAGACCAGTGGTATTTAAGACAATTTTCTGCATACTGATTCCTTTCAGTAGCAATAAACAGTTGTCCTACTAAGAATATTTACTGTTTCTTATCCTAGGCCCCAAATCACCTAATTCAAAGTTATGGGTACAGCTTGGATAACTCTATGCAGCTCCATTTGTGATGAATAAATTGCATTATGAGTACAGCTCCATCTAAACCTATCCAGAGTCACAAAAGGAGATGAGACCATGAATTATATATTTAATAAGAGCTTTGTTTCACCAGCTGGCTGACTCATGAAGGAGAGGACAGGATAAGTGCTAACTAAAAAAAGATATCTTTGCATTTCTCACATGAACTTAAAAGGTTATTTTTGATGGAGCAAGCCTTGCTCTCCTACACCAGTCTATTGCACCCCAGCAGGAGGTTTTTTTAATCCAGTAGATATCACTGTATTTGGAACCAGGAAAGCAAAGTGACATCAATTAGTTTCAGAATTTCGCCTGGTGAGATGATTGAGAGTGTAAGGAGTCACTTGAAGGGAGAGTTATAAAAGGAAACTAAAGCAAGAAGAAAAGCAAAGGCAAACTTAATAAAATGAAATCTGAGAATTTTTTTGTGTTTAATTTTGGAATTCAAGCATGGAAGAAAGAACACGTTTTTATTTATTTATTTTGGCCTATTTGAGTAATTCAACATTTAAAACAGGACATTGTTCATTTTATAATATATTAAGATATTCTTTATTAAAGCTAGCGGAGTAAGATCATAATTTAGATTTCAAGTACCTCAGATGGAAGAGAGACCAACATCTATGTCTCAGTGAAATTTTTATGGAAGACATGCATTTTGGTACTGTCTTCTGCTGTTTCTAAACATGGCTATATGGCACTGGAATCTGTTCTTCTCTTTTCTATAATGTTTTGAAGAAAACATCTGTGGCAGAATATCATACAGTTTGACAGTTCTAATTTTGTTGCTCTGTGTTGTTGAACTAACCCTCAGATCTAGAAACCAGGCTATATTATAACTTATGCCTATATAGTCTTATCATCCTCAAGACTCTCTATCCATATCTGTGGATAGGTGTGGCAGCATATTATATGCTTATAGGGAAAAATGATGACATTTTTGAACAGAAATAAACAGTGGAAATGATATAAGTAGATGTAAAATAATTTTAAAAATAAAAAAAAAGTGATATTAAAGCATGGTTCAAAATAAAATGTTATTCTCCCTTTTATTCTGCCTTGAAACCATGTTTAATTGCAGGGGGGGAAAGGCAATAAAACACACAATAATTTTGTAGTCTTCTGTGATTGTATAATTTCTGAGTTTCTCAGTTCTCCCTTTACATTAGCTGTTCATTTATCATCCTAAAGCTAGAAATAACAAATGTAGTATGTGTAGATGCTGTGAAGCTAATTCTTACTAAAGGCACAAAGCTGTTATACAAATTTACTGGTCCAGACCCCAGATTTAATCTCCTAGTTTTTTTCTAAGGGAGTGAATGGGTGAGATCTATTGTTAGCTCTTGTCTACAATGGAACTCTTCTTGGGTTTGCCAATGGCTGGAACAGCACTCAGAAATGAAGCACTGTGTCCACTTCTGAGGTCCCCATCATAAGGACACAGAGCTATTGGAGCGAGTCCAGAGGAGGGCCACAAGGACGATCCAGAGGCTGCAGAACCTCTGCTGTTAGGATAGGCTGATAGAGTTGGGCTTGTTCAGCCTGGAGAAGAGAAGGCTCCAGGGAAACCTTATAGCTGCCTTCCAATATCTGAAAGGATCCTACAGGAAGGTTGTAGAGGGGCTTTCCATGAGGGAGTATAGCAATAGGACAAGAGGGAATGGTTTTAAGCTGAGGAAGAGGAGGTTTAAGCTGGATCTTAGGAGAATGTTCTTCTGCAGGAGGGTGGTGGGACTTTGGAATGCACTGCCCAGGGAGGTTGTGCATGCCTCCTCCCTAGGGGTGTTCAAGGCCAGGTTGGATGAAGCCTTGAGCAGCTGAGTCTAGTTGTGAGTCATCCCTGCCCATGGTAGGGAAGTTGGAACAGATCATCTCTGAGGTGTCTTCAGACCTAAGCCATTCTATGATTCTGTGACAATACACAAGCAGGTACAGTGGAGCTATACTTCTTGTGGCTCATCAGTAACACCTAATAACCACCCACAAACTTTGACCAGTTTGACTTTTGAGCTGAGGGAATTATAGTAAATACTCATCTGCAACTCAGTTGCACCCACAGCCAGAAAAAGGTGCTGAAAGTACTGCAAGTTTCCACTGTACTCAGTCCTTACTCACTGTGGATATTTCCTCCCTAGGCCCATGAAATCTAACTCACCTTCACAGAACTGAATAATATAAAATATTCTAGCTATCCTTTTCATTCACATTGCAGAATATTTATCTCTAAAAGAAGCACACTGAAGATCAACACATTACAAACAAACATCCCATAGGCAAATATTTCTTTTTTTGCTACACTTTGCATGGTTACTTTGCAACAGCCCTTACTCAGCTGAGGATGTGCAAGATGTTTTACCCACATCTGGGACAAGCAAAGCAGGTCCAGTTACTTTTGATCAGTAGCATGGGAGATGTGATGTAGGCAGGAAGCATGGCAAGAACATCCTGACCAAGAAAAGGCAAAATATCTCAGCTCAATATAGATTCAATAAAGTCTTGAAGCTGCTCCAACTTTTGAGAAGGGCTGGAGAGCCCTGACCGGCGCCGACATGGCTCAGAGTTTGCTGCTGCTGCTGCTGGTGTGCCATGCAGGTCCAGAGGATAAGCATAATCTGATTCTGTGTCATATAAGTGACTGGAAGCTTGTTTGGTGTTACACAGTGTACATTTCTTGCTTTTTCAGTGCTCTCTTCTTGGACAGATATTCAGTTTAAAGAGCTAAGATTTGACCCTGCTTTCTTTGGGTAGAAACTGAGCCAGAGGTTATTATTCAGACCAACTAGCCTATTACTGTTTTCCATGGAGTTTGCTAATTTGGGATCAGAGTGGCACTTTACTTCAGAAGTAACCATGGAATTGTACATGAATTTTATCTGGCATAAGATTGGTGAATAGCTAACTTGAGCACAAGACTGCAAACACCAAGACCTTCCCGGTTTTATTTTTCCTTTAAATAGGTGATGTGTAGTATTAGTATGAAAGACTCATTGGGAAGCATTAGCTAGGTAAAAGCAGGGGAAAAAAGAGGCAGAAAAGTAGAAAAGAATTAGAACTTTGACATTCTGTCTTCCCTTTAGTATTAAAAAAAAATTCTCTGAAAGAAGGTTGTTCAGATGGATTTAAGATAAAAGCAGGAAGTTAAACTTTTTCCCAAGTCAGCCTTTGGTTCTTTACAAAAAAGCCTCAGATTTTGCTACTCAGGTTTCAGTATGAAGGAAATGCTTATACAAGAGATTAATTTCTTAATCTAGGATTTATATACAATTCTGATTTAGCATTCTTGAAATTTCACCAATCATAGTCAAATTATATTAATCAGTCTTCTTTTTTTAGCTTCTTTGAAATAACTCAAAGCACAAGAGGCTGTGAATTTGTAAATCTTCAAGAATAAAAAGAGCTACTAAAAACTCTTTGGGCTGTGGTTTTCAGTGGTTTATCAATTGATGTGCTAGTAGTTGCCTTTCTACTGAAAAGGGGAATGCCTTGTAAAACTTGACCATTTAAATTCCATGTCACCTCAACAGGCCATACCAATACCACCACCACTCTTTTCACAGAATCATAGAATTGTTAGGGTTGAAAAGGATCACAAGGATCATCCAGTTCCAACCCCCCTGCTATGGGCAGGGACACCTCACACTAGAGCAGGTTGCTCAGAGCCTCATCCAGCCTGGCCTTAATAAACATCCAGGGATGGGGATTCTACCACCTCCCTGGGCAACCTGTTCCAGTGTCTCACCACCCTCATGCTAAAGAACTTCTTCCTAGCATGCAATCTAAATCTACCCACCTCTAGTTTTGTTCCATTTCCCCCTAGTCCTATCACTACCTGATATCCTAAAAAAGTCTCCCCCCAGCTTTCTTGTAGGTCCCCTTAAGATACTTGAAGGAGCCTTCTCTTCTCCAGACTGAACAGCCCCAACTCTCTCAGTCTGTCTCCATAGGAGATGCCCTCCAGCCCTCTGATAATCCTCATGGTCCTTCTCTGGACATGTTCCAGCACATCCAGATCTTGATTTTAAAATGGAGATGTTAAGACCAGAATTCTCATAGATTTGCCATCATGTTTTCTGTTCCCATTCTAAGACATTGGGGGGGCCAAACTTTCAGTAGAGAACATCAACACCAGCAAAAATCTGTAGTTCAAGAAGCCCCTCAGTGCCCATGGAAAAATTTTGACCTGCAGATGCTTTTCAAACGTGACCTTAGTGACCTGCCCAAAGCCATCTAGTGAGATATAATTGCCACTGAAATAAGAGTTAGTGACATTGGGGTTTCTAATGCTATTATGTGTTTGTACTGTGCTAAAATTGAAAAACACTTTAAAGAGCAGGTCACCTCCCAAAGACATTTTCTTACTGATTTCCCCTTATGCTTTCCCTCCTTCAGTTAGAGTTTAATGGCACTCGATTTTGGTGTGTGGTGTGAGCTCCACAGACAGCACAAAGACGTCTGGCTAAAAATTGAGGTTTTGCAGGGGGACTTTTGTCTCTTTTGAGCCTTTCATGATCTCATCTGATTTAGCAGGGCGCTGTGACCTTACACACATTTTAGTACACACACTCAACTTAAAGGGAGCTTAAGAATGTGTTTAAAAATCAAACAGCCTGTACTTAATTGTCATTTTAAGTGCTTACTCCAGAAGTCAGGCCCTGGCTTGTAAATTTTATTAATGCATAATCTACAAACATCATTAATATATATCTATGTATAGGTAAGGGAAGAAAGGCATAGCAGAGTGCCTATGTTATAGAAAATAAACGTGTTTCTGAGAAAAAAAAATCACCCAGAGTCCTTTGGTATGAGCAGAAGGGAAAGAACAACTTCTTCAGCAAGCCTGAAGAATCCCACTTGTATCACAGGGCAGTGGTTATGTACAGATCCAAGCTGTGCTCTGGGAAAGCACACAGAATATGCTGCATTCAAAGAATGAATGCCTGAATCGGGGCCACAAGGAAGAAGTTTCCTTTCCCTGCCTCTGAAATGACTGGCAGATTATTCTTTTAAGATTCTCTCTCATCTAGTGTTTAACCACTCTCACTTTCTTCTGAGCTTGCTCACAAAGCCTTTATCTTATTTGTCAATGTTTGATATTAAAATAAAAAAGGTATTAATCTCTGCAGTGACCTTTCTGCTTTATTTCTCCTGGAAAGGGATGCTGCATCTTTTGTAAGTAACTTCAAGGCAAGGTATTACACAGCATTCAAACATATGGCTTTTATCCAGTTAATCATTGTGCATTACCTACTTTCATCAATGTTCAGAAACTTTAATTCCAGGATTACTCATCCTTCCAAAAAAGAAAAAAAAAAAAAAAACCCAAATAAGAAAATCAGAAGAACAGACCCAAACAATAGAACTTTTATACCAGGATAATTAGAAAAGGAACCTATTACCCAGGATTATAATTACTGACTAACATATTAAATGACCTTTAACATTTACCTTAAGCCCCAGATTTCTAGAAAACCAGAAAGGTTATGAATGCCATATTAGTAATCTTTAATCTTTATTACTGCTGTGGACAGAATTTTAATGATTTTTAAATAGGCAACGGTCACTAACGTATCCCTATTAAAATAAAAAAAATCTCATAAAAAATTAAATGGATTAAGACTTCAAATGTACCATCATCAAAAGTATTATCTAATTATGGAGTTCAGTGAACAGGCCAAGTGAAATGGTTGGTAATATTAGTTACTTACCACATGGGAATGCTCGGGATTTATGCACAAATAGATTCTGCTTCTGTTGCAACATAGTAATTAAGAATTTGTCAGGGAAATTTGACCCTCTAGGGTAGATATTACTTTGTAAAATAAGAATGGCAGAGCACTACTCTCCTTGCTGCACATAATTTAACTTGATTATTTATACATCAAAGGGAGTCTGCAGTGACTGCAGTATAATATTTAAGTAGAGGAATATTAGAGAAAGAAGCATCTAGTGAAATCTTTTCCCCAAATCTCCGTGAGAAAATAGAGGAAATTTTCATAAAGCATTTCATTTTGCATATAAATTGGTGCCTAGATTGTGCCTGTGAATTTACTGCTGTCAAATTTAATTTTTCTTTAATTCTTCAGGCCCAGATGTGAAAAGCTCTGTGTGCAGGCTGCAATTTTCAATGCTTACAGGTAGCACCCGGATCGATAATGTGTCTTTATGAGAAATTACCAGTAACGTTATTGGGTATGCATTTTGCTTTATAGGATAATAAGGTGATATGAAATGCCAATTCATTCATTAGGAGAAAGCTAAGTGCTTAAATGAAATGGGTGACGGGCCTGGAAAAAAGATGTAGTTGTGGGCAGGAAGTCAAGAATGGATTTTTAATGATCTAAATACCAGAAAGGTTTTTACCACTTATTTACATTTGCTTCCTATAAACAATATTAACTTTAAGATAAAAGTGCTTGAATATTTAAATTGCAGTAAGTGATTCCCCTTGAAGAGGCTATTTGGAAATGCTAGGTTTCTGGGAATCTCTCTGCCTAGTCTTTTTGAAGACCACAAAATGAACTGATCTGGTATAAAAATTAAAACAGAACTCTTTTAAATTGACAGGCAAAAAATCAGCATACTGTAAGCATGGCCAAAAGTTTCACTTGGTTCTTTCCCTCCCGCTCCCAGCCCCTGCTGAGTTCTAACTCACATTTCTGAGGTAGTTTTCACTGATTTTTTTCCTCTCTTTTTCTCTACACTGCATCCCTGAAGTGTGACCCTCCGGCCACAAACTGCGTCAACTGACCCTGCCAGCCTGAAGCCAGGGGGAGGTCTGTCTTCTTCCATGGACAGAGGACCAGAGCCTGTAGGAGGTGACTGCTGGTGACTTGTGTGCCTGGAAGGAGGGATGGATTTGCTTGGAGCAGTCCTCTGTGTTACAAACATAGTCCTATCCACCACAGAAAGCGTAGGAAGATAGCAAACCTTTGAACCCTCTGCCACACGAGGAAAGCCACACACAAACTTCATACTTAAGAAATGCCAAGTCTTACCTCACTGATATAATTTATTGGGATGCAACATAAAGCAGAAAAGGGGAATCTTTCATAAACCTTCTTGGCGAACATCATCATCCAGGTGCTCCAGTTTTGCTCACCCCCACTGCAAAGCATTATCCCACTCACAACTAAGTGCATGTGCAGTGAATGCTAAAGTTTTCCACACTGCTCCTCTGGCACCTCCTATAAGTGATGGCATTGCTTACAATTTGGTATTCAAATCATCCAGAATTCCACAACAACAATTTTCCTAAAGTTTTTATTTTGTCTTTTCTGAACTGAATATTTTTGTTTTTCAACGATAAACAAGATAATTTATTTAATACCAGCACCTGAAGACAGCAGTTTGAAAACAGAGGGTTTATTTTTTTTTCTTTTAAATAGCTAACAAAGGCTAGATACCAGAAAACCTTTAAAGTTTTATTTTTACCTTAGCTTGAAATGGCTGCTTTGCCTAAAGTTTTTTTTTTAAATACTTTTTCATGTAGTTCTCTTTTTCTTTCATTACTTTTTTTTTTTTTTTTCCACTTGACCTTCAACATCTCAAACTACAAAGAGGGGACTTTCTCTAACACTGTTTGAATATACTGTATTTTTCTTTTTAGGATCCTTCCACTGATTTTTATTCTTCAGGGATCAATGGTTTCTTCAGTTCCATAATCTGACAAGCTAATGTAAAAGCAAAAGGCCCCAACTTTGTGAGCCTTAAGTGTTAACATGAGATAGCAATGGATGGATTTTCATACCAAATTCACAACAGCCTAAGCAGAGCTTTAAAGTATCTTAGCCTAAGTCTCTCTCTTCGGGAAGAATCAGATATGGGAGGAACTTCAGCATTAATCTGTATTACAAAAGCACCTAACAGCCTCTACCGAGTTCAGGGTCCCATTAAAAGCAAGAATGGATAAAGCTGGTTCAAATGTGTGCTCTTTTCAGCATAACCTAAGCATGCCTTTGCTTTCTGGTAGTCTGACTTTTCCCCATAAACCTCCTGTTAAGTTTGGAAAGGAGGAAAAAGACAGAAAACAGAAATGCTGATTCACTACTAAAGCACTGCTGACTTAGCTGCTACAGTAACTTTGAAGAAACAAAATCCATTGCTGTAACATCAGTCAGTTGATTTCCAAGGGACTTTTTGATTAAATTCCTCTATGTATTGCCTTGTATTTCTTGCCATTACTCCACTTCCTGATGTCTCACAGAGTGCCAACACTCCCTTCTACTCTGTCACATACTATACGAAGAGTTAGCGTTCTTCATTTCTTCTGAACCACATACTTTGTCTCACTGACATTCAAACACCTTGACATGGTGTCAGTCATCCCTAGAGACTGGGAAATAAACCAGGGGGAGCATCATAGAATCACAGAATTGTTAGGGTTGGAAGGGACATCAAGGATCATTTAGTTACAATCCCCCTGCCGTGGGCAGGGACACTTCACATTAGATCAGGTTGTTCAGAGCCTTAAAAACCTCTAGGGATGGGGCTTCTACCACATCTCTGGGCAACCTGTTATAGTGTCTTATCACCCTCATGCTGAAGAATTTCTTCCTAACATTCAATCTGAATCTACCCATTTCTATTTTTCTCCATTCCCCCTAGTCCTGTCACTATCTGACACCCTAAAAAGGTCCTCACCAGCTTTCTTGTCCCATACAGGGACCATGTGAAGGGAGCATGAATTGGCAAGCTGAGATGTGGAGGATGAGGAAGATGCTCTCCACCACTGGGCACCCTACAAAAGTACTCAGAAACCTGGTTGGTGTCTTTCGGTGGTGCTCTTTGAGCAAGAGCAGCCATCAACAGCAGTAATTCACTTTAAGTTCCCCAGCATGCAAGTGAGAGAAGTGGAGCTCCTGCTCATGTCTTCCTCTGATATTATTATCCTGCCCCTAGAGCATGCTAGCTTCTAAAATCAAAGTGGCATCAGAGGGACTGATAATTGAACAGCATTTTGATACATGCTGATGCTTACTTTGGGAAGGTACCACTGAGGTTAACACTGTCACCATTTCAGATTTGTTACAGTTCATGATAGAGTAGGAAAAAAACTAGCAGGGTTCAATGTAAAGCATTTAAATAGAATTAAGGGGGAAGATAATGGAATAAATTTGCAATGAGTCATATATTTGTTCATTTTCTCTAGAAAACAACAACATATTGCAAACAGATTGTGACAAGTTTCATTTAAATACATCTTTCTAGCTCCTGTCTTTAGTATGGGCACCCCAGGCACTTCGGTTTCTACTTCTGTCATCAAGGTGTATGAAGCTTTTGGCTGGCATTGGGTAACAAACAGCCCTGGCAAAACTGAAAATGTGTTACCAGCAGACCCCCTGTATTTGCCTACTTTAGGAAAGAATTACACTGCCTTTCCATCTATCTCTTGTGGACACACAAGCCCTGCTTTTGTCTTATTTGACCTTGCTTATTACATTATTGCTGCTTCGAGAGCATCACCTTCTGCTGCAGCAAGGGTTTGACAGTCCAGTGCAACTCTGTTGTTGGGATCTCATGATTTCTTCTTATTTTGACTCAAACCATTTCTGAACTATGGTTTATATGATGCATCCAAGCAGTATTGCTCTGAAAAATATAGTTATCTTTGACCAATCAAATAGTCCCACTGAAATAAAGGGAGATAAGAGACTGAGTCAATGCCTATTAAACTCCCTGGATATTTACTCCAAAGAGTTTTTTGATCAGGCTTTTGACATTCTTCATCTTCTATACATTGTCTAAGGCTCTAACAAAGATATTTACAACCAATTACTAACAGTAATGATTGCAGACGTTACAGATGATCTATAGACTGCACTGGGAGAAGCACTGCAATAAAGACATTCTTCTCATTGCAGAGGTCTGAATAGTATTGTTACATTGCTACTGTTAAAGTCATTGTGCAAGTGATTTCTCTTAATAATCTAATAAGTGCTTTGAGATCTTTCTGAATAAATGGATTTCTAGAGCACAGGCATTTCTCTTACAGTTACTTATCTGCCTGAGTACTGTCACCCAGAAATAAGGATTCTCTCAGTTTATTTGGTTTTGAAACAACATATAATCAGTTCAGCTATAGATTTCAATCATGTCATGGGAAGCAAAGCACTATCTGTTAAAATATGTCAGCCAAATGTATTCAAACAAATGGATCCAACAGCAGCTTACCAGCAGAAAACAAATTTCACTAAGTTCTTTAGGAAAGTGGAGATGTATGGGTTTCTTAATGTTGTTTTTTTATAAAACACCTAATCCCACATCAATAGTGTCAGAATAGTTCCACTGGCTCACATACACAGGCAGTTACTCAGTTTCTTTATACACTCACCTGTTTGGAAATTGGATGCAGTTTTCACACATCCCTTCCCTAAAATGAGGCCCACATTAAACACATTTTCCCTAGACTATTATTATCTTCTATGTGTGGTTAACTGAAAATAGAGCAGCTAGTTTGAGTGTAATTATTCATAATTTGTGGAGCACTGATATCATCCATCATTCTTCTGTCAGGAGAAAACTTGATTCCTGCACCAAAAAGTTTATCAACAAAATCTGGGAAATTTATAATTGATACTAAAATTATGAGTGCAGCATAGACCCTCAATTATATCTGTGGAGAATTTTGAGTGGTATTTGGCTCAGTTTCCTAATTTATGCCAAGGAAATCCTACACACTGGGGAAATTCATATTTAGATCCTGACTTTGCAAATCTAGTTTGTAATGGCATTTAAAACGCACAAAGCCTAGGAGTTTCAGTGAGAGGGACAAAAGCCTATCAAGATAACTACATGTTCAGTGCATGCTGAGAGTTCTGAGATGGCAGAGTTTATTTTTCCTTTGTTTTAAAAAGCAGCAGCAAGGATGATGCAAAGATCCATTCTGCACTTGTATGCTTACATCTATACAACTGCCTAATGTTTTATATTCACGTTGTAAATCATACAGTGATTTTTGTATGGATTTCCACAGTTTCAGCCATTTACCAAAGACTTGGACTTGCAAGCACTGCACCAATGCAGATTAATTCATAGGGGGAGCAGAAAGTTGCAACTGTGATGAGCAACATGGGAAGAAGTTCAGGCACAACCCAAACACTTCAAGTTTAGTCTGAGTTTTTGGTAGAGTGCAAGATTTCTCTTTTCTGGTTTTAGAAATCCTTGCTTAGCTGTGTACAAATGTGATTTTACTGGGTGGTACAAATGTGTTCTTACTGGATGGCCTTCTTTCCCAGCTGAGACTGGAGTTGGCATAAACTTGGAAAAAAGCAAGGAGCAGTGGTCACACACAACTGTAGGTTTCTCATGCCTGTTTTTTGTGTTTACTTATTTAGTAGGTTACTGCTGTTCTAATGATTAATGAATGACAAAATGAAGCTCTTTGCATGAGACCATATAGGCAAAGATTAGCGGCATCTAACCTACCGCAGGAGAAAAGAGAAAAGATTATGCTCAATTACAGAGTTAATCTAAAAAGCCAAGAAAGTCTCTTTCACTTCAGGGAGGAAATAAACAGAAAGCTCTCATCAAATTTACAGCCTCTGAAGAAGACTTAAATCCCTTTAACAAAAGCATATCTAACTTTTTGTGGTCTAAATACTTATTCTTCTTACTCTTGTGCTTGACATAAAAAGCTGAGATGTCCTCCTTTCAAACAGGTGTCTCATGGAATGAGACAATGGAAATAAACAGGTGAAGGAAAGACTATACTTCCATTAAAACAAAGTGTTTTTTTTTTTTCCTATTGACACATCTATTTTTGAAAAAGACTTCTCATCTGCCTTAATTAATATCAATTATCAGTACCAAGAAACCATAGTCATTATCTTTCTAACTGGTGAACCAACAAGTCTGTAAGGTAACCAACTCCTCCTCCAATCTTCCCCTTAACAAAATCTTAAGTTAGATTAATAATAATACCTAAAGATTCTGAACTAAACCTCATTTGGTCTCACAAAATATTAATTCAATATGCAGTTCAGTGGGAAACAACTTTGCAAGACGTTGCACAGTTTTCAGTTCACGTTTCAATTAAATGGAGCAGGGAGCTAAAAGTAGGAGGTGAAAAATACATAATACAGTCAGTATCTCTTTTGCACAACTGGAGCTTGAGAATTTGTGACAGCCATTAGGGATTAAAAACACTTTTGTGAGCAGGCCTTGTGGAGTCTCGTTCTTGAAAACCATCTTTGGTGTCATTTGGGCAGTTACATCGGCTAAAAGAAATATTGTCTTGATGCTAGGAAGTTTTCTCTGTGTTGCTCTGGAATATCTACTTTTGAAACTGGACAGGGCTCAGAAACATCACTAGAATATGAAACAGATTTTTTTTTCCCTCCTCCTTAATTCTACACCAGTACCCCCCAACACATCATTCAGGTTTTAGGTGAAGGGTTGAGTCATGTCCTTTCCATCAACATTTTCATGGATTTGTTTTCATGCTTCTGCAAACCGTATCTCTTTCCATCGCACAAGAAATCAGAGTGTGGGGAGAGATGAAAATATGCTGCTCCTCAAAAGAAAGAGTTGTATGGAGGGGGTAATTACACTGAGAAAGCTGTTCTGGGTGGACAAAGTTAACCAGATCACTTAAGAGTGTGACAAAATGCTCAACTGACCTGGGCTGTCTGGACACAGTTTAATATTTCTTCTCAGGATGTTCTCTTCTATGACCTTATTATTGCAGCTTCTCAGTGACTGTATGTCACGATCTGGAGTTACTCCATTTCAATGTGTGTTTATTTTCTGTTAATGTTATAACTTAGAAAATTCAGAAGGCTGGAAAGGGTACTTGGTTCTATCCCTAAATGTCAACGATGTAAGTGCTTTGACTTTTATTTTCTATTTGCTTTGGTCAGTGTAAATTTCTATGGGTTTTGCTGGTTGGGGGAAGGGGATTTGGAGATGTGCAGTTCTTGGTTATTAATATTTGACTTTGTTAGTGCTATCTGTTTACCATATGGCTTCTGGAAAAAGGTAGGAAATATTAGCTGGTGAGTCCTTAAAATGCATGACATGTCAGAACAGTCCTTGTGCCTGTACATTCTTTGCACCATGGATCCATTTAGCCTGTGAACTACCATCCAGAAGAGTTTTGATACTGGGTTTTGATACTACTTTGCTTTTACTTCATTATTTCACTCTTTGCTTTTAATGCATTTGGATGGACAAGTTTGAATGAATTCCACATGCTTTACACAGGCTGATTTTTTTTTTCCATGTTTCCAGACTAGAAAATATGAAGGCTGTTTTAAGCCTCTGTTTACATTCACAAGGCTGGGTCCTGTACATAAATGAGTTTTTATAAAATTGTGTGGATTTTATACAAAGCCCATTCCCCATTTGCTCAGAATGAGTTACAAGACAGCTATTTCCTAAAGCAGAAAGGGCTGTTGTTAAGAAAGCAGCAATAGGTCAGGTTTAAGATTCTTCAAAGGGCTCCCTTATTTTGGGACTTCTTTTACCAAAAGCTGAGAGGGATCCAATGAAAATAACAAATATCCAGTAACATCAAGTGCCTGATACTCACACTTGGCAGAGTATGAAATTTGTTTCTATAGGAAATCACTTTATTTTACAGAAAATTGAAACTGTGTGAAGGCTTTTTTTTTTTTTTTTTCCTTTTCTTTTCCCCAAACTATATATGAAAACTGTTGGGGCTGGAGGTGATGGCATATTGTAACTGTGAAAAATTAGTTTATGCTCAAATGCCTTTTGCAGCCTCAGAACGATTCCTCACCTCTCTTTGCATGAAAAGCCAAGAGTCAGAGGGAGCTTCTCCTATGGGTTTTTCACTGAGACCACTTACACTTTCCACAGCTGGATTTAGGGTCCCAACTGATGGAGCAAGAGACCATCACTGCTCAGAGACGCTATCCTGCAGCATGTTTTCAAATGTTTCTTGTTTACTCTGCTTTTCCCTTTAAAAAGTGACTAAAAAAAGAGAAGAGCATGGGTGTAATATTTCCTGAAATGCTGCTGTGACTTTTATCACTCCGTTGTTACTAAGGAGGTTGCACAGCGTGCAGCGTGGTGTGTAATTGTGCTGGGAAGCCACTGGGTGTCAGCAGGAATGTAAAAGCAAGGCAGCCACACCGGCTTGTCCCTCTCCATAAAATACCTGGATTGACATCACATTTAAAACCACCCTGAAAAGCAAGGCCTGGACAGAACTTTTTCACCTTGGGACACTAATGATCAAGTGTCTCCTGCAGAGCCCAGCTCAGACTGAAGAATCAAACTCTCTTAGTCCTTCTTCTTCATCGTCCACTGCCTTTTAGAGACGATTTTCAGCCAGGCTTTCAAACAGTTCTATGAGCTCAGATCAGTGGTTTAGCCAGCTAGCAAGGTAGCTCGACATCATACCAAAAGCATCACTGAAATGCATTCTGGCACATAACACAAAGCCTCTTTAGCCCATTTGCTTTCCAGAGAGTAAAATTTAATTCTCCTTAACTCTAGCAAAGTTTTGCACAGCTTTCACTGGATTATTTTATATGCATTTCAATAGCACCCACAGATCATGCTTTGCTCTTTGCAGAGCCTGTCCTTTTCAGCTATACTAATACAGAATAATCCTTTGTTAATGTGATAGGACTAGGTGGAAGAGTGATAGGACTAAGGGGAATAGAGCAAAACCAGAAATGGGTAGATTCAGATTGGAGGTTAGGAAGAGATTCTCCACCATGAGGGTGGTGAGACACTGGAACAGGTTGCCCAGGGAAACCCTATCCCTGGAGGTTTTTAAGGCCAGGCTGGATGTGGCTCTGAGCAACCTGATCTAGTGTGACTTGTCCCTGCCCATGGCAGGGGGGTTGGAACTCGATGATCTTTGAGGTCCCTTCCAACACTGACAGTTCTGTGATTCTAACTTGGACCTCTGTCCTCCATAAACCTCAAAGACATAACTTTCTTTGGGATCTTATGGAAACAATTAAATAAGTTAGGTCAGTATAGAATCAAAATCATAGAATCATTTAGGGTGAAAAAAGTCCTTAAGATCATCAATTCCAATGAACATAATATTACCAAATCTGCTGCTAAACCATGCCCCTAAGCACCAGGTCTACATATCTTTTAAATGCCTCCAGGGAGGATGAATCAACCACTTCCCTGGGCAGCCTGTTACAGTTCTTCACAACTCTTTCATTGAATAATTTTTTCCTCATGTCCAACCTAAATGTCCCCTGATGCAACTTGAGGCCATATCCCTGCTGTATACATTTTCCCCTAGAGACTTCTAGACTCACTACTGCAAGGCAAAACATGAGCACTGAAACCCCATGATTATAAAATACCTTGAACCTTTGTGGTCCTCAGTGAGAATGAAGAGCACTCAGCACCTGGAACGATTAGGCATTTACACCCTCCCATGTATTCTTCATGTGTTTCTCTATAACTAATGCAGGGATGCTGCTGTGGTGCAATCAGTCAATGGCTGCTGAAAAAATGCCAACAAAGTATTGGTTCATGTCTCACTCTGTGGAGTACCCAACTTAAATAACTATCCTTTATTCATAATAAACAAGAATGCACTGATTCACTCTCTGTTTTCCTTCTCCTCTCCTTACATTGCCCTTTTAGGGTGCAAAAGGTCATTTTAATTTGATTCAGAATTACTTCTCTAAAAATGTTGGTAATTCCAACAAATCTTCACATTTTACTGTAAAGGCACCCAGTGAGCAGCACTACCAAGGTTACAGGAGAGCACCAGCTAGAGCTCTGTTGTCTCCATTTGCATACAAATTGTCAGCCAGAAGCAAACATTTTCTAAAACTCTGAGTTACATAAACCCAGCTTTTGGGACTGAATTGTAATTTAATTTTTATTCCCAAGAATTTCTAAAGTATTTATTATTTTTTGTGATTTTTTTAAGCTGAAGATCTAAACTCAAGGTAATTTCTCCAAATTACAGATGTTTTGAAGTTGCTTCCCAAGTTCTTTGTAATGTAGCAGCATCTGAGGACTAACTAGCAAGCAGAGATTAAGACCCTATCATGCCAAGCAGTCTACAAATGAAGACAGTCTTTGGGCCAGCATTGCAAACACAAATTTATGACCAGAAAAAACCCACACAGATAGAAATGGGAACCTGAGGGAAAAAGTTATGAAGTGGTTTTGATTTGGTTTTTACATACCAGACCATTTATCACCTTTGCTGAACCTATCAGATGATAAAATACCACAATGGAGATTTTAGAGGTACTGGAGGGGACAGAAGTTTAACTTGAGAGCTTAATAGGCAAGTTTGTGAAGCTTCTTCTGTTTCTTTCAATGTCACATAAGAAACTATGAAGTGAAATACTTCCACCCCTCCTTTCCTTGTGTATTTGTAACAATGAGAAACAAACTTTAAAAGTAATTGATAGGAAATAACAGGTAGCATAGAACATACCTGAGTTATAACTTGTCTCTGCTCTGTTCCTCTCCAGGACACCATGACATGTAAATGAGCTTCACTTCTCACAAAGGTTCTTCTGTGTCCCCCATGGCATTATTTGAAATGGGTCCTGCCTGGCTCCTAAACCACCTGACACACATTGTGGTGATGGGCTCTGAACTCACCTGGAGTTGCCAGAACAATCCTCGCTATCAATACAGACTGGGGGATAAGGGGTTAGAAAGCAGCCCTGTGGAAAAGGACTTGGGGGGTGATGATGGACAAGAAGCTGGACATGAGCAGGCAGTGTGAGCTTGCAGCCCAGAAGGCAAATCACATCCTGGGCTGCATCAAAAGATTCATTGTCAGCAGATCTAAAGAGGTGATTCTGCCACTTTGCTTTGCTCTGGTGAGACCTCACCTGGAGTGCTGCGTACAGCTCTGGAGCCCTCAATACAGGAAGGACATGGAGCTGATGGAGAGGGTCCAGAAGAGGACCACGAGAATGTTCAGGGGGTTGGAGCAGCTCTGCTTTGAAGACAAGCTGAGAGAGCTGGGGGGTGTTCAGCCTGGAGAAGACCAGGCTCTGGGGAGACCTAATAGCAGCCTTCCAGTACCTGAAGGGAAGCTACAAGAAGAATGGAGAGAGACTGTTTGCAAAAGCCTGCAGTGACAAGACAAGGGGCAATGGCTTCAAACTAGAAAACAGCAGATTTAGATTGGATATTAGGAACAGGTTCTTTATCATGAGGGTGATGGAACACAGGAACAGGTTGCCCAGGGAAGTAGTTGAGGCCCCATCCCTGTAGATACTCAAAGTGAGGCTTGAGGGGCTCTGGGCAACCTGATCTAGTTGAGGATGCCCCTGCTGACTGCAGAGGGAGTTGGACTGGATGAGCTTTGGAGGTCCCTTCCAACCCAGACCATTCTATGATTGTCTCTATGTAAAGCAGCAGGCTGTGGCTCCTGCTAAAGATGGAAAGCGAGAGCTTGTGCCTGGGGACGGAGGCAGCAAACATAAGGATCTTGTGGCAGGAGGCTGGTTATGAGGTTATATGTTGACTGTCTTTTGCAAGGTGATGATATTTTGTTACTGCTATTTTTGCCCAATAAAAGTAGGTTACTCATAAAAAAACTAAACAAAACTCTAATATTACACAAATGATTTTTAAACTATTTATCAACATTAAGTCTGTGACAAATGAAGGTCAGCAAAGTTTAATGTTGTTTTGTCTACTAGTAGTGGTAATTCCAATAAAAATATCAGTGAAATACTTCTTTAAGTGCTGTTTAAAGCCTGCAGCATTTTTGACATTGTACATTTTATTTTCTTTGCTCTTGGACTGTGAAAGATTAGGCACACCTGCACTAAACAGATAAAAGTTCGCTTGGAGAGATTTTATTGTGGGTTTGTTTTCTTTTTTTTTCTATTTGTTCTTCCTTCCTTCCAGAATAAAGAGTAGGGATGAGCTTTTCAGCTGGAATAAATTGGCAGAGCTCTCTGGTTAGGGAACAGCACTGTGCCAGTCTACAGACATTGAAAATAAAGCCTAGAAATCTGATAGCTGGAAAACCTGGCTCTGATGGATCTTTCTCAGCAGTGTATGCATTTATGTACATTTTCCCCCAGTTTGAGGTTACCATGTTATTTCAACTCGACTATTGCTGCTGTCCAATTCAACTAATGAATGATTTTCTTCTATGATATTTATAAAGTCTGTCTCCCTTGCTCCCATTGCTCCCAAAGACTTTCCTTTTCAGTGTGGTCTACTGCCTTAATTTCTGTGTCTGTCCAAACAGACCAGGATAAATTGATTTAAAGAGCCTTGTTTGATGTTTGATGGACTTAACAGTTGCAAATTAATCACTTTGTGAAAAATAAGTGTGTGGAGAGGTGGGCACAAGCCAACCTCATGAGGTTCAACAAGACAAAGTGCAAGGTCCTGCATCTGGGTTGAGGCAATCCCAAGCACAAATCCAGGCTGGGCAGTGAGTGGCCAGAAAGCAGCCCTGAGGAGAGGGACTTGGGGGTGCTGGTGGACAAGAAGCTCAACACAAGCTGTCAGTGTGCACTTGCAGCCCAGAAAGCCAACCAGAGCCTGGGCTGCATCAGGAGAAGTGTGGCCAGCAGGGCAAGGGAGGTGATTCTCCCCCTCTGCTCCACTCTGGTGAGACCCCACCTGGAGTACTGCATCCAGTTCTGGAGCCCCTATTACAAGAGGGATCTGGACATGCTGGAAGGTGTCCAGAGAAAGGCCACCAGGATATCAGAGGGCTGGAGCTGCTCTGCTATGAGGACAGACTGAAAGAGTTGGGGCTGTTAAGTCTGGAAAAGAGGAGGCTGAAGGGAGATCTCATTGCTCTCTACAACTACATGAAAACACGTTGTAGAGAGGCTGGTGCTGGTCTCTTCTCACACGTAATTAGTGATGGAACAAGAGGGAAAGGCCTCAAGCTACAACTGGGTAGGTTTAGACTGGACATTAAGAAAAAAAAAAAGAATCACAGAAAAAGTGAGACATTGAAATGTGCTGCCCAGGGAGCTGGTTGAGTCAGCAGCCCTGGATGTGTTTAAAGGATGTTTAGATGTGACGCT
The DNA here is from genome assembly GCF_027791375.1 of Indicator indicator. Classification (NCBI taxonomy): domain Eukaryota; kingdom Metazoa; phylum Chordata; class Aves; order Piciformes; family Indicatoridae; genus Indicator; species Indicator indicator. Next base: position 21,825,552 of record NC_072023.1, read on the forward strand.
TTGGGACGTGATTTAGGGGTGAACTCTGCAGAATAGGGTTCTGGGTTGGACTTGGTGATCCTGAGGGTCTTTCCCAACCTGAATGTCTCTGTGATTGTGTGATCTCCTTGCAGTTACTGAGACATGGTGGGATAGCTCACACAGCTGTAGTGTTGTTGTGGGTGGCTATGTACTCTTTTAGGGAAAACGGAACAACAAGGCAAGGCAGTGGAGTTGCTCTTTGTGTGTGTGTGGCAGTTTTAGGCTGATGCCTAGGAAAATTTTCCACAGATTCAGTAGAAAGTGGTAGAATGTAAATAAATTACCATTGGATATAAAGCGAAAATAATGCTAAGGTCTAAATAATCCCACTGGTGTGATAACTAACATGAAGTTAGCTGTATAAACTAACTCTTGCTCTTTTGGGCTTCTTTACTCTAACTGATACTAGCTGGCAGCTTTTGCTTGGCTGTTGCTGACCTTGGCTGCATTCTTGTTGTGGCTAAGCACTAACAAACTGCTCCCTGCTTTTCTCCTCTTTCTTTTTCCCTTGACTGGGCAGGGGGAGAGGGGGAAGTTATTGGTAGCCCCCTTATTTTGTCCAGGAGGGTTCTTGTGTTGTTTGCACATTATAAATATAAGTAAACATTGTATATTTTGTACATATTCATTGCATTTCATGTTTCTAGATTGTAGTTCTGCTTGTAAATATAGCTTCATTTGCTTCCAGCTGAGCTGGTCTGGCAATTTTCTTTTGGGAGTAATTTCAACCCACCACAGTGTGCGAGAGCAACTGGACCGCTTTGAGCTCTGCTGGGATGGGGGAGGAGGGGAGATGAAGAATGTGTTGAAAGCCTATCAGTAAAAATTAAGGGTGCATGCAAATATAGGTGAAATTGTAGTGGGTGTCTACTACAGACCACCAACCCAGGAAGAAGATGTTGAGAAGGCCTTCTATGGATATTTGGAAGCAGCCTCAAATCACATGCCATAGTACTCATGGGTGACTTCATCCACCCTGGTATTTGCTGGAAAGGCCACACAGCTACACATAGTCAGTCCAGAAGACTCTTGCAGTGCACTGAAGATAATTTCCTGATGCAGGAAGTGGAAGAGCCAAAAGGGAGAGGTGCCCTGCTGGACCTTGCACTAACAAACAAAGAAGATCTGACAAGGGATGTGAGGGCTGGAGGCAGCCTTAGCAGCAGTGACCAGACATGGTAGAATTTAGCATCATATGAAGAAGAAACATGGCAATAAGTAGGACTTCAACCCTGGACTTTAGGAGGGCTAACTTCCTCTTCAAAGACCTACTTTAAGGAATCCCACAGGCTAAGACTCTAGAAGGTAGGAGGACCCAGGAGAGGTGGTTAATATTCAAACACCACTTCCTCCAAGTTCAAGATAGGTGCATTCCTTTGAGTAAAAAAAAACAAGTGCAGGAAGCAGGAGACCTGCATGGATGAGCAAGGAGATGCTGAAAAATGTCTTGTGGAAGAAAAAAGTTTAAAGTATGTGGAAAAAAGGACAGGTCACTTGGGAAAATTACAGGAATGTTGTTAAGGTATGTAGGATTCAAAAAGAAAGGCCAAAGCCCTCTTAGAATTAAATCTGGCTAAGGAAAAGCAAGAAGAAGGGCTTCTTCAAACCCATCAGTGGCAAAAGGAAGAATAGGGATAATATGTGCTCACTGCTGAATGGGGTGGGAGCCCTGGTGACAGAAGATGCAGAGAAGACAAAGTTACTGAATGCCTCCTTTGCTTCAGTCTTTGCTGCTAGGAGCAGCCCCCAGGAATCCCAGACACTGGAAGCAAGAGAGGAAGCCTGGAGGAAGGAAGACTCTCCAGGATGACAAATCACTGGAAGAGGCTTCCCAGAAAGGCTATGGATCTCTTCTCTAGAGACTTTCAAAATCCTCCTGGATGCGTTCCTGTATGGCATGCCCTAGGAGATCCTGCTTTGACGAGGGTTGGACTCGATGATCTCCAGAAGTCCCTTCCAACCCCTACCATTCTGTGATTCTGTGATCCTGACACTCTATGTGCTTAGGACAATGGTAATATCTGACAGCTGGGAGAAACCAGTCATTAAATTAGACTTGTGGATTGCCCTGAAAAGCTTCTTTAACCCAAAGATTGTCATCTCTCAGCTGAGCCTCAGCAGAAGCCTATTTATAGGCACCACATAATTAGCTCATCATTAGGTTTTCAAAATCAGTGTACCACATAAATTTCACTTTGGGGAAGGCATTGCCCTGTAACTTTGAGTGGGATCCATTTAACCAGTGCTAAATGTATCTGTGGCTGATATCTAGCTCTGATATAGTCACTTAGATTCCTTTTCCGTATTCACTGGAATGATTTTAGGATGCAAGTATTGGAAATGGCTAAAATAAGTTAGCTGAGTTATGAGCTAAATGTGCCTATTCCCCTTTATCAAGTAGAGAGGACACTGAGGATGGCTGACTGAGGGGTAAAACTTTATGCTGTGGCTAAGTCTAGGTGAGGTGAATCCTACCTACACTTACTGTCTTAAATAAACTTGTCATTGACTGAGTGTCCGTAACACTGAGCGTGACCAAACGCACGGCTCTGACTAGAATCTGTGTTTGCTCAACTTTTCATTTCAAATTGAGCACTCCAATATATCATCAGCTGAACAGAATAAAAGATTGGCTCTGCATTGTAGGATATTCTGTAGCAACATACTAGCATTCTTGAAAAACAGAAATCTTAAATGATGAAATTAAAAAAAAAAGAAAAAAACCCAATCCTTCAATACATTCAGGTTACTGTTCTTAAAGATATCACATCGGATGAAGAGGCTGCTTGTTGTAGATATTTCCTACTGGATTGGAATTCCTACTGGGACTGGATTGAATCACATCCACTATATCTACATACTGTGGCAAAAACCTGCATGGACCTATCCTTCAAATAACATTCAAAGAGCCAAGGAAAGAAGTCCTGCAAGGCTTTGTACAGACTCACGCCGAAGCATCAAATCTCAAGCCAAAAGCATGTCTGGGTGGTAGGGACCCTACTGTCTGCCTGGGTGTTTCCACATACATGAAGTGGAATCTACTACAAAATCAGAAAGGCTACAGTCCTGCAAGCTGTTGTGCAAGAAACACTAAGAATTCAGATCCTTTGACTATGACACAACTCTCGGTGTGCAAACATCTGTATGTGAAAAGTGTGACACAAATACCTGACTCAGAGAGTAGGAAAAATCATGTTATCTGACTCTGAAGTGAATTTCTAGTTATGAAGATGAAAAGGAGAGTGGAGGAGAAGGTCACTATGTGATAAAAGACAAACATATATGACACATGCAACCAAGCAAGGTCTGTAAATTAATTTTCAGCTCTAAAACTTGACTATCTCCTGGGGAAGTTCTATTATCGAAAAACAAGATATATTCCAATTAAGAGAGAGGTCACATAGAGGGCAAGATAGAAAAGAGAAAAGAATAAAGACAAAAAAAACTTTACATATTAGAACTCTAAAGGTATGACCACCATTAAATAGGACAAAGGGGAGGAGGCTTTTAGGAACCTTAATTTGGAATGCCCTTGATTTCTGTCATTGTAAGTTAAAGCCTGCATATTTTAAGACAGTGGTGCCTTACAGAATTCTGGTGCATTGTGTGCACTGCTACCTGCTGTGGACCTGGACCTTGGATCACTGCTCTGTCTCTCAGCATGACATGAAACACTAAGGGGTATATTTTCAAAGCAATAAGTGGGGATTGCACTGCGTGATTCCCACTGAAGTCAGTGTAAGATATGTAGCTGAAGCCCTGTGGAATGATTTGAATATTTCCCATATCACTTCTTAGAAATGCCAAAAACATTTCTGGTATATGATGGGGTGCTAGAAGTTTCCAGGAACTGCTATTTGACTTTAAAGCCTTTAACTTGTAAATTGTGGGCTTGGACAGGTTTTTGGAAGCAGCCAAATATTGTTGTCATCTGTCTTCTGCAGGTGGTGTCAGCTGATCAGCTCCTTATCTTCTAATTTTTAGTGGAGAGAGCAGATATCCATGGAATGCTTCACTGCTTTCCTTTAAAAAACCATGAAAGCATTGCATATTTAGGTACCATCTTGCCTGTCTAGTTCATTTTCTAGGATTTTATAGTATTTCAGAATACAGAATAATGTTCAAACTTCTATGCTGACCTCAGTTTTGCTAAACTTCTGCAAAGAAGTATTAATTTTCAGGCTGTCCCCTCCACCCCCATCCTGTGCCCCATTCAATGCATACTTTTAGATTTTAAGGACTGATTTTTTTTTTCCTTTTCCCATGGAAAATTCACATACCCTGAATTAGAATTTAAAAAAAAAGTATTTTTGAGACTAAGAATTTAAAAAAATGAAATGTAGTCCACCATCTAAGTGAGACACTAACAGTAATGGTATAAAGTATTGAGCAGGTAAGGGCAAAGCAGAAGGCTGAGTGTTTGTACAGGCAGGAAAAATAATTTTAATATGTCTCACTGATACAGAGTTAAAGATGTTAATATGAATGGTCAAAGAAAACTAAAGGATCGTTGTAGCAGACTCTGAGGAGAGTTGGAACGTTAATGCAAACTAACATATTTATTCACAATATGATAAATCTACTACCTGTATTGAATACAGGTAATGCGCTGTGGGATCTGAGCAACTACCTTCCCCTAAGTTTGAACACCAGAACAGTCTTGGGTTTAGATAGAATTGGGAAGTCATTCTTACCAATGCCATACAGAGAAGGTATTGGTTAACAGTAAGACTGCTGTGGGTTGTTCTAAGAAGGAATGCTTTGAGTTGTTTCAATTTCATGATTTCAGTTGGGGAACCCAGATTAAAAAAAAAAAAAAAAAAAGGGGGACAACACACTTGAGAAGTTTGGTAACAGATTTGGAAGACATGAGCAAAATTAGACAGCTAGAAAAAATGAGCATGTGAGTGGAAGTACAAGTGTTCCAGAAGCCAAAACAGTTGCTCTGTATGCTCTGAACTGAACATGACAAAGAGAAGCAAGATTGCTCTTGTGGCCAAGAAGGCCAATGGGACCCTGGGGTACATTAAGAAGAGTGCACCAGCAGATCAAGGGAAGTTCTCCTCCCCCTCTCCTCTGCCCTGGTAAGACCTTACCTGGAGTATTGTATCCAGTTTTGTGCTCCCCAGTTCAAGAGCGACTGGAATCTACTCGAAAGACCAACAGAGGGCTGCAAGGATGATGAAGGGACTGGAGCACTGCCTGATGAGGAGAGGCTGAGAGACCAGAGACTTTTTAGTCTGGAGAAGAGATGACTGAGAGGGGATTTAATAAATGTCTATAAATACCCGAGGACTGGTTGTCAAAAGGGAGAAGACAGCCTCTGCTCAGCCTGTGTACCCTGTGATAGGACAAGGGGCAATGGATAGAAACTACAGCACAGGCGGTTCCACCTCAACATGAGGAAGAATTTCTTCACTGTGAGGGTCACAGACCACTGGAACAGGCTCCCCAGAGAGGTTGTGGAGTCTTCTTCTCTGCAAGCTTTCAAGTCCTGTCTGGATGTGTTCCTGGGTGACCCATGCCAGATTGTATGGTCCTGCTCTGGCAGGGGGGTTGAACTCAAAGATCTCCAGAGGTCCCTTCCAACCCCTAACATCCTGTGATCCTGTGAAGAGGTGACTGCAAACCAGAAATGGTATGCTGCAACAAGAGAGGGAAATATAGACATAAGAGATAACAGACATTTGAGCTGGAGAAGTGATTAATGGCACCGTGCACGTGTACCATACCTGGTGACAGCTGAAATGCTGTATGAAATTCATGTCATTCTCAGAGTAGAAATATGAATGCAAATTGAAACTGATATAGCAAAGTAGGCTGGTCAGGAGAAGTGAGGCCCCTACTTCACAGGAGAAAATTAAAAATGCTTTAAAAAGATGTGTGTCAGCACTTTGGGCTCCTCTGTATCCCAGCAATGACAACTTAATGCAGTGCTGGAAGCAAGCTAACATCTCCTTCCATGAGAGGGGATGTATTAGGCTGAGCACTACAGCACTGTAGCTGGATACTTTTCAATTAGTAGTTTTACAATTTGGCCAGTGGAGAACACAAGTTCCCCAAAATCTTGAACTTGTCTAACACTATGGTTAGACGATTTGAGTATTTTCACAGCTATAGTGAAAGAGTAAATACCTAAGAGCTCCATGAGCTAAAGTTCTTAAGTCTTAGAATATTCTAGCAAGTGTTAAAAAAAGGTCAGTAACTGTCCCTGGAAAAAAATTTCAGCTGAAAAATTACAAGAAGCTTTCTAACCACTGGTGCAAGTTGTTGAAACAGCTTCCAGTAAAACCAGTGGAGAACAGCTAACTAATTTTATGATGAAGTTTGACAAACTTAAGGAATGGAGTATCTAATCTCAGATGACTTTGGGATACCTCTGGAAAAGTCACTATAGACATCTATCCTGGGGAGCATTAAGAAGAGTGTGTCCAGCAGATAGAGGGAGGTTGTCCTCCCCTTCTACTCTGCCCTGGTGAGACCACACCTGGAGTATTGCATCCAGTGTTGTGCTCCCCGGTTCAAGAGGGACAGGGATCTACTTGAGAAAGTCCAATGGAGAGCTACCAGGATGATGAAAGGACTGGAGCACTGCCCTCTGAGGAGAAGCTGAGAGACCTGAGGCTTTTTAGTCTGCAGAAGAGAAGACTGAGAGGGGATTTAATAAATGTTCATAAATATCTGAGGGCTGGGTATCAAGAGGGAGGGGACAGGTTCTGCTCCATTGCACCCTGTGATAGGACAAGGGGCAATGGATATAAACTACAGCACAGTTCCACCTCAACATGAGGAAGAACTTCTTCACTGTGAGGGCCACAGAGCATTGGAACAGGCTCCCAAGAAAGGTTGTGGAGTCTCCTTCTCTGCAGACTTTCAAGCCCAGTCTGGATGTGTTCATGTGTGACCTGTGCTGGATTCTATGGTCCTGCTCTGGCAGGGGAGTTGGACTCAAAGATCTCCAGAGATCCCTTCCAATCTCTAACATCCTATGATCCTGTGAAGAGGTGAACAATTCAGTCATACAATTCAGTTAGTGAGTCTTGCACACTTCAAAGAAAACAAAATAATTTTTCTCTTTTTAAAATCGACTTTATATTACCCTTACCTTTTGTTAAAAACAAACAACCACAAAAAAGGTAAAATCTGGTTTTAATTTTATTTCTTAGATACCAAATGGCTAGTAGAATTTTTGCTTTTTGCCACTCAGCATTTGAACAATGGAAGATACTCCACCAACAGACTGTTGACAGGCTGTCATTTCCTGCCTGTAGCTGTAATGCTAATTCCTATGGCTATTTGGAAGTAAATATGCTGAAAGACCTAATGTGAAAAAGCAGCACAGTGCAGCAGATGCTAGGCCTACCCTAGCAGTCTCTGCAGCAGAGTAAAATCTTGTAAGGAGGGTCAGATCTTACATGCTGCAATTGCTAAACGGCCCGCTACTCATATTCAGTGAAGGAAGGAATGATCCCTGATAAAAGCGTGGGATAAGGGTCAGGATCATCAGCAGCAGAAGGCAGAAACTTAGTCACTCTGCTAAATATCTGGCTGTCAGGACCTTTCCCAGCACTCATTGTCTGAGCATGCCTGCTAGATTGGCTCCATTCTTCTGTTAAAAGGGGTCACTGATTAGAGCATTCATATGGGAAGTGTGGGTTCGATTCTTTTCTCTCTCTGAGCATAAACAAATCTGTATCTTCCAGAGGAAAACTCCCACCATTATGCTAACAGATAAACGGGAACGATGATCGATCTTATTCCTATCTGTTGAAGCTTTGTGTGGAATAATAAACATACATTAGACCATAGAGGAAAACCATGTGGAGCAAGACTTTGTGGCCAATGGTTAGCAGAGTGCACAAACCTATGTGCATCTATACTCCTGTTTAGATATACTGGGGTAAGTGTTTGCTGGAGCAGTGAGTAGCCCTCAGGTTTTTCTTCTTCCCAATAGCTCCCATTGGGAATAGAGGAGAGAGACATGCTAATCCTTGCTTTTTCCCCATCTTGTTTCTGTTACTTCTTGTTCTTAACATGCAGAGTGGGATGGATGGACCAGTGAGAGATCCACCTAGGAACACTTTTGGCTGATAGGTTCACAGAGAGTCGCAAGTCCAACACCTTTTTGGCAAAGCAGGGATACAAATCCAGATCTTTCACTGGCTAGGTTAAGTCCTCAGAGTATGTTATTGATGTGACACAAATGAAGGGGTAGAAATGGCTCTTCTCTAAACATGCCTGGTGAGGTGGGGTGAACACCAGTATCAAACTCAGGAAGATTCAGGGCTGGTCAAGGCATGGAACAGCACTAGAGTTTAAAACACTTCTGTGTCCACATCTGTTTGTAGAGGCTAGTCTGGATGACCCAGGTTTCTTTACACTTACATATAGTTTTCTGGACCCAAGTTTTAGGAACCCATTTGCCTCATCTTAAGCAGCCTGTGGTCTAGTTGAAGTTGTACATTCTCTTAGTAGTAGCATTCGAGACTGGGGCGCTGGAAACGACAAACATTGTGATCTGTCATGAATTTAGCTTAGTCCTGGATGTGTACACCCAAATGTGTACAAATGTTGCTCTAAGAGGCTGAATAATAATGATTCAGTAATTGTCAGTTAAGTGCTGCATTGTGAAAAATGGCAGAACTGATGAGGAAATACACAAAGCCAATGTATTCATCTCAACTGCTATGTTTGCCTGATGGTGCAGCTCAAAATTGTTTATTTACACTCATATTTGCACTGCAAGAGTAATAACTTTTAGGAATAATCAATCTCACTGTATTTTGTAAAAAGCCAGGAAGTTACTATAATGGGAGACCTTACAAAATATTGTATCAGCTGTTAAATATTTGCTGAGAAATGGTGAAGAAACCATTGTTTTTTATGTCAGTTTTATGAGATATATGGATAGGTAAAATGTAACTTAGTGAGTTTTTACTCTATTGCTTACTGATTCCAGACATACAGTTTATGGGATTGAAGGATAGATTTGCATACATTTGTCTTTTTACATAAAACAAACAGAGATTTCTTGTAGATATCCAATAAAACCTGTTTGAAATATATTCCTATGTCTGCCAAAAACAGGACTGTAATGTGTTGCTAGATTAAGCTTGTCAATGCTAAACAAAATCCAAGAAAACCTCAACAAATGCACAGAAAATAAATCTGAAGGTGCACTCCTTTGGTAACAACTACATTTTACTGGTTTGTAAACTCCTTCTAAGCAGTCAGTCCAGGGAAACCTGCACTGATGATCCTCTCTGATTCTCAGTATGACCAAACATTTTACCAAATCAGGACATATGGCCCAAAATGTGAACTTATCAATGGAAAGAAAATGCAGCAGGACAGTATATCCCTGCTATAGCAATACTGAAGGAAGAATCTTTGACAACAGGTAGAGAATCTTTTTGCTCCTCAGCTTTGTAAAACAGCTGTAGGTCATCTCTCTGTGACATATTACCTTCTGGCACAGAGACAATAATGTGTAATCTTTCAAAGAGACATTGTGATTTCTTTCCCTGAATTTAAAGAAGAGGAGAGAGAAAACTCAGGATGGAAAGAGGAAAAATGACCAGGAGTTTTTAACAGCAGCGGTGGGATTTTGTCATGTAGTGAAGTAAGAAGCTGGAGCTAGTCACAAATCACACCACTTTGAGAAATATGTGGTTTGTCACAGCTGATCATACAACTGCTCTAACTTCTGCCTCCAGCTGTGGCCAATGCCTGGTGCTATGAGGAGGGGCAGCCTGATAATACATTTAAGTCAGCTGTATGGAGTGAAACAATTGAACCTGACTATTGCAGCCCAGAGCCTGAAGCCAGAATTCCCTTATTCACCTGTGCTGCCAGACTTACATCAGCTGAGTGCAGTATGACATTTGTTGCACATTCAATCCTTCCTGTTGGAGTTAGTGGGAATGTTGAGTGCACATGAACTGCAATGATCATAAAATTAGTCAGACTTATTAAAAATCCACTCACAACATTTAAAGCTCCATGGCCATCTGTTGAAATACATTCCACAGGCCAGCTAGGGAAAACTGAATTAAAAAAACCCCAAAACACCATCCCCAAACCAAACATCACTACCAACAAAAATCCAGGCCTTACTCGTTCCAGTTGGGAAATGGAAGTTTTTAAGCTACCCACAAGTGCAGGAGGTACAAATGTCAAACAGGTTATAGAAGAGAGTCTGATGTCCTAAGTTGCATTTTGAAGAATGTTTCTTTTCAATAACAGGTCGGCATAGATAGCCTCTGAGCCATCCTTCTTCCCACCATTCCCACATGCTATCCCTCTTAAATGCTCATGCAGCTGTTTGGGGTTGTTTATTTGTAACCTAATGAATTCTTTGACCCCATTCAGCAGTAGCCCCCAAAACACCCAACAGAAAGGAAAGCATGGGGATGGGACTAAATGGCCTCAGGCCCTGTAAAGTTTTTGTGACCTTGTTCTCTGTGGGTAGTTTAAGAATTTAGGTCCTTATAGTGCTTCAGAACAGTCAAAATGTAGTTGAGACTATGCATTTAGTTGTTGTTTGTGCAAACAGTAGCATATGCTGTGCTCCCACACCAGGTGTTGCAAGGTCTTGCTTTGCTTCTTCTGTGTAGTGTGAACAGTTAGCTTCAGTATAGGGTGTCAGGTGGAACCACATCTCCTTCCTCAACGGAGTCAAACACCTTTTCTGTTAGTGTATTTATTATGTGTAACTATTTGACTAAATCTCTTTTGTAAATAAAGTCTTTTATCAAGCACAAACCTTTTGTCTTAGAACTTAGCTTTGTGGCTGTCAGAGGCTAACTCTGTAAATGTATTACAGAATCATAGAATCAACAAGGTTGGAAAAGACCTCAAGGATCATCAAGTCCAACCTGTCACCCAAGACCTCATGACTACTAAACCATGGCACCAAGTGCCACATCCAATCCCCTCCTGAACACCTCCAGGGATGGTGACTCCACCACCTCCCTGGGCAGCCCATTCCAATGGCCAACCACTCTCTCTGTGAAGAACTTTCTCCTCACCTCCAGCCTAAACCTCCCCTGGCACAGCTTGAGACTGTGTCCTCTTGTTCTGGTGCTGGTTGCCTGGGAGAAGAGACCAACCACCTCCTGGCTACAACCTCCCTTCAGGTAGTTGTAGACAGCAATGAGGTCTTTCCTGAGGAGATGCCTATCAAAGAAGAGTTCTAAATAAACCAATACAAGAGACTGTATGCACCAACAAGGTGAACTGATTATCTTTATACACAAGAATAATTTTTGCTCTCCTTATGCTAGTCTGTGAGATCTGTCAACACAGAGTGCAGAAATTTCCTCTAGAACAATGTGAAGGTGCTGCTATGCATTAAAACATAGGAGATGGCATCTTAGAAATGCGTATGTCCCAAAGCTTCACTTGGGGCCACAAAAATGATTAGGGGTTGGAGCACCTCTGCTACAAAGACAAGCTGAGAGAGCTGGGGGTGTTCAGCCTGGAGAAGAGGAGGCTCTGGGGAGACCTAATAGCAACCTTCCAGTATCTGAAGAGGTCCTACAAGAAGGATGGAGAGAGACTGTTTACAAGGGCCTGCAGTGGCTTCAAACTGGAAAAGGTTGCCCACGGAGGTGGTTGAGGTCCCCTCCCTGGAGATATTCAAAGTGAGGCTCAATGAGACCCTGGGCAACCTGATCTAGTTGGGGATATCCCTGCTAGCTGTGGGGAGGTCAGACTGGATGACATTTGGAGGTCCCTTCTGGCCTGGAACATTCTATGATTCTATGATTGGTGAGCATGTCAAAATCTCTAATTAAAATATTTATCCTTACAACACCTGTATAAGCCAGGAAGGTATTTATGGCTGTAATACAGATGGGGATAGCATTATTTCCAAGAAAAACCTTTGCTCTGTGTTGGTAGAAAGTAAACACTTAAGTTTGTAAATACTCTGTATATTCCAGTTTGATGTGTGATTAAGCTGTAGGAAGATGTGTCTTGGCCAATATTTTTATTAACTGGATTTATTTTTCTCTCAGAGTATTGAAATGCTGCTCTTGACCAAAACCAAGGCTGTCTCATCTTGGCTGAGCTGTATATCTCAGCTCATGTGAGCAACTTCTATCAAGTAAAGTCACTGAGGACCACAGATCAGTAGTTCAGAAATCCCATGGTGCCTCTTCCATTCATCATGTGACAAGAATCACTGACCTGTGCTGAAAATATTGAGTCTAAGAGACACTCAATATCTACAACTATTTTAGTATCTATGATCATCTATCATAGATCACAGATGATCATATGTAAATATGTCACAGTCATGCCCTGTAGAACTGTAGTTCTCTGGTTCTCCCAGACCCCTCAAAGTGGAGTCTCTTGGAAGACTCTGGTACAGTCATGTTCTGGGAGCCTGTTCCTGATAGGGTTCATAGACTAGAAATATGGGAGATATCTCAGTTTTCATTGTCACTCACAGAAATCTTCTCTCTTTTTCCAGGTAATTAGTTTTGCAAAATGCATAAATATTCACTGGAATGAATTAAGGTTTCATAAATTTATTAAACAGTATAGAAAAACAAAACAAAGCCACAAACCTGTAGAAATTAAATTGTGATCCTGAGTGCAGGGCATCTTGCTATCTTGCTTTGTCAACCAACAAAGGTAAAAAAAAAAAAAAAAAGAAAAATAAACATTAATGACAGTTCTGGAAATGTTCTGGAATGTGTGTCTTTTGCCCTTTCCTTCCTGGTAGCTGTTGCCTTGTTTTCAGCTTTGTCTAAGCTGCATACTAAAGTCCTATGTGGCTGTCCCTAAGAGGTTTTCTCACATTTTACATGGTGGGTTCAATTAGTGGAGCCCTTCTCATGCTACTTCAGCACTTTGGCTGCAGCACTGTCTCTTCAGAATGAAAAGCAGTAGAGTTGAGTAAGGACTTGCATGAGCACCACAACATTTCATAACAGTGGTGGCATCAAAGTGCCTCATTTGCAGAAATATCAGTCTTGGGGGGGCTTGACAGATTGCAGTCTGGGGGTACTACTGTTACTTTCTCAGCAGCAAGCTGGCTTGATTTGATTAACATCAAAGGACTGGAACAGCACAAAAGCAAAACTGAAATATGGTTTAGAAGCCATGGAGTTTTATGAGGTTTCTTTGTTTTTCCAGAGGGAAAAAAAAAAAAAAGAAAGGGAAAAAATAATCTACAGAATTAATTAAATGGAACTCAAACTCATAGTTCTTTCTTAGGTCTACTCCACATTAAGCAAAATCAACAGAATGGCCTCCATTTCAGTAAAGTCTATCTACACAAAATTGCTGAATGTCATACCATCAATGGTATGTGCCATATAATGACCTCTGAAGCATAATTAAGGGAAGAGAAGCCTAATTTGGCACAGAAAACCTTTCTGCTAACAGGGGAGAGGTTGTGTAATGGTAAGAAGAGCTTTTGATTTTGCCACACTAGGAATTAAAAGTAATGCTTCATTTATAGACTGAAAGGATTTTACAGAGAGTAACTTTAAAATGTTAAGCCTGTTGCTGTCTTAATGGAATCAGATTTTAAAGCAGAAGACTCAATATGTTGCATGTGTCATACCAGAAATGCATGGTACTCTTAGGTGTGTAAACTGGGGAAAATGACAAAGCAATCTGCATATGCATTTTTGTGAAGTCAGGTCAAGTCTGGCTCCCAGTGAAAGAAATTGAAGTTCTGTCATTAAATTCAATGAGTGTTGAATGGAATCATTTTAGGTATTATAGCCAGCCTCTATATTTTAACAGATATAAATTCATCCTCTCCACTAGTTACAAAAACACCCTTTTCCCCTGTATAGATTTACTATCTGATGGTGATCAACTTCATATAAATGAAAACCAATGACCTAGAAGCAGAAGAGCTTTACCAGTTTGATGTTCCCTCAGGCTACTTGCAATAACTACTAAAGTCGAAAGCAAATAGAAAACAAGAAATACAAGATCATGAAACTGATTAAATAGGACAATATGTTTGTGTTTAAGCAGGCTCAGAAACCTCCTAGGAATAACTAAGCAGCTTCTCCATTGGGAAAGTGGGGAAGAACACAGCTAATTCATGACAAAAGCCACAGGAGAGGTGAAACATCAAACATAAAAGTAGTGACAAAGTTTTAAGGGGACATACAAACATCAAGATGCTAAGGTGTTAACAGCGTTGTTAATGATCCTCAGATTAAGGTAATCATCAAAACCAAGTTCCATGCAATGTGCAGAAGATGACTACAAAGCCAGTCTTAAGGTACACAAACGGAATGTTTCCAACTGCGAGCAAGGTTTGGGCACAGTGCTGATATTAGCTAAAAAGTCCCTTTACCCTGAAGACTTCAACCTTGAGGCACATAGCCACAGCCTCATATACATATTTATCTTGGAAAAATGTTGCATACATCCATTGAGAGAAGAGTATTCCCTCTGATCTGCACAAAGTAAAACAGACCGGGAGTTATGCCAGATGAGCAAAAAGGTACAGCAGTAGTCACAGAAGAGGTTCAAATGGTGCTACCAGCCATGGATTTCCAAAACAGGGAAAGAAAAATCAGTGGAATAAAACATTAATACCCTAAACAATCTCCCAGGCTTCAAATCAAATTCAGAAAACAGAATGTCTTACATAAACCAACCACACCAGCAGCAATAATAAGATAATTAGAAAAGCTCTGACACATACAAGCCAGACTGAGCAACCTGGTCTAATAGGAGGTGTTCCTGCCCATGGAAGGGAGTTGGAATTAAGTGATCTATAAGGTCCCTTCCAACCCAAACCCTTCTATGATTACATGATACTGGAAGATTTTCTGTTCCTCTTTTGTTAGGACTCTGGCCAGTCAAATATAAAGAGAACTCAGACAGAAACATAAAAATCCTTTCTGAAACTGACCTTATCAGAAGAGGAAAAGTGGCTATAAAGATGTTGTTCTTCTGTTTACATAATGTTAAATGCAATTTTCAGTGCTTTTCAACTAGAATTTTAGATGAACTGGATGATTTATCCTCTTTTTGATGAAATTAAAGCTTTGTTTTCAGTAAAAAACTTGACAGCTATTTCAATAAAAGTGTTGGTGAAAAATGTCATGGCAGATTCCACAAGGAGAATTCTGGAAAAGATGAGAATTTTGTATGTAAATATATTCATTTCTGAAAAAGCTTCTGACTGATTGTTTTGCAATAAGCACATGCAAATTTTACTGCTTCTGTTTTATTGGAAGAACTTCATCCTCTTTCAGAAGTTTGGATAGAAATTTGCATTTTTGAAATTCAAGACAGCTGTCAGTTTCCATATAAAACCCCCAGCCTCCTCGACTGAAGATTTAACTTAGTGCATTGTGAAAGAATGAAAACATGCAAGGCACTTGCTTAGACCCTCCATGCTTTCTCCTTGTACCTGCCATGATGTTATAAATTAAAATTTTCCAACTTTTAATACTTCATTTAATATTAAGTAATTATTTGATATTATTTAATGTTTATTCATTATTTTAATATTTTGATTTCCCAAATTTTGATTCTGATACTTTTGTGCTTGCTGTTTTGGTGAGAATCTTGATATCCTTGACACAGCTAAAGTTTTTGATGAAGTCACAGAATCACAGAATTGTCAGGGTTGGAAGGGACCTCAAGGATCATCCAGTTCCAACCCTCCTGCCATGGGCAGGGACACCTCACACTAGATCAGGTTCCTCAGGGCCACATCCAACCTGGCCTTAAAAACCTCCAGGGATGAGGCTTCCACCACCTCCCTGGGCAACCTGTGCCAGTGTCTCACCACCCTCACAGTGAAGAATTTCTTCCTAACATCCAATCTAAATCTACCCATTTCTATTTTTGCTCCATTCCCCCTAATCCTATCACTACCTGACATCCTAAAAAGTCCCTCCTCAGGTTTCTTGTAGCCCCCTTCAGATACTGGAAGGCCACAACAAGGTCTCCTTGGAGCCTTCACTGGAATGAATAACCCCAACTCTCTCAGTCTGTCTTCATAGGAGAAGTGCTCTAGCAATAGGAACTTTGCTTCAATAACCTGACAAATCAAATTGTTGTGGTTTCACTGAAATAAAAAAAGAAACTCAAACCAGTTTATCATGAGGATAAAAAAAAAATAGCTTTTTATAAAAAAAAAAAAAGCTTAAATCTCTGCAATACTTACAGGAAAATGCAAATCAATGCAAATTTGAAATAAAGTGTTAAATTCAAGTTAATGGAATTAAAGACAAATACCATTCTGCACAGGCATACAGTCAGACAGATAAGAAAAGAGCTGCATCTCAGATGTTTTCAAGTGTCTGTTAGTTACTTGAGTATTCTGTGTTAGAGTACTGATCCTCGAGTTAAACTGTCGCGTTGCATAGTCAAATGAGCACAACATATCCTGATTTGCTTTGCTACTTGCACTCAGAGAGCAAACAAAATTATGAGTGCAGAGCAATACAGAAATAAATCCATTTTTATCCCCTACAGCTTTATTATTGGGTTGGACTAGATGATCTGCAGAGATCCCTTCCAACCCGTACTAATTTTTTTTTCAGCAAAATCATACAAATTACATGCTGAGGAACAGAGAGCCAGGCTTTCATTCATATATTAATTTGTTTGTTTGTTTTGTTTTTAGTTCCAAAAGGCAATATTGTAGTTCTCTGTTTCTTAAATGTATTTCACTTTGGTTTTGGTTGTGGAAAAGAGAAAGAACACATGCCAAACCCCCAACATATTATGAGAATGAGAGTGAGTTTCCTGACCAATTTTTCTCTCTACCCAGACATGGTAGGTCTCCAGGACAACCACAAAGAGGACTTATTATAACATTGTGACTTACCCTCCTTCTGTCTACCAAGCATTCTCCCTGTCACCTGCTTTTGCCTATTCAGCACATGATTGGTATCAGGGAGAAATGGCAATACAAGCTCCAAACCTCAACACAGCAGAGATACACACCTTTCATTATACACCATCTTCCACGAGGGGGCTGTGGTCCTATGAAACAACTTCTGAAGAACTTTAAGATGATTTGTGGGGCAGTGAGGACTTCCCTAGGTAAATCAGAGTCCAAATAATGGAGAAACGTTGTGTAATTCACAGAGGGAAAATCAAAGGGAGGGACAGATAGAGAAAAAACAACTTTACTCCCTTGTGAGCATGTAGGGAAGAGAGTTCTTTACACCTGAATGTGATATTTAAGCTAGACTAAGAAAACAAAATCCCTGATATGGTAAAGATTTAAGCACATATGTAGCTTGACATGCATGAGCAGTCCTTTGTGACAGAAGCCTATTAACATTCCACAAATGAAGTTTTTACAGAGCACTTCACCCACAATACATTCAAATCAAATTGAGAAATCTGAAAAAGGAAACAGCTGAGATATGAATATTTAAAACTTTGCTGAAGCAGTGGACATGTGTAATAACTTTTCAAAGAGATTTTCAGAGGATTTCTTTTTCTTTTTTTTAATACTGTACACACAGCACTTGTCCTAAATACATATTTACATGATGGACTGGAAAAGCTCTTTTAGAAACTGTTCTGGTCTTCTGGGTAAATAATATTCCTTTTAAAAAATTATGAGTACATATTTAACTGATAAACTAGAATGGCTCTATTAGGCATATCATAAACAGTTTTTTGGGTGTTTTTTTATCTGTCTCGTGAATATGTTTACTGCAGCACAGAAAAGGAGTCAGATTATTTAGCTTTCTGTCATTTAGTTTTAGTTGCAGTTCCTTTGCAGTTTTCAACCCCCTCCCTGAATGGAAATAAAAAAATCTTCTCCCTCTTGTCCTCTCAGTACTGTTCAGCATGACACTAAGTAGAGGTAACTGTGAAGCAAATCAAGATTTTTTTCTGTGAATGCTGTTGAAGCACTGTGTCCCACCCCGCAGACTAATACCTTTTGGCTCCTAAACATGTAATGTTTACAAAATCTGTGATTTGTGCTTTTCTGTCAATGATATGGGTGCCCTGAAGAGTTAAAAAAGAGGTTGGGACAGTCTTTCCTTCTGCACTCCAACAGAAAGTATAAAATCCCAACTGATCTCCAAGAAGCTCCACAACTCAGTGCCAGGACTCAGTTTTGCTCAATGTCTGCACTGCTTGTGTTGTGTGAATCCCATGGCAAATGGTTACAGATATCCACCTTAGCAGTGAGAATATTTGGCCACAGTTCTTCCATGACTATTAACTGCTTTTAGGGCCTCGAACACAAGCCCTACAAGGAGAGGCTGAGGGAGCTGTGGTTGTTTAGCCTGGAGAAGAGGAGGCTCAGGGGTGACCTCATTGCTGTCTACAACTACCTGAAGGGAGGTTGTAGCCAGGAGGGGGTTGGTCTCATCTCCCAGGCAACCAGCACCAGAACAAGAGGACACAGTCTCAAGCTGTGCCAGGGGAGGTTTAGGCTGGAGGTGAGGAGAAAATTCTTCATGGAGAGAGTTGTTAGCCATTGGAATGTGCTGCCCAGGGAGGTGGTGGAGTCACCATCCCTGGAGGTGTTCAAGAGGGGATTGGATGTGGCACTTGGTGCCATGGTTTAGTAGTGATGAGGTCTTGGGTGACAGGTTGGACTTGATCCTTGAGGTCTTTTCCAACCGTATTGATTCTGTGATAGTTTACAAATTACCTGTTTAGAGAGAGTCTAAGGCTAAATGTTGTTTACCTAAAACCACACATAGGAATACAGTGTGATAGATACCACTGATCTTTGTAGCAAGAAATAGAAATAGATGATGCAGAGAAGAAAAAGACCCAAAATTCTCCTCTATAGAACACTTTTCCAAAGGAATTTGAGACACATATTTAACTGCACCCCATTTTTAACAGTCTTAACTCCATTTAGACATCTACCTGTGAGCAAAGGAGGTAAAGATTTTCAAAATGCTCCTTAACCAAAAGCTTCTGTCATTATATTTTATAACCATATTTTCAAAAGCACTCAACATGCAAACTGTTTTTGGAAACCTGGCCCCAGCTGTGAGCAGTGACCTCTCCATGAAAGTCTGCAGGGATCTGGATGAAGGCATATGGAACATTGCATTTAGTTGCAGGAATCTTAATTACTAAAAACATATTGACAAATTAGAGAGAGTTCAGAGAAGAGAAACAAAAATGGTCAGGGGACCAGAATTTACATATGAAGGAAGATAAAAAGAGTTACATATGTATGGAGAGCTATGAAATAATTGAGAGGATATGTGTTAAGACTCTTACAAATGTTCTTAATCTTGTGTGGAGAATGGGGGGAGGCAAATTAAATGGGATATGACATTATAACTCAAGCTGCAAGAAGGAAAAAGATAATCATCTGGGTCTTCAAAGAGCACCCTGGCAGGGAGGTCAGTCAGGGTGTGAAATGTGGGCTGAGGGACCTAAGTCCCATTGCTAGGGTCACATGAAAGTTTAGCTGTAGGATGCCTCTCTGAACGCTCTAGAGAAGCCTGATCAGATTCTACTTCTAAAACAGACAGTAGCTGCTGGTTGTTGGCATGAGTGGAAGTCTCTCTTGAAATAGCTAAAGTTACTCCACTGACATTAATGCATCCAATTAATCCTGGAGAGAATCACAAATCAAGCAAACTTTGGCCCAAATTTGTGACATATTTCAGGTAGCATGCCATCTACTGAGCCTGTATTGAGGCATAACAGAGATGCTCACTATCTGGAATTCAGGGAAAAGTGTAAACACTGAAAAACAAAACCAAGAAGTCAATATGGTGTTAGAGAACCAGAAGAGGGCCATGAAGAGGATCAGAGGGCTGCAGCACCTCCACTGTGAAGATAGGCTGAGAAAATTGGGGTTGTTAGCCTGAAGAAAGAAGGTTCTGGGGAGACCTTATAGCACCCTTCCAGCATTTGAAGGGAGCCTTCAGGACAGACAGAGAGGGACTTTTTATAAAGGCAATTAATGACTGGACAAGGGGTAATGGCTTCAAACTGGAAGAAGCTGGATTTAGGTTAGACATTAGAAAGAAATTCTTCACCATGAGGGTGGTGATAGCTGGAGGAGGCAAGGTAGGCAGGTGAAGTGAACTGACCTGGGCTACAGAAGGAGTAGTGTCAGGAGTAGTCTTAGTTCCTTTAGATCCTTAGATCACAGGATCACAGGACGTTGGGGGTTGGAAGGGACCTCTGGAGATCTTCCAGTTCAACCCCCCTGCCAGAGCAGGACCACAGAATCTAGCACAGGTCTCACAGAAACACATTCAGACAGGGCTGGAAAGTCTCCAGGGAAGGAGACTTCACAGGCTCACTGGGGAGCCTGTTCCAGTGCTCTGTGACCCTTAATAGTAAAATTCTTCCTCATGTTGAGGTGGAACTCCCTGTGCTGTAGTTTCCATCCATTGCCCCTTGTCCTATCCATTGCCCCTTGTCCTATCACAGGGGACAAGTTGAGCAGAAGCTGTCCTTTCCTTCTTGACACCCAGCCCTCAGATATCTATAAACAATTGTTAGATCCCCTCTCAGTCTTTTCCTATCTCACACTACACACCTTCTTGTGCCTCATGACCATGGTGTGTGGTCAGCTATGACAGCTAACACAGGAGGAAAGTCTAGCTCTCAATGCACTTGCCCCACAGTACTTACTAATGCACACACTGCAAACAGCCCTCTGAAAGGACTTAAGAGGTCTGTATTCTTGGGACCCCAAAGACATCCCTGAGCCACTAAAATTAGAGAAAATCCTTCTCCTTCAGTCTTGTTTCCCTCACTGCCTCAAGCCTCACTTTGCAAAGGGAAGGGCTAAAATGACATATTTACAAAAGGAAAGGAAGAATCTCATTTTTGCTTCTGATCCCTGAAGCAGAGGGACTGCTAGAGGTGGCCTCAAGAGGGCAGCTCCCAAGGAGTTACGTAACAGCCTCTCAGGCATTATTCCTACCACAAGCATGGCATAGCGACCCTGCAGCAGAAGGGTGCCCAGGGACATTACTGAGGTACTGCAAGGAAGCTGAAGCTGTGTGCACAGCACTCACAGCAGTTTGGTAGCACCAGCTTTGCTGGTATGCACTGAAAATGACTTAGCATCAGGCCAGATTCACGCCTGCCTTATGAATGCTCCACATGGGAAAGAAAATACAGTCCATCTCAAGAAACTCCAATTCATGGTCAGACTTTTTAAAAAGTAACTTTTTGATGGAGGACTGCAGCATCAGTCAGTTTGAAATAATGGCACCTTTTTACCACCTCAGGATCTAGCTCCAAAGTCAGTGCTGGGTTGGACTAGTGACATGGGAAGCTAAAGACATCAGACCAAACAGACCCATTAGAAAATTCTGGGGCTCTTTGACATTGAGTTTTTTATTCAGCTCTTTCTCTCCTATCTTGGCTAATTCTATAATCAATACAAATAAATTTTCCTCAGGAAAGCATAGTCCAAACCCGTGGAACCAACTGCTGCAGGAGGTCATCGAGTCAGATACTGTAGTTAGGTTTTAAAAAAGGGCTGAATACATTTTATGGCCAAACAACATCTGTACAGGCATCCAAGCTAAGATAATGGTGATGAAATTTCATGCTTGAGTGTGTAAAATGATTGCTACATCACTCAGAGAGGATTTTTTTCCTTCCTAGGTAGAGGATTACACAATTGAGAAGATGCATTATAAAGAGGCCTC
Organism: Indicator indicator; assembly: GCF_027791375.1. Lineage (NCBI taxonomy): Eukaryota > Metazoa > Chordata > Aves > Piciformes > Indicatoridae > Indicator > Indicator indicator. Next base: position 21,847,190 of record NC_072023.1, read on the forward strand.
TGAGCTTGGGGTTTTTTACCTTTCTCCAAAGAGTGAAAGATCAGCTCATGAACCTCACAGAATAATAACTTAGCCTTCTACTTCTCTTCTTAAATATAATGAAGCTCTCAAATGAGATGTTTCATTTCAGGGCCTCCAAGTTTCTTTCATTCTCTCCACGCTAACTGATTTCACATGCAGGTAAAATAAGTGAAGCAAATCTTATCAGCTGCCAAGGTTACTAATTCACCCTCCTGACCCCAACAGGTGAGAGATGGTGAGTTTGTGTCTAAGCACAGACAGGCCTGTCCCTGATAGTTGATGCAACAGCTGGCTGCATTTCCCATGAAACTTGCATTTACTGTACATTTTGGCTTAATTTAATTAAAAAACCCCAAAACAAACAAGAACAAAAAATTGATCTCCCTTCAGTAGCCAACAACCTAATGATAATTTTGACCATTCTTTCCTGTTTTCATCAGCTGAATTTTGTTCCCAGAATTTAATTGAGGATTGAATTAAGCAGGGACAGCATATATATCTAGCTAAAGATTTCTGTGATATCTTACAGTACATTTAATTCACAGCAAGTAAGGGAAGAAACTGTGGGGTGGAACAACTGCTGAAACACTTAAAACCTCGTTACCACATATCCCCACCTCACCCTGAAAGCTCCCAGCCTGTCCATTATTGTCCTGCCTCTACTTTCTGTGGGACTTTGAAAAGAAAAGGTTCAAAGAGCAAGACTTTCATGCTCCCCTTTCCATGTGAAACACTTTCAACTCCTGATTTCAAAGTGCCACTTGCTCGCTGTTCAAAGGCCTGTGGACATGTAGGGGGTGAGATAGGAGTAAAAGGTTGCACTACAAAGCTTGCTGCAGTTAGAGCAATACCCAGCTCAGTGATACAAAACAGTAATATAAACTCAAGTACCTATCAATAAAACTGCCAAGATATGAAAGGAGGCTCAGAAAAATTCTAAATGGCCTTTATCTGCCATATCCCTCTCCCACGCTGGCATTGCGTTGTTATTGCTTTGGATAAAAGCTTAATTGATATTTTGAAGTGCAGCTTTTCCCTCTGTTGCAGTTATGACCAGGGGACCACAGAAGCAGGAGAGAAAGCCAAACCCCAAATAAGTTAGCTAAGAATACCTAAAGAAGTTCCTACCAACATCTGAAAAACCTGCCTTGCTCTCGTTGAGTATTCATCTGCCTCCCTTTCTCTCTCTGTATCCTTTTCATCTGCCTGCCCACAAGATTTGGAACACCATTAATTGGTCCTCAGGGAGGCTGACAGGCCTATGCTTTTATGGCTTGATTCTTTGTATTGTACACATGTGGGCATCTCTCAGGAGATAAACAAAGGGAAAATGTGCTGAAAAGGGGGGCAGACTTTGTATAAGACTAAATGCAGAACAAACCACCTCCTCAATTTACTGCTAATATCCTAAATTGCATGAATAAATCCCCCCCTCCCCATCTTCCCTCTCCCCCACATCTGCTTCTCTTAATCTGCTTTCCCTGATTGCTACAGGCTTGTCTTCTGAGGAATTCCACCTCCCATTTGAAATCAAACAGTCTAACTATTTTTTTACCCCCCCACACCCTTTCTCCCTCCCCCTTGCCGACAAAAGAGTGAGGTGGTCTTATGGGAAGATAAAAAGAATAGTTGATCATAAGAACTAACCTGGAGCCAACACCTTGGTCTTTCGTCCCTTCAGCAGTTTCTAAACCCTAACCACCTGCAGCTAATTTTCATGGCTTCCAGCCTTGGTCTTGGATTTGCTGAGAGTGAGAGACTTTTTGGCACAGCTTTCACTGCTCAGGGGAAAAAAGAAACCAAACAAACCAAACCCTAACACAATCAGACACACCAATGCAGAAGCACACAGATGTGTGTTTGTGGAGAAAGCAGCCTGTGTTATATGCAGGTGACTGTAATTAAATAAACATGCACTAGCAGTCTCTATTGCTAACCAACAACATGCCAGAATCTCCACTGAATTTTTCTTTTTGTATTTATCAGTGAAATAGGCACAGCCTATTGTTTACCCAGAGCCAGACATTTGCAAAGGAATTCTGGACCATGCCCTCCTGGCTTTACTTTTACATTTGATAGTAAGACAACAAGGACTTATCCTGTTCTCAGATATAAAAACTACTGTGAAACTGGAAGACAGGTGCATGAGCACTTTCCTGTGCACCTCAGGACCACAAAAATCTGGTCCTTAGTGTCCATGCTGGGAAATTAAAACAATAGAGAAATCCAAATCCTGAATTTTCATTCCATCTTATTTCTCCTCTTTCTCACATTATATTCCTAGATAAGTAAGTCTGCCACACATGGAAGCACATTCAAAACTGGTGACAGAGCAGAAGACTGAAACCACAACATTCGTGGCTGGGAGGAGTGCTCTGAGACCTAAACATCTGCTCAAAATGTGGCACCTGCTTGTACACTTTAATTTTCAAAGGTAGAAGTGATTTGTTTGAAGGAAAAGGCCTAGGTAACCACAGTACTGAGTTACCAAGTGGCCAAGTAAGGCATCTGAGAAAGAAGTGGAATTCTCCACTCTTGTCCTGAGCTTTCTTCTCTGCTGCAATGTGGCTTGACTTGCTCCACAAGCAAGGTTTTGTGAATGATGCTCCAAGACAACTTTATTAAGGGACTACATATATGCTGAGAACGCATTTTGGAGGTTGCCCTCTTAATTTAAAGTTGATGGAGGCAGAGTGTATTGTAATGAAGTAAATCAGTGTTTGATGCTAAGGCTTCAGATCCTGTATATCCTGCAGGACTTTTTGAAGACCTTAGCTATATGAAGGGCTTAGTTATATCCCCAAATCAGTTCAGACCTGTGAAAAACATGAAGCATTCACCAGTAACAAGCAATGCTTTCAAATTCTTGGGGAAAAAGAAAAAGGAAATTGTAGTTTGACTATTTTTTTCTTTACATTCATAAAGAATGGTTTTATTTACACTCAGCATCAGGGTCCTATGGCTCATTTTACATTATGTCAAGGAGTGTTGCGTATACATGGCACGGGGTAAATCCTTTAAAATTTATTTATTTTTTCCCACAGGATATTCTGGGAAAGCAGATTTCTGCAGGGAAACAGGAAAGGCCACAGTGAAAACCTTACATATGTCAGTTCTTGTTCTTCCAACCTTTTACTGAGGCATGGTGATTTCTACCTGGCTTTCATACCATACTCAGCAGCAGGAATTTCAGTGTGGGTTGTAAAATCTGCTTAAGAGCCAGTGTCATTTACCTCATGTTGATTGCCCTGTGTGGAACAGGCAATGGTATATGAGTTAATTAATCTATAGCTGCCTTGTCTGTCTGTGCTAATATAGTTGTATTGGTTATATCCTTGAAAATCTCGAGATACAATTTTTGTAATCATTGTCAGTGATGTTGTGTGCCTGGCAGAAATAGCTATTTAAATGACAGACAGGGGTCTGATTTGATCCCAGGGTCTAAAAAGACATCTATAATAGGAAAAATTTCCATGGAAAGAACTGCTATTCTGCAGAGCAGCTACTGCTCTCAGCCTGGGAAGAGTCTGCAGCCAGGAAGGGCAGATTTCAGTACAGGTGGAGGAGAGCTAAGAAAGGCAACAAGCTGTAAGATTTTGGTTTTGTATTGTTCTCACTGTATTAACTTGAAAACTAAAGGGCAGTGTGAAAGGCCCCATGTGTTAATATGGTTACATGAAATACTGTCACTAGTAATTTCCTCTAGTTTCCTTGGAAATGAGCTAAGCAACCACTACTAGGCAAGGCTTCTATAAAGCGAAAGTCACAATTTAAATCTACTTAGCCCTGACAGCACTGCTGCTAGGTATAATGATACCAGTGGGGTTTGGCCACCTCCAACCATCAACCACCACTGCGAGAAGCAGTGCTTCTTTCTGCTGCTGTGAGGAGTAAAGCACTGCCTTTCAAACAGATGCAAGCTGCTGAGATTATTTGCAGATCCAGACCTCCATGTAGCCCTTCCCATCAGAGGTATGCACTGAAGTGGTAGTAAGGATGATAGGTGAAAGGTGCTCAGCCTAACTCTGGCTGCCCCACGGGATCTACCTCGCCTTCCTCCTGAGAGCAACAGATGATAGAACTGGACCAGGAATGCCAGATGCATTTTTCAGCACATGGCATGAGTGCTGGCTCCTAATGCCATCCAACACTTCTCTGGAGCTCAAGTCTCCGTTATTTAGTTAATTAATTAATGAATTAATATTTTTCTGTTTTGAAAACTGTGGTTCAAGACAGAACAAAAAGGGCAGAATTTAGTTTTACATGCTGGCTGTGCTTCATAGCCATGCTTCTGTGGGCACCGGAAAACCAGCCATACACATGACAAAGAGATCATTTAAATACAGTTACTTGGCACTGGCATCCAGTCCCAGAACTCAGTGTCTGGAGCCTGACTTTCAGAGATGGTGTGCCACTTCACATGAATGCAGGACCGGCGGCACAGCTTCTCCTTTTAGTGCTTAAGGATACATCGTTGCACTAAAATAGTCACTTTTCAACCCCAGCTGAAAATGCCCTTTGGGGATTCTCAGCCTATGGATAGTTACACTGAAAATCAATTCTTCTGACATTCAGATCTTTCTTTTGGAGAGGTTTATTTGCTCCACTAACCATTTTAAGCCTCTGTGGCACCTTCTTACTCACCATAAGTGCCGTGCTTGGTATCTGGCTCATAAGCATTATTTGATTTCAGTGTCCTATACATTGTGTCACCTTTTAAATTAATATCAGATTGCTTCAGCAGTCACCTTGTTTGTGCTGGTGGTAAACCTCTCTTGTAGAAACGTGAGTGGTGATGGAGAGTGTAGGGCTTTAGGGATTCAGGGTGCATGATCCCCATCTCTTCTGTAGTCCTCTTTCCCTCCTGCAGTGTGGCTATGAAGAGCTGTTCTCCCTAGGCCCTCGGGCACCTACCAAAGGCACTTTCTTAAACAGCGGTGATAAAAGAGGTGTGAGTATCAGCCTACAGGTCCATTTCTGCTGGGGATATGCAGGGAAAGTTATCTAAAGGAAAAATAAACAAGGGAAATGTTGATTTTGAGACAGCTGATGGAATAAGAGTGGTTGTGGAATGTCACTCACAAGGCAAAATGCAGGCTATTGTTTACTTGGAAGATGTCATCTTACACTAATAGGCCATAGAAAATATAATGGACTTTTTCCTTAGGGAAAGGTCCTTGAGCTGAAGTGGTAGCAGCTTACTATGGAAGGGAAAATAACCTCTGATAACTCCATTTTGCAGCCATTTAGGCTGCAAGTTTTGCCATTAATTCAGCCCAAATAATTCAGTCCTTTCAGTTCAGTTAAAGATTTTGTTTTCCACCAAACTTATTTTTCAATTGACTATGTCCTTTTTTTTTTCTTTTTTAAGCTTCCATCTGGTGAAAACTCACAGTGTTTTTAAAGAAAATACACAACAACAAAAATATTTATAGCCACTTTTGATTCCTGAAGTAATAATAATAATAATAATAATAATAATAATAATAATAATAATAATAATAATAATAATAATAATAATATCAATTTAGAGGTTTCATATGTTTTTTAAAAAATTAAGTGGAAACTTATTTAAGAACAAGGTAATAATAATAATATCAATTTAGAGGTTTCATATGTTTTTTAAAAAATTAAGTGGAAACTTATTTAAAAACAAGGTAATAACAATATCAATTTAGAGGTTTCATATGTTTTTTAAAAAATTAAGTGGAAACTTATTTAAAAAACAAGGTAATAATAACAACAATATCAATTTAGAGCTTTCATATGTTTAAAAAAAAAAAGTGGAAACTTATTTAAAAAAACAAATAAGGTTGGGTTGTTTTACCAGGTTCAGTATTGAAAATTCTCTTAGAACAAATTTACTCCTCTCCAGAAGCTGTTGTTTCCCAGAACCACATTCCCACTTCAAACCCTGATTTCATTTGCAGATTTTTTTCCAAGGTGTCTTACCTATAACAGTAAAAATATGGTTAGTTTTCTGGAGTCAATGCTAAATTGCTGCAATGCTCTGAAAATGGTCAGTCTTAGATGCTTAGAAATAATGCATCAAACAGCAGCTATCTTGAGGCTTCCTGGGCAGACTGTTTTCTCATTCAGGTGCAGTATCGTCAGCAAAAGAAAAATTCAAGCACTTGTTTTTGGAAGATATGTTTAACACAGCAAATGATTTTGTTTGTTTGTTTGTTTGTTTACTTATTTCACCAGCCTGGTCCAATCATTACAAATAACAGCTCAGTATCCACAGAACAATAGAAAAATGTTTAAATACAATTTTTTTTTCTAGTTCATTTTCAAATATTTTACTGTGACCTTCTTCCCTATTGCCTTCACTATCCCAATTTTTGGCTGAAGTCTCCTTAGGATGTGGGGAAGTTACATCAGCAATTTCACCTACTCTGAAATCACCTCATTCTGCCCTGATTTATACCCCATGAAATCCTATTGCCCTCAGGGGAGTTCTGCAAAGTGTAGGGCCAGGCAGAGTTTGATCCAGAATGTTAAATACTGGAGCATCAAAGTTATAGGTTTATTGCAATTATTATTGGTCCCCACTGGTTATTTACTTATGCTGTATCTCAGCTATCATTAAAATCTACGCTACAAGGTGCATGGGGAAAAATAAAAGCACAAATAGCAAGTGAGAGGATTGATTTGGAATGAGCTTGAACCTATTTTTATGCCCAAGAACACTGGTGGAAGTGAAGAGATTTTCAAGGCTCCCTAAAAAGTAACCTGGGAGTTAGAGTTGTCCTAAAAAGCTGCACTGTACACTGAGGCAGCTGAATTGCTGATGCATAAGTGACACATCTTTCTCTCCCTCAGAGGATGGGGTGGGCCCTGGGAGCTCCACAGGTCTCCCTGATGTGCCTCACTCACTGATGAAGATCTGCAGGACAGGCACTTCCTCAGTCACTTGGCCATTTTCACCAAATGCACACCAACAGTTCTGATTCCTTTATCACAGTATCACAGTACATTAGAATCAAGAATCAAGAATCAAGAAGGTTGGAAGAGACCTCAAGGATCATCGAGTCCAACCCCCCTGCCAAAGCAGGATCAATGAGCCTTGGAAATGTCTTTCTGAATTCTAAGAGGTAATTCTTGGTCACATTGCAGGTAAGCGTGTCAGGAGAAGGGCTCCATCCTAAATTACCCAACTTTTGACTCAAGATTTCCCACTTCCAATCACAAATTCAATAATCTGATGTTATATATAACTAGCCTTTCCTTGCAGATTCCCTCAGTCATGGCTCACAAGTTAGGACAGAATTGATGAAATAAAACCTTAATTATGTGCTATGTCTACCCTCAGAAATCTTTTGTAGTATATGAGCCCAGTATCACTACAACCACTGCAGGGATTCTCCTGCATATGACTCAAAGATGTTCATAACAGACTTATGCATCACTTCTGAGCTCAGGTGCCTCACTGAACATTTGAAATCAAATATCTCCGTGTCAAGGAGATATTTGGTAAAGATGGACTAAAGTAAAATAAAACCAAACCTATACCCCCACCCAAGACACCACTATGAATATCACTGTCTCTGAAGACCAGGGAATTTTAGGTTTCAAGCTTCATAGCAGTGTTTCTGCTGAGGTGTTTTGAAATGGTCTGACCCTGATATGAGTACCACAGACAGAGCATATTTCACAGTATCACAGTCTCACAGTATTCCAGAGGTTGGAAGAGACCTCAAGAGATCATCAAGTCCAACCCCCCTGCCAGAGTAGGATCACTTAGAGTAGTCCACACAGGAATGCATCCAGGTGGGTTTGGAAAGTCTCCAGAGAAGGAGACTCCACAACCTCTCTAGGCAGCCTGTTCCAGTGCTCTGTCACCCTCACTGTAAAGAAGTTTCTCCTCATGTTGAGATGAAATCTTCTATGTTCAAGTTTCAGAGAGATTAACACAATTATTATAGCATAGGTCACAATTTCTGCTGAACTACCTCAGAACTAACCTCAGTTACAGAAATTCTATCAGTATGCAATGAAATTTAAAACTGATTTCCTGAAAGGCCAGATGAATGTGTACAAAAAAGGAATGGTTGTTTTAAATTTATACCTTCTCCTGGTTCATACCAGCAATCCAGAGTCCTTTATGTGTAGGCACATGTCTCATGCCAAATGGCTGCCTCTTCTGTTCCCTTCTAGACTTTCTGGTCAGGTATGTTGGCCTTCAACACAATAAAAAAATAAGTGTATGTCAAGTGGTTTTATTTTTTTTTTTCCTATAAAGCCTTCATTTTTAAAATCAAGACCTAAGAAGAACTTCACATTAATGTATTTTTCTTTCTTTTGGAATTTTTGTTTTTCAGTAGTTAAAAAAAGAAATTCATTTTACAATCAGTTCCACAGCAATGAGTCTTCAGGACAGGAAATGTCTGATGGAGTGTGGGAAGGTCCCAGTTACACCACTTTATGCATGGCTTCTCAGTTTGGCCCCCACTAGTTTGAATTTATGATTATAAACAATTAACTTTCCAATTTAGCAGTCTGATTTGCTTGTCATAATAAATAGCAAACAATGACACAGAAAATGTTTGTCCTTATTACCAACCAGCTTTTCAAGACTCTTTTACTGGTCTTTTCTTTCCTGTGGCACTCATTAATCAATCTAGTCTGCCTCACAACAGTCAGCAGCCATTGTAACAAGTTCTGGGAAAATTATAATGCTTCCTAAGCATTTCCACAGAAAACAAATTTCATGTGTGTGTGGGGGTGGATGGTAGGAGGAGAATAACCTTGGGAAAACCACAATTATAAACAGCTGCAGCATGCATTAAATGTAATTATGATTGATTCCTATAAATAATTCTTTGTGTAAATTTCCACTTAAGGTGGATTTGCTGTTCAGGTGCACTGGACATTTCTGCATTAAGTGATTATGTCTTATTATTATTAAAAATACAGATTCTTTTCACTTGGGAGTGGTGATGGGGAAAGGAGACTTACTGTACCAGCATGAGCTGCTGAAAATCTGGACTCACAATTAATGGTTTAGCAGCCTGGATGTGATAAAATTGTTTGTGCTTGAACTACAAAGAAGGATTAAAATGGAAAAAAAAAAAAAAAAAGAGTGCATAATCCAAAGTTATAGTCAGCAAAACCTCATAATACTATTTCAAAAAGATAACAAACATACAACAATAGACAGTATCTGATCAACCACTATGGAACAGCTGATTATATTAATGGGACTTGACATTTGTTCTGTTTAACGGAGAAGGTGCTGAGCACGTAAGTTTCTGTTATGCTAATTGCTGGGTCATTTGAAAAAAAAAGAAATCAATACAAAATATTCCTCACAGGAGAAAATCTTGACTGCAAAAATAGCACTACATCATGGTCATTGATTCATTTGACTAATTCAGCACTTCAAATGTCATTCATTCTCATATAAGGCTTTACAACTGTACTACATGAATGGTCTGGATCAGGAATAGTGTGGCCAGCAGGAGCAGGGAAGTCATTCTGCCCTGTACTCAGCACTGCTTAGGCCACACCTTGGGTACTGTGTCCAGTTCTGGGCCCTTCAGTTTAAGAAAGATGTTGAGTTGCTTGAACGTGTCCAGAGAAGGGCAACAAAGCTGGGGAGGGGTCTGGAGCACAAGCCCTAGGAAGAGAAGCTGAGGGAGCTGGGGGTGTTTAGCCTGGAGAAGAGGAGGCTCAGGGGAGACTTCATTGCTGTCTACAACTACCTGAAGGGAGGTTGTAGCCAGGTGGGGATTGGTCTCTTCTCCCAGGCAACCAGTGGCAGAACAAGAGGACACAGTCTCAAGCGGCACTTAGGCTGGATGTTGAAAGAAATTCTTCACAGATAGAGAGATTGCCCATTGCAATGGGCTGCCCAGGGAGGTGGTGGAGTCACTGTCCCTGGAAGTGTTTGAAATAAGACTGGACAAGGCACTTAGCGGCATGGTTTAGTTGATTAGATGGTGTTGGGTGATAGGTTGGACTTGATGATCTCTGAGGTCTTTTCCAACCTGGTTAATTCTGTGATTCTGTGACAACAGTGGTGATGACAGAAAAGATTATATAAATGCATCGAATTGTCAGGGTTGGAAGGGACCCCCAAAGATCCAATGGATGGATCCAACCTCACACTAGATCAGGTTGCTTAGAACCACATCCAGTCTGGCCTTAAAATTTTCCAAGGGATGGGACTTCTACTACCTCCCTGGGCAACCTGTTCCAGTCTCTCTCCACCCTCATGGTGACTGAGAGCAAGAAGAAGGTTTGCTTTGGAAGCTTTATGTATCACACTTCCGATCCCACCAAAATTAATTGCATCTAGCCATTGCCTTCAATGAGATAGGACAAGGATTGTGTATGGACCTTGACACTTTCATGTGCTTTCAGTCCTCAGTATGTGTGAGAACCGCTAAGAGATGCTTGATGCTTTTGAGAAAAAAAGAAAAAAGATGTTAAAGTAACTGTATTACTGCAGCTGTAACACTGATGTGCAGCAGCTTGACCCTACCCCAAAACAGAGAGAGCCTGGCTTCATATTCAGTCAGATATGTAGTCAAGCTCTCATTTATATTTAGAAACACTTTTCTTTTAAAGATCCTAGGAGGCAATGGCACATGCCAAAAGCTGAGCAAATACTCAAATAATAGGTGCACTCCAGGTACTTTCTCATCAATAGAGGTTTTTAATTTAGAACTTCTTTCTAGCTGGGATGCATCCTTAATTTTTCAAATGAGTAATATAGATATTGCAAAGCATATCAACATTTGCAAGAGAAAACTGAAAATATAGGAACCTGCTTTTCTCATAGATATCTCTAAAAGCATTTGTGTTTTAACCTTTTTCACTTCCTGGACATCTTTCACCATGCCTTTTTCTCTACATCTACAAAGCACTATTAGCTAACCAAGCATTCTCTGTATGCTGTAGGGGTGGGTTAACCATGCTAGAGGTTAATATCATCCAGCTTAAAAATGCCACTAAGGTGGTTTGTCCAACTTCGCACTGTTAGTGTCAAAGGCAGAACTGAATTCAGAGTTGTGCTTTGTCTGGGCTTTAACACAGAGCAACATTTCCTTTAAAGAAGGCTGCTTAAGAGTTGAAATACTGCACAGGTTGTTTCAGTATTAGATCTATGGATGCTTTCCCATTTCTACCTTCTCTCCACGGTTGTGCAATTAGCTTAATTTTAAATAAACCTTTGCTTTCCTTCGCTATATGATTTTGGTGGAAATACAAATGAGACAGCTTGCATCTGAGATGAGCTAGGTCATTTTTACAGGCTTTTGTTGGAACTGTTGGCAGTTCACAAGCTTTAAGTTCTGCATGGAAGAGAAAAAAATAAACATTATTTGCTCCTGAGTTATATAAGTTAACACAAAAAGCTCTGCTGTTGTTGGGGTTGCATTTAGTACATAGCATGCTGTTAAAATGCTGTTAAGACTCCACAGAATGCTGATGATTTGCTTGCATGCTTTTCAAACAACAACAACAGCAAAAACATAAAGTTAACACATGTTAAACCTCCTCATCCTAATTTTGTAAGCCATGCTTTTAAACTTGCATCACAATGTTTTGTGAATGCTCTCTTCCATGCTTGCCCTCCACTGAGGTATAGAAGACAGGTGCAATACTAAAGATAGAGGCTCAGCAGTTCTATTTATCCTTTTGACCATAAAGACATGCATTTATTATTCTTTTCCCTTATGATTGCATTGAAAGAACTTATTTAAAGCTTCCATCACCCTTCTTAAATAAATGTGAAAAAAAAAACCCAAAGCCCAGCTAAGAGGGGCTGTATATTTTCTGCAAAAAACCTCCTTACATCAATCAAACAAATATACATTAGCAAGAAAGAAACACATTAAGACTCATTTTCCTTTTTCCTGTGCCAGGTTGCTACTTTTGCACTATATATCAGAATGAAAGTAATTCACCTCTCAAACCAAAATATTAAAGAACAAAATATGGCTGTGATGCACTTCTGCAGAATACAGTCAAATTTCCATAAAATGTCTGCAGGGTTTTGCACATTAAGATTTCTCTTACTAAAAATGTTTATGGAAATAGGTCATTATGCACATTACTAATAGAGGGCAATTTGTTGCTTTTAAAGTAGCTTTTATACTAGCAGTTGTGAATAAACACATTTATCAGACATCCTAAATATAAACAATGCATGTACTGGCTAGCATCATACTCCTCACACACAGAAGAGACATGGGCTAAAGATGTTGCTCATTCAAAGCAAAGTTCTGCTACTCTAGAGCCCACAATTATTTTATTTTTACTGTTTCTGCTGCATTGATGTGAGATGAATGGTGTCTCAAGCATAGAAATGAGCTAATGGATGGCACCACTGAATGCAGTGCTTCCCACCTGCTTCCACACAGCTTGGCCAGAGCCAATAAGGCTCTCCTGGTATTTAGTGGAAGTGAGAGTAAGGCAAGGATGTCTCAGTAGACCTCTCCTATGCAGCCAGAGCTGCAGTGTCCAATCCAGCAAGCTCAGCCTCTGAAAGGCATCCTCAGTCTCTGGAAAGCAGCTTTGCACAGTGCAAAGCAGATTTTCACATCAGGGGTAATAAATTGTGCTAGTATGGTATCAGAACTGGGTTTGAAATGATGCACATCCCATTATCAGCACTTTGAAACAATTAAAAAATGATAAGAACTATTGTAATTTTGCTTGACTTCTGAGAAGACAGGGGAAAAACATAAAAAAGAAGAAGATACAGCCAGGTAATTACAGTGTGTAGCTTATGATAGTACAGGAAGCAATAAGATACCAGCTGAAAGCTGATAGACTCACTGAGGAACATCTTACAATATATTTACACAGTAGGCAACATTAATTCTCTTAAAAAATCACACTTAAACAGCAGATTAGATCATCTGGAAAGTGCAAATGAAATGAGCTGCTTTAGGAAGATGTGTTGAATCCTGTGGTCCTTTGGCTTGTTTGTCAGTAAAAATGAAGAAAATGTAAAACATCTATCCAATTATTTCAGTTAATATACAAGCATTAGTCATTCAAATTCCTAATTAAGAGACAACATGCCCTGTCAGGCATCTGCATGGGCTATTGAACATTGCCTAGATTGTTCCATAATTATCCTGGCTTAATAGCTCTAAAAATGTAAGCAATGTGCATCCATTGAGGAAATGCACTGCTTATCACATGAGGAAGAACAGCACACAGAACATGCTCTGCCACCATGTATTTGTGCTGCAAGTTTTTAGTGGAACCTAGTTTAATTAAGCAGGCAGCCTCAGCTTAGTAGCTGGCTTCTGTTGGCAAGGAGGAAATGTAACTCACAGATCAAAATATGTTTTCAGAACAGATTTAAATGTATAAATTTCAGCTACTGAAAGCTCTCCATTTCAGACTCCAGTGTCAGGCACCAAAAAGAAGAGAAAGCATGTACAGAAACATATATTTGTACTGATTTCAGCATGCTATTTTCAAGCCCCATTTGTCAAAATCCATCACCAGCCCCTCCTCACCAAAATAAAACAAAACTCAGCATCCTCTGGGGCAGTCATGTTGTCAAGGAAACAGATTTTTGCCATCTTCCATGATCTGCATTGTCAGTAAATCTGCTACAATTTCCTTCTTTTCAAGCCTGATGGCTATGTTCAAGGGCTGACCAACATTGTCTTGAATGCTGCAGCCACAGCATCAAGATGTCAATTCATTCAAACTCTCAAGCAAGGCTGGGTAAATCGTGGATCCACTCTGATGAAAAGTCCAAAAGGAACACAAAAATGAAATATTTCAGCTATTTGAAATGGATTTCTTCTGCCCTTTAACCAATAGGTTTCATTTCAAAAAATAATATGAGGTGTTTTAAGGGTTTCATATCCCTTTCTCTCTCTCTTCTTTTTCTCTTTACTTTTAATAGAAACAAAAGGGGTGGGGGGGAGGACACAAAACTGAAAAAAGGATATTAAAGGAAAAAAAAAAAAAACAACCCCACAAGAAACAGTGGGAAGGTGAAAAAAATTTGTAGAATAACTGAAAATCTGCAAAGAAAATGTTGGGGTTTTGGTTGTGTTTTTTTTTTTTTTGTTTTGTTTTGGGGTTTTGGTGTTGTTTTGTTTTGTTTTGTTTGGGTTTTTTTTCCCCAAAATATTTCTGTTTTAGCTAAAACACTAACTCCAAGTTAAAAAATTAACCATCTCTGGTCAATTTGATTGTTAAGACACCTGTACACACATGTTGGATGGGATGAAGCTTCTTCAACTTTGTTTGCTTTCATCAGACACAAAACTATAATGCATAAATTTGGGAGCCTTGGGATGTTTCATGTCTGGCATCACACAAAGAAGATGAATGCACATGTCTGGGATAGATCCAGCAGAGTCAGTTCAGCTGATTTTATATGTTTTAGGTTTTTTTCCTCACTTATCTCATAGAAGGCATAATTATCATAGAATCTAACTGTGAACTTCCATCCCTTTAAAGTTGGGATGTAGCATCTCATGTGTGTTTTCTTAACACTTAGTGTGAGAAAAAGTTTCCTCTCTGTTATTCTACAGGAGAGGATCCAAAGAAGAGCTGTGAGAATTATTAAGGAACTTGAACATCTCTCCTGTGAAGAAAGACTGAGAGAACTGGGACTGTTTAGTCTGGAAAAGACAAGGCTGAAAGGGGATCTTATCAATGCCTATAAATATCTGAGGGGTGGGTGTCAAGAGGAAGGGAACAGGCTCTTTTCAGTGACACCTAGTAATAGGACAAGGAATAATGATGTAAGCTAGAACACAGGAGGTTCCACCTCAGCCTGAGGAGAAACTTCTTTACTGTGAGGGTAACAGAGCACTGGAACAGGCTGCCCAGAGAGGTTGTGGAGTCTCCCTCTCTGGAGACTTTCAAAGCCAACCTGGATGTGTTCCTGTGTGGCCTGCCCTAGGTGATCCTTCTTTGGCAGGGGGATTGGACTCAATGATCTCTGACGGTCCTTTCCAACCCCTAACATTCTGTGATTTTGTGATTCTACAGAGGAACAAATATAATGTAAACCTGTAATTTGTTCAATCACCTATTTTTTTCCTGCTCCTGTCTGTATGTACCTAGAATTCTCCAAGTCATATCAGAGTATATCAGGTCACAGCTGTGTATTCACAAGTCTGAATTTTGACACTATAATAGGTATTAAATATGCATGCTCTTTTCTTCATTGAATATGTAAAAATTTTATTAATTAAATAGGAAACTCATTATTCAGCTGCAGATGTCAAAGGGCTGTCAGTTCAGATGATAAAACTGATAACATATCTTTTGGCTGAACTGTTCTTGCCAAAAGATACAGGTGTTGCGGGTTTTTTTCTTTTCAAAATCATAATTATCTATATAATATTATTTTATGCTTTAATGAAGTGCAACAATGAACTTTACACAAATTAAAATTATGGATTTAAAGACTATTTTAAGAACTCACCTTTTTTCTTTTTTTTTTCTTTTTTTTCTGCAGGTGTGAATAACTCTGAACTCAAAGGCCAAAGGCAGACTATTTGCCCAGTCTTTGCTGCTGTATGGAAGACAAGTCTACACACTTCTTCCCCTTTCTAAATACCTATATTTAGTTTGGGTTACTTTTTGCAAGCCACTGCATTATTTACCTTCTCAGGCTTCAGATTCTGAGAAACTAATTTTTTTCTGGATTGCTAAAGCATAAATTCTCAACATCAGCCAGAGGGTCCAGATCTCAAGAGACAATTAGAAACAGATGCTTCCTGCAGCTGGAAAAGTTTTCAGTGCTAGTCCAGACCTTGATCTAGTAAAATGCTTATATTCAGGAATAGCCAGAGATTTCCATAGGAAATGTTATGCTTTTGAGTGCCTCACTGTGTTGTGTCCTGTTGTAAATATTATAATAACAGTCTCTTATTGTAGGTAGATAAATATTACAGGGAGATAAATATTACAAGCCTGTGTCCATCAGCAATCTATAATTGAGGAATACAACTCATACTGGGTACACAGTACAAAGGGTCAGCTGTCCCTGTGATACAGGATTCATTAAATTTGGGTAAGCATTTCTTCCTATGACTTTTTTTCATGCTGGATAACTTTAAAATGACAGCAAAGAACATTGATTAAATGAGGGTCCACTCTGAGCAGTTAAATTTATTTAGAAAAGGAAGAACTGGGTGCAATCTGTAAGCATTTTGCTTCACCCCATTGTTCAATCAGACAAAATACATTGTCAAATACAGAGAGAGAAAGTTTGGAGGGGTTGTTTTGGTTTGGGTTGGGTTTTTTGCTGTTGTTGTTGTTTTATTAAATCATTCAAAATCTTATTTGCTCAGTAAACAGCAAGCATAGAAAGATCCCATGGGGAAGCTCAAAAATTTTCCAAAATCAAGCCAAGGGAACATTAAAATAGTTATTAACAAGCAGGGGAACTCAATGTATTTTGTATTAAAGAAGTTTGTAAACTAGGTTCCATTAAAAGAGTGTTTACCTGTAATGCTATTCAGGAGTGCAGAGTCTGTCTTTTTAAGCATTCACATTTATCAACTCACTGTTTATAAAATCAGATGCTCTTAAGACAAGAAGTATTTTTTACAATAAGTAACCCTGTTATGAAACAGAGAAGTATAAATCAATTTATTAGAGATCATCTGCATATATAGCTGTAAAAAAGACCTCAGGAAAAAAAAGTACAAGGCTGCTGCAATTTGTACTTTGGGGGAAAAAGCATATGTAAAATATCTTCAGGCACCATGCATTTAGATGTCTTACTAGAAAACATTAATAATTTTTCCAGCACAAGGGGAAAAACACCAAACCCACGACACAGTTTCTATGCAGCATACTTTCCAAAATGTCTTTCCTTCTGGTAAGCATAATGTCTATGCTTAGATTTGTTACAAATAATGGAAAAGAGTATGAAGCAGCCTACTTTTTTTTCAAGTGATGCCAGTAAAATACAGCTACAGGGGTACTGTCATATAGATTCATCTTCTTAACTTCATGTTTTCTACCACCTTGTCCTACACTAAAAAGAAAGCAAATTGCTTAAATGTCTTGCAAAGACTCACCTTCTAGGTGTTTCAATGAATTTAGCTGCTATGGCTCCTTCATAATCAAGTGTATTTTCCTATGCCTACAGCTTGTTGATTACAACTCAGTTCCTGTACCTGACACCCTTGAAAAAGAGCTCTGTATCAGTGTGCCTCTCATGAGGCAGGTACTGGCAAAATTGAGCTACTTTCCTGATGAGCCTTATCAAGCCCATTTTTGAGAGCAATGTAAAATAATAGATTTCTTCTTCTTTCAGCAAAGATACTTAATATCCTGCCTCATATTGTGTTGCATATAATCTTTTAGTGTACTGTTATCCTCTTCCAAGGTACATTGTAGCACATAGGTACACAATGGAGACTCCGGATCTCATTGTGGGAAGATGCAAAAGTTTAGTGGTGGTCATCTTGATAGTCATCAGGGTGTCATTATAATGGTGCTCCAGCATGGTGTTATTTGTTTTCTTGGTAATGGTGCTTCTGGGTAGTCTGATGTTATCCACTGACACTGTCCTGCATGACATCCTCCTCACCAAATTGAAAAGTATAGCCTCGAGGGGTGGACCACTGGCTGGATAAGGAATTGGCTGGGTGGCTGTGCTCAGAGCAACAGCTCAATGTCAAGAGGCCAACAGCTCAATGTCCAAATGGATACCAGTGACAAGTGGTGTCCCTCAGGGGTCAGTGGTGGGAGCAGTGCTGTTTAACATCTTTGTCAGCAATATGGACAGTGGGATTGAGGCACCCTCAGCAAGCTGGCAGATGACACCAAGCTGTGTGGTCTGGTTGACACACTGGAGGGAAGGGAAGCCACCCAGAGGGACTTGAACAGACTTGAGAAGTGGGCCTATGCCAACCTCATTAAGTTCAGCACAGCCACGTGCAGGGTCCTGCACTTGGGTCGGGGCAATCCCAAGCACAAATATAGGCTAGACAAGGAGTGGCCTGAGAGTGGTCTTGAGGACAAGGACCTGAGGGTGTCAGCTGATGAAAATCTCAGCATGAGCTGGCAATGTGCACTTGCAGTCCAAAAAGACAACCATGTCTTGGGCTGCATCAAAAGAAGTGTCACCAGCAGGGATGTTACCACTGATGCTTTGGCAAATGTCCCAGAGTGGACTCAGTGGCAAGAGGGAACCAAATTCAGGAGCTGGGTTATGGATCTGGATTCAAGAACCCATGGATTGGGATTGAAGGCAGAATGGATAGACATTGGCTACTGAAGAAGAGAGATTGACTCTTGTGATCTCTCAACTTTATACTGAATACAAATATGGTTTAGAACACCTTGTTGGTTAGTTTAGGGTCACCTGAACTGTCCATTCCCCCTCTGCAGGTGCAGCCTTTTACTCTGTGCATTCAATGTGGTGCACAAGATTTAGCAGTGACCTGCATAACAATCCTTAGTACTAACTATAAACACCAAGAGATATCACTACAAGCAGCAGACACTGAAAACATGCTGTTCATTTCAGAAAGTGCAGTTGCTTAGAAAATACTAAAATCACATAACAGAATTAGTTCTGTTGTAAAACCAGAACAAAGAGAGTGTGTCTTAAAATGTGTTTCTCACATCGCTTTCTGCTTACTTGTGTGAGGCAGACCACACAATGGAGACAACGTGTGGAAGGTATGTGAGGTAAATCCATGATGCCTGTGAGTTTTAGGAAGTCACTTGGGTCTTAGTGGCACTTCTGAAATCACAATATTTGTGTGAGGCTGCAAATCACCTTGACTCTGGTGACTCCAGAAGATGCTCATTGCCTTTCCTCTATCCTGCTGCAGACACAAGCATTTCTGTGGGGATCTGTCATCTCGTTAGCGTTCACCAGAGCTGAAAGCAGGCTTATGCCCAGCTCTGGGTGACTGCTGTGGCCTGCAACTGCACAGATGTGGCGCTGAGCCATCCCCAAATAAAACATGAACCTCGGGTGGGTGGAAACCACTCTTAATTCCAGCCCAAGATGCTCCAGGGGAGTTCGAAATTAAGCAAAACACATCTGCCCATCCCTCATTATTGTTGTTGTTATTGTTGTTATAACCTTTCATTACACTAATCCATACTTTTGTTCCACATTGTGAGTATGGAAGAGGCTGGAAATAGTCATTAAAATGCGATAATGTTTAAAATTCTAGCACATTAACACTGACATTTTGCCTTCTGAACAATCGCAGGTAATGAAGGTCAATACAAGCAAACAGTCTGTCTAAGGCCCTTCGTTAGAGGCTTTCTGTGCTTGGACTTCACAGCAGGGGACTGTCAGGCAGAGTGTTTTCCTCTGTGTGGCTTCTCTCTGAGTGCTTGCTGCAGCTGGCTTCAGCATATGGTAGAATATGAAGATATTTTCTGGGGTCCACTGCCTCAATCACTGTTTAATGATTAATTACTGCAGGCTGGTGTCAGGGTGAGACATTCAAGGCTTCAGGCAAAAGTCTTAACTATAGAAAATGACAGCAGGCGGGATTTTGCCAAAAAGAGTAACTTTGCACTGCGAGTTCTAACGATTTGCACTGCCTTTTGATCCATTGGTAAACAGCGAGATGGTGAAAGACTGAAGCTATCAGGCAATAAATGTCAACAATAACAAGAAATTGTTCCCAGAGAGAGTCTTAGGATGGTTGGTCACATTGAAAAGATGCTATAACTAGATCTCTTGGAACAAAGTGAGGGCTTCTGGCCTACCTTCCCTCAGACTATCTCAGAACAGGGATGAACTCAGCCTGCAACTACGAGGACAAGGAAACACTCTCAGAGACAGGAGGCTCATGGGAGCTGGGAGCTGAGGAACTGAATGTGGAAATCCTAACTCCATTGGGGCTGGTGGTCACACTGTTTTATGGGGCAAATCTGGAGCTAGCATCACCCCCATGGGGAGCTGAGAGGACACAGCCCCTCAGGGGGCACAGGGTGCAGTGTTCTATTCCCACCTGGGGCTGTGTTAAGGGAGCTGGGGTGTAGCCTTATGGTCTATTAGGAGAGAAAGCAAGCTATGTTTGTCTTGTCCAGCTTGTGCACAGCTCCACTGGAAGAGAGACTTTGGCCTCTTGGGCCTTAACCTTATGATTCTCTACGCTCAGTCCCATCAACCTCAAACCGATGTAATGAGGACATAAGGGATCAAAGCTGTTGAAAGGGTTTGTTCAGTTTTTAGAAATATATCTTAAAAACTATTAATTTGCTTGCATGATTCTCTGTGTGTATAAAACTCCCCATAAGACACAATTATCTCCCACCTAAATAATAATTGCATGCAACCTTTCAAAAAGCCAACTTTAATTTTCTTCAGATTGCCCTTCATCAGAAATGCAAAATGAGTGTCAATGACACAATTCACATTTTGTATCATGTTACAACTGCTTTGTGCTTGTGCCAGTGACTCTATGGAACAACAAGAGAATCAGGTCTTTCATCTCAAGTGCTTCTGTCTTTGCTAAAAATATTAAACAACACTTACTTGGAAGATGAAGCATTTCACACTGCACAGCCTGAGACTCCCATCTTTCTTCAAGCAGTGCCATCTCTGAAGCCAAAATCTCCACCATTTTCTTCCAATTGAAAGTAGAGCTGATTAGCACTGGAAACGTTTTTGATGATTTGGTGAAAAATACTTTTCTTTCTCAAGGAAAAAAAACATTATCCAATATTGTTGGCTGTTGGAAGACAAGAAAGTTATGCTTTTGGACAAAAGGAAAAGAAAAAAACAACAAAAAACTTACTTTCATTTATTTTTCAAATATATTAGTTAATTTCTAATGAAGTAATAAAGACTATCTGTGAAGTATAATTCTAATAGGAAAGGCTGTTTTTTGAGGAAACAAAACTGACTCTTTTTAGATTAATTTGCTGTTTTATAAATGTATTTTTTTTCAATGAATGAAGTAAATTTCTCACAGCACATAGTAATTTTTTTTCCCTTCAGGTTGCGTATTACAGAGTATGAAATGAATTAAGCTGTCCAATAACAAAAAAAAAAAAAAGAAAAAAAAAGAAAAGAGTAAAATAAATATTTAGCTGCATACAGTATTTAGTTACTTTGCTGCTGTAACAGAATGACACCACATAAGAAGCTGCAGAGAATTAGTGGGCAGGTTGCCCAAGTTGTAAAATTCACAATAAAATGCAAAAGTGTCAGTTTTTAATGTGATATTAACTGATGATGGGTGAACTAGAGATCTACTTGAGAGTGTCCAACGAGAGAGGAGGACTACAAGGATGATTAAGTGACTGCAGCACTGCCCTATGAGGAGAGGCTGAGAGACCTGGGGCTGTTTAGTCTGGAGAAGAGAAGACTGAGAGGGGATGTAATAAATGTTTATCTGAGGGCTGGGTATCAAGAGGGAAGGGACAGGCTCTGCTCAGTTGCACCCTGGGATAGGAAAAGGGGCAATGGATGTAACCTACAGGAGGTTCCACCTCAACATGAGGAGGAATTTCTTCACTGTGAGGGTCACAGAGCACTGGAACAGGCTGCCCAGAGAGGCTGTGGAGTCTCCTTCTCTGGAGACTTTCAAGACCCATCTGGATGCATTCCTGTGTGACCTGTGCTAGATTCTATGGTCCTGCTCTGGCAGGGGGTGTTGGACTCAAAGATCTTCAGAGGTCCCTTCCAACCCCTAACGTCCTGTGAGGCTGAACCACGAAGGGTTGAGAAATCATTTGAATAATCATCAGATGTATAGATGCTTACTCAAACTTTACCTGAATGTCTAAATGCTGTAGGCTTGAGACTAACTTAGTACACCTGTCTAGGTAGTAAAGGCTGGTGACATAAAAAAATCATACTTTGGTAAGAAGACTTTTTGGTTCTTCTATCTGGACTGTAAGTAGTGTAAACCCTGCACTACTTCTCTCTTTTTTCTTGTAGTGAAAAGCACTAGAGAAGACAAGATACCCAGTCTCCTAAAATATCTAGACAATTTATGAGCTTTTAGCTAATTAAAAAAAAAATCTAAATCAGTCTCTATACATCTAACTTTAAAAGTAATATGATGTGTTCTTACATAAATGAAGCTTATAGAAACCAGATGCCTTTTGTGTGTGTTATACACTGTGATGGTTTAAAACTGTCTTTTCAATTTTTTCTTCACAAAGTTAGAGCAGAGAAAGAAAATTTGCTTTGCAGATTGAAAATTACAGTCTAAAATAATTGTTTTGATCTTAAATACTTCATAATTAAAGGGCACAAATCCTAGGTGGAGCTTCAAGGCCTGTCATACATAAAGTTTCAACCTGTGGGCTCAGAGGCATTCCTGAACTGCAGATTATGGGTCATTAAAAGAGTATATTAAGGAAATATCTCTTTGTGTTTCACTGAAGCTGTGTGTTTCTGAACCTTTGCTATCATGCAGCACCATCACTTTTACAATGAGTGGGGCCAGAAAGTGATTAACAAGCCCACTTACAGGACCTTTTCATTTGCTTTCTACTTAGGCAGGCTGTGTCCACTAGCTAGCCAGATAACCTGGTCAGAGCTAGGTGAGTCACCTCAGAATAAGATGTGAAAGAGACAAGAATAATAAAAAGGTTTTAGTATTGTTAATGTCTCAGGACAGGGTTAGATTCTTCTTGGTGAGGAGCAGGGCTGGGGAAAGAGGTAAAGCAGTCTGCGTCCCTTTGTGTAACACATTCACAGAGTATTCACTCTGCCCACAATCAACATGGAGCTGCTGATTGTGGCAGTGACATGAGAATAAAACTTTATGTAAATAACTTTCAAGAGGAGTCTCTCATTATTAATGCAGACAGTTCCAAAGGTGAAAGCAAACAGTATTTGGCAGCAGGAACTTTTTAATGAGAATGTCATTAAGGAACTTAAGTCTACAGACCACAAAATGATGCGCAGCAGACACAGCTGACTTTTCTGCATCTCTTTTCTTCACTGTCTATTAAACATAAAGAAGATATTTTGGGTGAACTAATTATGGGTCCTCAAGTGAGGACTTCTACTTGAAGCAAGTCATAAATTTTCCAGAAAGTTAGGATCAGCTTCTGGCAAATTGTCACTATGGGTGGATGATTTCTGTCCTTTGAAACTGCAGAAGAAAGAGACAGCCCATATGGAGTTAGTGTCCACTATAAAGGGGATGGGAGGAGTTTGACAAAAAAGTACAACCCAGAGAGAGTTTTGGTAGAGAATTGAAAATCCAGAGCATTCAGGCTTGAGCTTGTTTTCACACAGCAAAATATAGAGGTTATCAGTCTAGGCCAAAGCAAAATCTGTGTCCTTGAAATCTAACATTTGTAACTCCGTTTGCTACCACCTGGAGTTTCCTATGACATCAAAAGAAGAACAAAAATGAAACCAGAGGTGAACAATGAGTAGAAAAAAGCATCCTAAAATGAAGTTGCAGTTATGTTGGCAGAGCTGATAGTCTGATAATTAACATTATCAGATGCTATAAAGATTTATGTTGGCCAGACTTAAATCTTGAAGGGAGAATTAAATGGAATCTCTGAGAAGAGCCTGGCTCCATCCTCCTGACACTCACCCTTCACATCTTTATAAACATGAGAGAGGCCACCCCTCAGTCTCCTCTTGTCCAAGCTAAAGAGCCCCAGCTCCTTCATCCTTTCCTCTTACAGATATTCCACTCCCTTAATAATTTTTGTGGCTCTGTGCTGGACTCTTTCAAGCAGTTCCCTCTTGCACTGAGGAGGCCAGAACTGGCTACAAAATTCCAAATGCGGCCTCATCAGTAAAGAGTGAGGAGAATCTCTCTGGACCTACTAACCACACCTCTTCTAATACACCCCAGGATGCCATTGGCCTTTCAAAAGAGTGCAAGACTCTCAGAGGTTTCATGTTACATCTGTTAGCACTGTGATGATGTCCAAAATCTACTAGGTTATCTGCTAAGTTTAGAAGCAGAAGGGTAGGAGTACAATTTTTCTGATACTGAAACTCCCAAGTAGCCTACAAATGGCAGAAATTCTAAAAGATTTAGATAACATTAGATTTTTGGATGCCACCCTCTGAAAGGATGTATGCAAGATCTTTGATCTTGTTTAGTTGAGCTGGCATATTTATATCCCACATTTTATGAGGCTTGAGCTTTTAGAGTAGTGGTGTTATGATGAGTTAACACTACTGCTTAGATTGTTCACCAGCCAAATAGCAAAAAACCTTAATGTAATTTTATGGGACTTATAAGACATTAAACTAAATATGATTGCTGCTCCATAAAACAGAACAGTTCTCCATATACTGTATGTATGCAAATACAATATCCTGTCTCAGCCTTCAGTGCCCATAGTAAGTTATCCTTAGAGTTTAGACTGAATAACTATTATTGGTTTACTTGGTCCTATATCTTTGCATTTCAATTTCTAACTAATAAAGAGAGAAGCTTTTGAAAAAATAAGAATGATGCCTTTTGTGCCTGACCATACAGCTGAAAAGCTTTTTCTTTTCTGCAAGCATGGTACATTTGTCCAGGTGAAACACGTTTTCCAAATGCAGAAGAGATGAATTTCCAAAGCCTGGCAGGTAGGATATCCAAAGAATGGCAAAAGCTTCTTTAGAAAGCTACTGTCACATGAAGTCAAATGTTCACATGGGTCAATGGACAAGCTAACCAAGGTCTACAGAATCAACAGATCATACTAATAAAAAGAATATCAGGAGGAGGTTTAAATATACTTATGGTTTAAGCAATCTCTTTCTACTGATTATGAGAAGAATGGCTTTTATCACTGTAATGGTTTAGCTCAAGGGCTAACCTAACAATACAATACATGATTGCCTTAGCTTAGCCTATTTGCAGAAGCAGGACAGTGAAATACAGAGGAGTAAAAAACCAGCATAAACCAGAAAACCAAACCCAGGAGCTACCTGACTTCGACTCTTCCTGCTGCTTGCCTGCAGAAAAGAGACCACACCCAGGAAGCCACAACCCAGAACCAGCAGCTAGGTCAGGAAGCCTCCCATGTTGCAATCTGAGCTTCAAGCCCCATAACAATTTTTTCCAGTCAGCACTTTCATTTTTGAAGCTGCCATGACTGCAGCATGGTATGAATAACAGCAGCAGGTTCAATTCAGTCCATGACAATCACAATTATCCAGTCTGGAAATTATCAAAGTATATTGTCTGTGGAGACAGACTGAAAGAGCTGGGGCTGTTCAGTCTGAAGAGGAGAGGGCTCCCAGGAGACCTTATTATGACCTTCCAATATTTAAAGGGGGCCTACAAGAAATCTGGGGAGGGACTTTATAGGATGTCAGGTAGTGATAGCACTAGGGGGAACAGAGCAAAACTAGAAGTGGTTAAATCCAGATTGGATGTGAGGAAGAAGTTCTTCAGCATGAGGGTGGTGAGACACTGGAACAGGTTGCCCAGGGAGATGATAAAAGTCCCATCCCTGGAGGTTTTTAAGGCTCTGAGCAACCTGATGTAGTGTGAGGTGTCCCTGCCCATGGCAAGGGGAATGGAACTAGATGATCCTTGGGGTACCTTCTAAGCCTGATAATTTTATGATTCTATGTTCTTGCAAAGGAAATTTTGACCTATGTAGACCCCATATCTGTTTCTATCAAAACTTTCCTCCTGTATCATACAGTGAGAGGGACAATCTTAACACAAGGTCATTACTATAGACCTATCCTTGATGTAAGATTTTGAACAGAAAACAATTGCTATTATTTTCCAATAAATTCTGGTTTGGAATATTCACCAATATCTGAGCTGAATATTATGACCCTGAGGGCAGAACGATGCATGATTTTTTTCTAAAATATGGGAGTCTGAATGAAAGAGGGAATGAATCATCAATGTATGAAATCACCAGCATATGAAAATGACCAATTAATGAATGCATAAGTTAGATAAATTCTGGGAAAAGTAATGTGTGCAAGTCAAAGTAAGTATTCATACAGCTCATACAGCTACTGCTCTTGGCAGCAGTACAGAGGTAACGTTTTTACATGATTAAACTCTTTGAACTTTTCTGTAATTTCTATATTAGGTGGAAACAGACATTTCTTCTATATCAAGCACACATGTATTTTAATCTCTTTACTTTAAAAAATCTCAAATTATGGCAAATGTAAGGAAAAAAAGTCCTCTCTGTTGTATCTCAGTTCTCCACATCACATACAAATCTGAGGACTGAGCATTGTTTCACATCTCCAACCTTTTTTAGATCCTCTGTCTGAAATAAAATGGTCTTAGACTAGTAGTACTCTTTAGTGCTCATATGCATCCCTAGGTCTGTCTTTAAGTGAAAGAATTGGTAATCCAAAGTAAAGCATACAAAAAAAAAAAAAAAAAAAAAGATACTTGGAGAGACTTCTTGCATTAGCCCTGTAGTTTTGTGGAAGTAACATTAAACTGACAAGACTCAATAAAATATATTTCAGAATTCAAAAGTAATAATAAAAAAGGATGTTATTGGTAGTTTTCCTTGTGTAGCCTCAGCAAAGTTTATAGAAGATAATAACATGACTCACGTTATAAGAAGAAACAGAGCCAAGAAGGAGGCCTGATGATAGGACACAGGTTTGTGTGGATGTTTGGTTTTGTGCAGAGGCTTCAGGTTCAAATTCATCCTAAATGTGTCATTATTTAAATGTATTTCATACAAGCTCTTTGGTACCCTAAGTGAAATAGGCTGAAGCACTGAATATTCTGTATTGACTTAATGAATAGCTATACCACAGAATCACAGGATTGTCAGGGTTGGAAGGGACTCCAAGAATCATCTAGTTCCAAACACCCTGCCATGGGCAGGGACACCTCACACAAGATCAGGTTGCTCAGAGCCACATCCAGCCTGGCCTTATAAACTTCCAAGGATGAGGCTTCCACCACTTCCCTGGGCAGCCTGTTCCAGTGTCTCACCACCCTCATGGGGAAGAACTTCTTCCTAATGTCTAATCTAAATCTGCCCTCCTCTAGCTTGGATCCCTTCCCTCTAGTCCTGTCACTACCTGACACCCTAAAAAGTCCCTCCCCAGCTTTCTTGTAGGCCCCTTCAGATACTGGAAGGTCATAATAAGGTCTCCGTGGAGTCTTCTCTTCTCCAAGCTGAACAATCCCAGCTTTCTCAGCCTGTCCTCATAGGGGAGGTGCTCCAGCCTTTTGATCATCCTCATGGCCCAACAGCCTTTGAAATGATTGGAAAGGCAACTTTGTGGATGAGCCTGAGAGAAGGAAGACTATTTGCTATATATATGTCATCTCCTTTATATTCAGTTGCTGCACTGTCTGGCCATTCTTGCAGAGTGACTACTCTTGTCCTTTTGTTCATCTCAAAACAGAGTCCCACAGGCTGGTGAACGGTGTATGGAAAACTGTAGAGATGTGTGAGTAAAACTGCTGTTAAACTTAAATACCATCCTTGTATCTAAAAATAAGGCAAATCTGAACATGAGTCAGAAAATTCATTCCATGACTTCTTTATGCATTAGTACAAAAGTTAAAATCTTCGATTCAGCTCTTTTCAGTTAGTGCCTGATATCGCTGCAAGGAAATTAATATGATTATCTCACTGACTTCAGTAGAAATGGGCTCAGTCCCTAAAGCTCTGCCAAAACATAAATGTCACTGCTTTGAGTGAACACTCAATATATTTTGTTCTCTGAGGTACAGTAGTCTCTGAAGCGGCTTTAAATGAAAGTTGATAAAACCTCAAGAAAAGTTAGTTGCTACTTTCTGAGTATCTTCAGGGAGTAAAACCACAAGTGCATTTTACCTTCCCTCACTTTGGTCACACTGTCTTTTGCCTAGTTGCTGTGAAATATAGGCCATGCTAGCTACACAACTATTTGAAATCAATCATTCAACTGAGTGTAAGAGATTTGGATCAGGTGCTTCACAAGCAACTGGCCCTGTGGTGGAAGTTCCAATGTGCAAGGTTATGCTGTTTTGCAGTCCATACAGTGCCTTTTAGTGAGGTTTCCAAAGGACTGCAGTGTTGCAGCTCAAATTTTAGTAGATATAAGAACCTAGATGTCCATTCTTTCTTAATCTTATGTTATTCCTTAAGCTCATTTACTATACAGGTCCTAAAACCCAGGTAGAAAGAAGGTGTTTTCCATTCAAATCATGAAAAGAGATGCTGAACTCTCAAGGCAATGTGTCACTGATACAGTACCAAATGATTTTTAAAGAGGGTCTGTGTTAAAGGCAAATAGATGTGAATATTAATTATTTGCTTCTCTTACTGGTCTCACATAAACAGGATTCAGGCATCTTTTGTTTTGGGGATCTGACTGCTCTGCCATACAAAATCTTTTCATTTTTCTCCCTCTTTTATAAACTATTTGTCCCATCTCCTTCTCTGAAATGAAAACAAATGTTTTGCTTGATAACGTTACTTTTGTAACTAAATAAAAGTTGCTGCATAAAGTTTTAATATCATTTTAAAATATGCCCTTGTAGAAGTTGCCATAAATGTCGACATTTTCAGCAGCACAAATTTATGATGACACTGAATTTTTACGGCACTATAAAAGTCCATAGTCATGATGACATCCTACTGCTGCCTTTTCACTGAAATATAAGAAACTATATTAAGACACACAGTTCAGCATTTCAAGGAAGAAACTCTGCACTCTTACAAGTGCTCACAGTAGCCTCAAGATGGAATAGAGGTAACATCCTGTGATTATTTGACTGCTAAATCGTTTTATATTTAGATAGAAATAAGAAAAGGGTTCTTTTGTGGCTCTTTAGTTCAGAGAATCATAGAATCAACCAGGTTGGAAGAGATCTTCAAGATCATCCAGTCCAACTGATCAACCCAGCCCTGAGCAATCAACCAGACCATGGCACCAAGTGCCTCATCCAGTCTTCTCCTGAACATCTCCAGGGATGGCAACTCCACCAAATCCCTGGGCAGCACATTCCAATGGCAAATCTCTCTCTGTGAAGAACTTCCTCCTAACATCCAGCCTATAGCTCCCCTGGCACAGCTTGAGACTGTGTCCCCTCCTTCTGCTGCTGGTTGCCTGGGAGAAGAGACCAACGCCCTCCTGGCTACAGCCTCCCTTCAGGTAGTTGTAGACAGCAATGAGGTCTCCCCTGAGCCTCCTCTTCTCCAGGCTAAACACCCCCAGCTCCCTCAGCCTCTCCTCATAGGGCTGTGTTCCAGGCCCCTCCCCAGCCTCGTTGCCCTTCTCTGGACACGTTCCAGTACCTCAGCATCTTTCTTGAATTGAGGAGCCCAGAACTGGACACCGGACTCAAGATGTGATCTGACCAGTGCTGAGTACAGGGGAAGAATAACCTCCCTTGTCCTGCTGGCCACACTATTCCTGATACAGTTGTTGTTTTGGTTGGGGTTTCTTGGTGGTTTGTGTTTTGGTTTTTTGTTTTTTGGGGTTTTTTTTTGGTAGATGAGGGAAAAATTTGCACCAACAGACTTTGAAAATCAGCTTCAATTGAAGCATTATCCTGCTAGGCAATGGTTATCTAATAATCTGCTTCCTCTCCTCACAGGTGCATTTTGCATCTTCTCAGGAGAATAGGCTATTCACAGAAAGAAGGATGTGGACCCTAATGAAGGTACACAAACATGGTCCAGCTTCACAGAGAACAAAAACGCAACTCCATTATATGTTGACTATATCTCACTGGAGTGCTCCATCTCAGCAACCTATTAGGGTACTTTGGGATACGAAACCTCTCCCTAAGGCTTGGTTCTGAGGGAGAGAAAAACTTATTCCTGTGGGATGGAAGCAATAAGACATAGTCCTAACAAATCTTTGGGCTACCGAGAAATCAACACGCTCAGGTTATGATTACTATGTTGTGATGCTGCCCTTAAGTCTACATGTAGTCACAGCATTTAATTGTCATCTTGCAAACCAATAAAACACACCTCAGAGATACCAGACATCTTTGTATCTTCTGTAACTAAAATGGAAATGCTGCACTTCTACATAGGATTGCAGTAAATGCATGCTTAAATAGGCAATTCAATCCATAAAACAACATGTAGCACACATTCCTACGCCTTGGGCAGGTGAGGATGATTCGTACTACATGACAGCAACAAAAACCTCTACAACAGCATCAATGTACTGGAGATGATGCCTGAATATATGTCCAAGTATCAACATATGGGAAATTATCTTCAGAAAATTCTTCAAGATTTCCCTCATTGATATGAATACTGCATTTAAATGAAATATTTTGAAGGCTTGACTATTTCAGTATTTGTGTTGTGGGTAAATTAAGTATGCCACTAAGACATTTCCTGATTGTCACAATAGTAGAAGCATGGACCAAACTCTTCCATCAATACACACTCAATGTTTCCATTGAATTAAATATGAGTTACATGAACATAGAGACTGAGGCAGTCTGTTTTAATTAGTGTGAAAATGTCAAGTCCCTGTATACAGTGCAAGCCTAAAACCAAGACAGTTAACCCTTTCATTATTATTGAGCATTGTATACAAGCTAAGTTAAAGAACCTTAGAGGAATCAAATGAGTGCAAAATGGTCTAGCATTTCTACTAGAAAGTTACTATGAAAGTAGGTGTCAAAAAAAAAAAAAAAAAAAAGCTATCAAATATTAAGAAAACAAAGCAAAGTCTTTCAAAACTGGCCTGAGTTGATCCCATCAAGTCCATTGTTAAGGAAGTGGTCAGATATTCAATATTATAATCAATGTTAGTTTTCATTGATCTGGAAAAAAAAGAAAGCCGCAAACCACTTAGAGTAGTTAATTTCTCTGGGAACAAAAGAAATTATTAAGCTTGTCCATGGCTTCCACTGAATTCAATCCACAAACATTTTATTGAAAACTGAAGCTATGTATCATAATGAAATACTTTGTGAAATTAAAGCCTAGTTTTTTAACCATACACTTAGGAGACAAAACATAAGGTCTCTTTTTTAAATTTTTTTCTTTTTAAGAGCTGTAAGAAAATTTTTCTCTGTTTTATGATGGAACTACTCTGCAGCATTTTTGATACCCAGACTAGAAATACTTGATCGATTTTTCTTTCTCCCCCTCCAAAAAAGAACTAACTCCTATTTTGCTAGCACCATAGCTTTAGCAATCACTATGCAGGTTGTTCCCTGAGTGGGTCTCCTTTTTCTGGAGACACTACCTTAAGGCTGCACTATTTCCACAACTATCAGTACTTTTGGCATGATTTCATTCTAACTGAAGCTTCTCAGTTTAAGACATATTTGAGAACATCAAGGAAAACTCAAAGGGTACAGCTACAGCCTAACTACAAAAGGATCTTATCCTACATTTTTATATGGTTCTTCTGCATCAGGGATTTTTTAAGCAGAGTTACATAATGACAATATGCAGCCAGATAATGTGTAGGAGGAAGTTTATCATTTCAGAGCTTCCTCTTGATTTTCAGACATCGCCTCTTTAGGGGTAGCAGAAATTGATGCTATGTTTTTGGAGGGAAAAAAAAAAAAGAAAGAAAAGAAATAGCTCCTTAAATACAAGTTTTTAGCTGAAAATAATTTAGTTTCTCCTGGTCACTACAGCCTAGAACATCTACTGGGCCAAAGTAGCAATGACAGTACATGAACAGGAAGAGTACAGAAGATCATAGAATCCTATAGAATCATAGAATAGAAGGGATTGAAAGGAAACTCTCAAGACCATTGACTCCAGTGCCCCTTCCAAAGCAGGATCACCTAGGGCAGGTCACATATGAACACATCATAGAGAAGGTATCACAGAATCACATAATACATCTGGCTGGAAGAGACCTCAAAGGATCATCCAGTCCTACCCTTGACCCAGCATTGTCAGGTCAGCGCCCAGCCTCCCTAAGTGCCAGGTCCACAGGCTGCTTAAACACCTCCAGAGATGGTAACTCCACCACTGCCCTGGGCAGACCATTCCAGTGTTTGATAACCCTCTCTGTGAAGAAATATTGCCTAACATCCAGCCTGAACCTCCCCTGGCACAGCTTGAGATCATTTCCTCTGGTCCTGTCACTTGTCACCAAGGAGAAAAGGCTGCCCCCTCCTTGCTCCAACCTCCCTTCATGTAGAGAGCAATGAGGTCTCCCCTCAGCCTCCTCTTCTCCAGATTGAACAACCCCAGCTCCCTCATACACTCCTCATAGGCCAGGTTTTCATGCCCTTCACAACCCTCATTGCCCTTCTCTGATCACACTCCAGCACCTCTGTGTCCATCTTGTAGCGAGGAGCCCAGAATTGTCCTCGAGATTGTAATGTCATGAAAAGAATCACAGCACCAACAGCCAGACTTTCCACTTAAATATTCAACCTTGCATATGTACCCTGGCTGTGTGCAGAGAAACTCTGGAATACTTCCAGTGTATTTAGGATCTTGTGCCACTCTGCAAGCAGAGGAGATGGCCATTAGAAAAAGAATAATTGTACCACTACATGGCCTCTGAAGAACTATGTATATCATATAGAGCTAGCAGTATATACACACATCTGCAGCTAGCATTTGTATATAAAGAATTTCAAATTAAGACACTCTAATGGCAACAATAGAGGGGAAAAAAAAGAGTGTATGATGTAGAGTTCATAAATACTGTTATTTTTGCCGTGAATCAAACAACTGGCTTCAGATAGCATAATTAAAATTACAAACCTTTTAATCACAGCACAAGTTAGGAAGATATGGACAGACATAATTACATAGCAAAAATTGTCTAAGCTCTGCTGACTCCAATATTACAATATTTCATGGGAAACAGCAAAAAAAAAAAAAAAAAAACAACAATGTCACATTATTTCTGCAATTCATTAATAAGCATGTTTTTTGCACACTATTCTTCATGGTGTATTAACTTATGACAGAGGTCAGGGCTACATTAAATTATAGGATAATTTATTATAGCTAGCAGTGCTATTTGACAGCTTCTTAGATATTTGCTGCTCTTAAATTTGTTCTGTACAAAATTATTTTTTTTTCAACATCACAGGAAAAAAAAGTCTTAAATAATAAAACATTTTACCTTCATTCCCACCTTTTTTGTTACACTTCACACGGAGCAAGTGGTGACCAAAGATAACTGTAAGAAAAGAATAAAATATAACGCATCAGCTTAAATTTAACATTTGCAGCCTCTGAAGGTTTATAATACAAAGTAGAAGTTTTTTCCTTCCTTCCACTACATTCAAGTATCATCTGACCTCAGTTTACTCCAAATTGAGGGTGGTTTGAATTGAGTAAGAGTCTGGTACATAGTCTTCAGCTGCAATGTCTTATATGAAAACTTATACAGGGATCAATTGTTTTCTTACAAGAGAGTGTACAGCATTATTCAAGGAAAAGTAGGATGCACCAGTGGGTACCAGGAACATCTGTGTGTTCTGTAAGGACATTTTGCTAGTCTGTATTTGTTTACGTCATTATGTATAGCTTTACATTCACTATGACCTCTGTTGCACTCCTGCCCCTGTGATCAGTACTGCCTCTCTTCCTGCATAAATATGTAAGGGTGAGTGCCCAGAGCATGGAGCCAGGCTCTGCTGGGTGATGCCCAATGACAGGACAAGGGGCAATGGTGGAAGTCGAGGCATAGCAAGTTCCATGGAAACATGAGGAAACGTTTTTTCCCTGCTAGGATGACAGAACACTGGAACATGCTGCCCAGGGGGGTTGTGGAGTCTCCCTCTCTGGAGTTATTCAAAACCCACCTGGATGTGTTCCTGTGTGATCTGTTCTAGGTGATCCTGCTCTGGCAGGGGGGTCAGACTGGATGATTTTTCAAGGTCCCTTCCAACCCATCACATTCTGTGATTCTGTTTACTGTAATTACAGAGACATGTGCACAGAGCTGACAGGCATCACACACCTTCCTGAAGTTCTGCCCCTCTCTTCTCATCCATGCATTTTGATTGAGTCCTGTGTCCCTCATTCCTACTATACCTCTGCCTCAGGGGTTTCATTTGACTACTGAAACTGGCTTATATTCTGCCTCTCTATGTATATAGGACAAGTTCTCTACTAGCTCACATCCCTCTAAGCAAAGCCTTAAAGTTATTATAGCATTATGCCTGTATTGAAGACCCATCTGTGATTTCTTTTTTATTTTTATATATGACTTTCTTTGTTGTTGATTTGGTTTGTTGTGCTTTTTTTTTTTTCCTTTGGTTGGTTTTCTGTTGGGTTTTTTTTTTTTTTTTTTTGATGGTAGATAAATCTGTGTACATCTTACATGTGCAAAGGAAATGGCCAATCTCAAATGGTGGCTTTTGGTAGCTACTACAGCTCAAAATTTAAGAGTTATTAATAATCATAACAAAGACAAATATTACTGTGGAATCTATGGGGTTTTCACAGTATCATAGTATATCAGATGTTGCAAGGGACCTCAAGAGATGTTTTGTAAAAACTTTAGAAAAAAATGGTATTTCACAGAGTGTTGAACCTACATAAAATATCCTGTAGTCAAAAATGAGAAAATTAAAATTCTTGGACTTCCCAGGAGATATACTTAAGCATAACAGAGTAGCCACTGAAGATGCAGATGCCTGTAAACAAACCAAACCAAACCCACCACCACCAACAAAAAAACCCCAACCAATAAACAAAACACCCACAACCAAACCAAACCAAAGCCATACACACCAAACAAACTAACAAAAGACAAACCAAAGCAGAACAAACTCATAAACCCCCCAAAATTAAACAAAAAAAAAAAAAAAGAAAAAAAAGAAAGGAAAAGTTCCAGTAGAGTTAGCTCATGAAGTTCAAGAGGTCAATAGAGCCATGCAGGCACCCTCCAGTAAATGTACTTTTCTTTCTAAAGTATTTTTCAGAGACTCTACTTTTCCCTTTTTGTTCAGTAATCATGCTAGGTTTTAAGGATGCAGTAGAAATTTTCTCTGTTGAAATCTACTCCAGTGCTAGAAATACACTGTTTGAAAAAACACAGATGTGTCACGGATAAATACTTTGCAAACATTCTGTTCTGCTGCACAAATGTCTCTCAAAATAAACCTGACAATAAAGCAGTTTAACCTCAGTGGCCCATCCAGTCTTGACCTTTCTCTGTATCTCTCTAAAACATGGATTCTCAAAACCAAGATGAAATTAAAAGCGGATAAGTGCAAACTTTTCCTCTTAGGAAAGAGAAAGCAAATACACAAAGAGGGATGATTCATAAAGCATCGATACAGGAACAGTGTCTTATAAACAAAATGTGTCAACTACTTGCAGCAACAGGAACTGAAGGATAAATTTCATTCTAACAGGTGTAAGCAGGAATGCTTTATGTAAAAGACAGTGAAGCTGTTATACAACTCTTTCCAAAGTACTGGTGGCCAGCTGGGTCCCATAATTTAACAAAGATGTAGGTGTGCTGGGGGTAGCAGCAAGTAGAATAACACGAACAAAAACACGGGCAGGTTTAAGGAACTACTATTTTGTATGTGTATGGAGAAATGCACAAACAAAAAAAAGGGCAGGTTTAAGAAACTACTGTTTTGTATGTGGAAATGCAAAGGCCAAAATATGACCCAATGATTACTGGTTGGGTGGGTTGAAATTTACCCCCCTAAATAAAAATGCCAGACTAGCTCAGACGAAAGCAAGTGAAGCTATATTTACAAGCACACTAAAATCTAGAATTATGGAGTGCAGTGAATATGTACAAAAAATATAATATTTATAATTTATAAACAACACAAGGAACCCCACCCCCCACCCCCGACAAAACCAGTGGGGTTACCAACAGCTTCCCCCTCTTCCTCCCTGTACATGGGGACAGGAGAAAGAAGAGCAAAGTGTAGCTTGTTAGTACTTAGCCACAACAAAGGAACACAGCCAAGGTCAGCAAGCTAGCAGAAGCACCAGCTAGAGGAAAGAAACAGCAGCTAGAGCAAAGAAGCCAAGAAAAGAAAAGGTTTATACAACTGACTTTATGTCAGTTATTGAGACCAATGGGATTATTTAGACTGTATCATTATTTTCCCTTTTACAACCAGTGGTAATTTATTGACATTCTACCGCGTTTTGCTCAGGATCTGTGGAAAATTTTGTAGGCACAGCCTAACACTAGCACAATGAGGATTACCCATTGTTTACTTTCCTGCTGGTGGAAGACAGAAAAAAAAAAAAAGGGTTGGAAACAACTTATTTAGATGATAGCAAATAGGTGGCAGCTCTTCCACAAAAATTTCAGCTGGATGATTCAGTGCTGCCAAAGTCATCTTGCCAGATCTATAGCTAAGGTTTCCTAATTTATAAGTGAACTGAACATGAGGAGCATCATATTCCCTCCAGAGCCATCAAGGGAGGAAGTAGGAATACCACAGAAACAAGCAAACTGCAAGAGGCAATATCTGAATGTGTAATGAAGCAGCTCTCAAGCGTGGGTGCCCTATCCAGCACTAGATACTATTACTGTCCTGTGAATAGCCTTGTCTCTGAAAACATGTAATTTTGTTATTTTCTGCTTCTAGGAGATCAGGAAGTAGGATGTGGAGGTGAATGCTACATGACACTCTATAATGTAGATTCCCCTCAAACTGTAGTTTGTATCTGGCAAAAGTTCAGCAAACAAGGCACATTTTCAGAGAGAGGTTTCTGCATTATCTCTGATTTTGATTGCAAATTCCAGACAGCATCATCAAGGTTACAGCCTGGTTTCCAAATCATTATTAAAGGTTACTCTGCAAGGGCACTGGTGCCCAGATCCTCTTTGCTGGACTAATTTTTGAGGAAAAATTGGTAATGTGTGGAAGTGCACATGAAAATTCAAGAATTAGCAGTGCAGTGAAAACTCACTGCTTTACAATAGCAATACAACATTACTTACCAAGACTTCAAGTGTTGTCCTATTATGCCTCCACTAGAAAGTAGTCCCCAATATGCAAGCAGCACTTTCCTGTTCCAAAAATCAATGCCTGTGTGCTGTGAAGGAATTTGTCCTGTGTTTGGCTGTGCCCAAAGGGAGTGAAAAGCTGTAAAGTAAAAGCCTGTGTTCAGATTTTGAAAAATCTTAAACTCAGAAATCAGATTTTGTTTCACCTTAGCATTTAATCCTTAGTCTTTAATCCTAAGGGAAAAAATACTGATGACTGGGAAAAAAAAAATAAAATTGCAGAAGTAAGAAGAGGTAAATTTATTGTGAGAGGAGCCATATGCTTGAAAAATCACTGTTGAGATATTTCAAATATCTGTGCAAAAACCTTGTAATATCTTGAATCAGTTATCAGACTCAAGGCCCTTTCTGGACATGACAGAGCTTGTAATTTCTGGACGTCAGAGATTTTTCTTTGTGGTGTTAAGCCTGGCCTACACAAAGTTGCATCAGTTTAATTAAAAGTGTGTTTTAAAATCAATTTAGCAAGCCCATGCAGACCTTATGTGGGCTCTTTTAATTTTATTTCCAACCTGCATTAATTTATCTTAAGTGAATTCCTTCCTGACTTAGGATAAATCAATATAAGCCAGGGCAAAATCAATTTAGGAGTGTCCAAACAAGTGTTCACATTGGTTTAATGAAATTGATTTATAAAGCAATTCAAATTAAATTGGTGTAACTTTTGTGTGAAGACAAGCTTGGCTTAGCTAATTTACTTAAACCAGACTTAAAAAAAAAAGAAAAAAAAAAAAAAGAAAGAAAATTCTAGAATTTATTTTGGATCCAGGCTTATTTGCATTGTAGAATTAATCATCTTCAGAAAGTAAACCAAAATTCTGAAGTAGGTAAGAAGCATAATGAGCAGTTTGGTTATAAAAAATTTATCTTATTTATTTATGCAATTATGAATTCAGTCAAACACAAGCAGAACTTGCAAAATAACTAAGAGACAAGAGATTTCCTGGATGCTCACAACTAAAAATACTGAGGAAAAGAAGAAACTTCCTTGAATTCTATTTTGAGCTGGCAGTTGTTTAGTAAACCTGATACTTTCAAGATAACACTGGGACAGAATTGTTCTGTATGCCTTAAAAAAATACTAGCCTAGTGGCTGTGAATTAAAACGGAAACAACTACAAACAACACACCAAGCCACAAACCCCAGAGTATTAACATAGCCATTTTCAGGAAGGGATTCTGGAATTACTGGAGGAGTGCAAAGAATCAGCATTTGAGACACTTCAAAAGAACATAAGTCTTTATACATACAAAGTATTTTAACAAACTAATGTGGAACTTTTACGTTTCTTGTTCCAATGTATATATTGCAAATTAGAGATAAGTTAAAAATATTTTTTTTAAAAAAGTGGATTCCAGAGGAACTCACTGTCTCATTTCACTCACCTGAAAACTCAGCACTTCTCTCTGTGTTCCTGGTGATGTCTGCTAGCTGCTTCCCAAAGTTTTTAAAACTCAAAAACCTACAATTGGCTCCCCAAAATTCAATTCATATGCAGTATATTAAAATATATGTATATACACACACACACATATATATATGTCCAACCATGATTTCTCTCTGTGAAGTATTTCCTTCTTGAGAAGCTGAGCATCATTTCACAGAATCATAGAATCAATAAGGTTGGAAAAGACCTCAAGGATCATCAAAGTCCAACCTGTCACCCAAGGCCTCATGACTACTAAACCATGGCACCAAGTGCCACGTCCAATCCCCTCCTGAACATCTCCAGGGATGGCGACTCCACCACCTCCCTGGGCAGCACATTCCAACAGCTAACAACTCTCTCCATGAAGAACTTTCTCCTCACCTCCAACCTAAACCTCCCCTGGTGCAGCTTGAGACTGTGTCCTCTTGTTCTGGTGATGCTTGCCTGGAGAAGAGACCAACCCCCCCCCTGGCTACAACCTCCCTTCAGGTAGTTGTAGACAGCAATGAGGTCACCTGTGAGCCTCCTCTTCTCCAGGCTAAACAACCACAGCTCCTTCAGCCTCTCCTCACAGGGATTCTGTTTGAGACCTCTCCTCAGCCTCGTTGCCCTTCTCTGGACACATTCAAGTATCTCAATGTCCTTCTTGAATTGAGGGGCCCAGAACTGGACACAGTACTCGAGGTGCATCCTAACCAGTACTGAGTACAGGATCTCTTAAAGGGTCTCTTTGCAAAGTTGTTTCTGAACTGAGCTTCTATAAGAAAAAAAAAGTAAACTACCAGGAAAAAGTTTTTCAAAAGCCCAGTGCTCCAAACAGCAGTCTGTCTACTAATGATCTATCCTCACAACTCTCTAATATTTTTGGTTTAAGAGTGAGAAGTAATCTTTTCAGCAAGACAAAGCAAAAGACTGTTAATAAAATCAGTGGCAGAGAGGTCAAGATGCAGCATCTAATTGTAAGTGTAAGCAATGTTAATTATGGAGTCAGTATTATGGCTTCATACAAAACCATCACAGTCCCTGTTCAGTGCCAGTCAGATGCAGATGAGAATCTCAACAACAACAAAAAATCCATTTAAAAAGTCCCAAAATCCAATCTTTAGACTCCAGTGTACTATAAGGAATATTTTAGATAGCATAAAGTTTTATCTTAATAATAATAATAATAATAATAATAATAATAATAATAATAATAATAATAATAATAATAATAATACAAAAGGGTATTGCATAGTGCAGATCCATAAATCCCCTCTGGGATGGGAACACTATGAATCATCACCACAGGTACCCCACAGCCACGTTTCCACTTGTTCACTTACTAATACTGTGGCCTGTGGGAAATGGCCTTGCCTAAGATCTGAATACCTTTAACTGTGCTGTCCTGAAGGTCTGGGTTATGCTTTGCTTTCTGCTCAAGTAATTGCAGGTTGTCAGTAGAAATTCAATTTGTGCTGATACTTCAAATACAGAGGTCACACTGGGAAATACATTGCTGTTTTTTTGTTGTGTGTTTTTTTTTTTTTAAATAGCTCTATAAATGGGAGGAAGAAGGAATCTCTGCTGCTTCAAAGACAAAGGTTGCTTAGGCCAGACACTCTTAGAGCAAAGCTGTGCACTGGCTGCATGTCTTCTCCTACTCATCAGGGTTTCAGAAGGTACTTCTGGCTCCACTGTTAATGCCAGAGCAAAAGAAAAGCAGGCCCTGAGACTAGCAATGAATACAAACCACGACATCATAGCTTACATCTCCATCCTGCACGTGTCAAAGACTGAGGAGTGCTCCCCCATACCCCTGTTCACTGATTCACATAAGTCAGCAATGACCTGTTGCCACAGTGCCTAGAGTCTGCAAAGATCAGACAGCAACTGAATCATAGAATGGTTTCAGTTGGGAGGGACCCCCAAAGGTCATCTAGTCCAATTCCCCTGCAGTCAGCAAGGACGTCCTCCATTAGACCAGGTTGCCCAGACCCCTGTCGAACTTGACATTGATTATCTCCAAGGCTGGAGCCTCAACTACCACCCTGGGCAACCTGTTCCACTGTTCCACCTTCCTCATGGTAAAGAACACGTTCCTAACATCCAGCTTCAATCTACTCTTCTCTAATTTGAAACTATTGCCCCTCATCCTATCCCTACAGTTCCTTTCCTGGCCTTCTTGTAGGCCTTCTTCAGGTACTGGAAGGCTGCTACTAGGTGTCCCTAGGGCCTGCTCTTCTCCAGACTGAACAACCTGAGCTCCCTCAGCCTGTCCTCACAGAAGAGGTCTTCCAACTCCCTGATCATTTTCATGGCCCTCCTCTGGACCTGCTCCATCAGGTCCATGTCCTTTCTGTGTTGAGGGCAGTATGAATTTGTGCCTTGGATTTTCAGGACCATCAGGAACCATGATTTTGGCACTATTGAAAGCAGTCCCAACAGATCACTTTCCATTCCCAGAAAAGGGCTTAACTGATCCAGGGAGAGACATCATCAAGCACCCATTTTCCAAAGGAAAGGGATACAACCTGTAACAACAGAAGGGTAGTGGAATGCAAATAAAGAAAGAGAGAGAAACTTTGAAACTATTCTGGTATAACCTGAGTAACAATAAGGAATGAGAGATGGCATCACAGGAGATGACTCTGAACAAACTGGAAATGTATCTATGGAACATACAAATTTTAAAGACTCCTGGCAAAAAAAAAAAGAAAAGTAAACTTTGGAGGAAAGTGTTTTGTTAAATCTGTGTTAATTCAACCTGTAAATAGTCTTTCTGAATGTAGTTCATAACACTTCCTCATGGCTATGTGTTTCTATATGACCTATCCTTACAACATCACAGTCTCACAGTATATCAGAGGTTGAAAGGGACCTCAAGAGATCATGAGGTCCAACCTCCTTGCCAGAGCAGGATCACCCAGGAGAGTCTGCACAGGAATGCATCCAGGTGGGTTTGGAAAGTCTCCAAAGAAGGAGACTCCACAACCCCCCTGGGCAGCCTGTTCCAGTGTTCCATTACCCTCACTGTAAAGAAGTTTCTCCTCATGTTGAGGTGAAATCCTCCATGTTCAAGTGTGATCCTGTTGTTTCTTGTCTTATTGCTGTGCACCATTGAAAAGAGCCTGGCCCCCTCCACTTGACACCCACCCCTCAGATATTGATAGACATTGATCAGATCCCCTCTCAGTCGTCTCTTCTCTAGACTAAACAGCCCCAGGGCTCTCAGTCTCTCTTCACAGGGGAGATGCTCAAGTCCTTTAATCATCCTTGTGGCTCTCTCTTGGATTCTCTCCAGCAGTTCTCTGCCTCTCTTGAACTGGGGAGCCCAAAACTGGACACAGTATTCCAGGTGTGGTCTCAGCAGGGCAGAGTAGAGAGGCAGAAGAACTTCCCTAGCCCTGCTGAACATCTTTCTTGATACATCCCAGGATCACATTAGCTCTCTTGGCCACAAGGGCACATTGTTGTTCCATGCAGAACTTGCTGCCCACCAGCACTCCAAGGTCTTTCTCTCTGGAGCAGCTTTCCATCTAGACCACCACTGAACTTTCACTTACTGGCAGAGAAAGAAAAAAAAAAAAAGTCTTTATTTTTTACTGCAGAAAATCTGATCTCATGTCAAAAGTCAAGGAGCTTTGCAGTTTGAGTGAGATATCTGATTCTTGATATGACTCCTATACAAGATACAGCTAATGCTTTTCTTCTTTTCATCCTGCTAAGCATCCTTTCCACTTCAATGATAGCAATAATTTTGGATGAATACACACTGTGTTTTTTTTCTTAAAGAGGCTATCCTTTTCTCATAGTGGTTTCAGTGTAGATTAAGGCAATTTGAGTAGAGGTACACAAGTGGCAAAATGCTTATTGTTGTACCTCTGAAATGATTTGCTTTTTTGTTACTTTAGTTCTGTTGTTTACCTATCGTTCTTAGAATATGTTGTTACCTCATTCGTATTGCTCAGTTTTATTGCAGCAATTTCTCACCTCCTCTTGCTAATCCAGGCTATAATGCATTAACATCACATCTATTCATGGGCACCTGTCAGAGAGATACAGGGAAAAGTAGTATTCTACCCTGGAAGATTTGCAGACATGATAGAGCCTTGGTGAAATACATGATGAGAACAAACAAAACCACTGGAAGAGAGAAAAATCCAGTTGAGTAACCAGCACAGCAGAGGTGATCGGTTATAAAAAAATGAAAACCCTGGAGATGAAAACTGGCCTCTGGCAACTCTTCCTCTTGCACAGTAATTGAGAGTAAATTTGAAGGAATACATGAGAACCTTACACAAATCCCTGATGTCTGATGGGAGCTTTATGGTTGGGCCAAAAGAAAAAACTCAGCAGAGAAAGGCTGTGGGAAAGCTGCCTTTGGAACAGCATGTTGCATGGGGCAGGTTTCCTTTCTTACTTCTTAACTTGTCTCCAGAAGGGGCTGGCCTGTTCAGTCCCCTTTTTCCATGTTTCACTGCTGACATGGATCAAAAATATGTAGCAAGATCCAGGTTGGATTGGACCCTCACAGAGTTCCCTGGCATTAATGCAGTCATTTGGGTGATTCTTTACATTTTCTTTTCTCTGTGAAAGCACTGTTGTGGCACACAGGAATCAACAATAATCTTCCTTCCATATTTCTGTAAGCTATTTTGCTCAGTCTGCTTGCCAAAATACTCACTCATGAATATGAAATGAGGTGGAAGAAATATTTCTTTAAGTTTTAAACCCCTTGGGCCTTTAATCTTGAAGCCTTTTAAATCCAGGATATGATTTTTTTTTGTGAGTATGCATGTATATGTGCTGAAGTGTGTGTATTGGTGTCACCTCTCTTAACTTGTGTGCTTACTTGATTGCTGGAGGGCTTTCCTTCTCATTTAGATATATCATGTACTCACGCACAGTAAGGACAGTTTTTGCCTGGTTTTGATAGTATGGAGGAGAGTGATTATCCAAAGTATTTCCTACTGCAGCTCTAGAGAATAAATATTGATGAATTTTGCAGTAAGGCACAAAAAGGTAAATGAAACTTTTCAAGGGCACCTGCCACGCAACGATCACACAAGAATCATCTTAAGTGCCTACTATAATATCAAGTTTCAGTACAGGACTCTGTGTGAGACAACTTAGTGATCAGTTGGAAAATATGCCTGCCAATAAATATGTTTTAATGACAGGCTGGACAAATATTTAACACAGGAGAAGCCCCTTTTCTGCCTCTGTCACTCGATTTCTTGGGCTATGGGGTGATGAAGAGGACAATGCTTCAGTAATCGGTGTGTGCAGGGAAAGGAAGAATGCAGCAACTGTTTGTCACACCTCATCTGGCAGAGAGCTGCACCTGGGCTCCATTCCCCATTTTACCTGAACAGGAGTAATGATGCTAACTTGAACTCTCATTCTGGAGAACACTACCCATTGAATCTGTGTGCAAAAACGAAGAATTGATTCAGTTTAGTCTGACAGTCCTAATCACCATGGGGCCATTCTTTTTGCAGCCTACATGGAGAAATTTCCTGCCTAAGAGCTAGAGCACTCATCCAAGGGTTGGGTTACTAATGTTCAAAACCTGTATTAAAAACTGCCAAGAGTGAGTACCTCAATCTACATGGGTATCCTGTGGAAGACTGTATTATTTACTGAA
Source organism: Indicator indicator (assembly GCF_027791375.1). Taxonomy (NCBI): domain Eukaryota; kingdom Metazoa; phylum Chordata; class Aves; order Piciformes; family Indicatoridae; genus Indicator; species Indicator indicator. The sequence goes on from NC_072023.1 coordinate 21,891,072, forward strand.
CCAAGATTTCAAGAATATCAATATCTTCCAATTATAAGCAGCATAAAAATGGCAAAATAATTTGATATGGGAATGCAAAAACACAAACTTTTGTGCTAACTGAAAATAGACATTAAAATACTGAAGGAGAAGGAAAGCCAGAGAGTCATCTGTGTAAAGAGATGCTGCTGAAAAAACATTATTGGGGAAGATAAAAATTCATAGTCTGTGGAAAAAGGGACAGGTCACTTGTGAGAATTATAGGAATGTTGTCAAGATATGTAGGGATGCAACAAGGAGGGCCAAGGATCTTTTAGAATTAAATCTGGCAAGGGAAGTACAAGAGAAGAAGAAGGGCTTCTTCAAATCCATCAGTGGCAAAAGGAAGAATAGGGATAATATGTGCTCACTGCTGAGTGAGGTGGGAGCCCTGGTGACAGAGGATGCAGAGAAGGCAGTTACTGAATGTCGTCTTTGCTTCAGTCTTTACTGCTAGGACCAGCCCTCAGGAATCCCAGACCCTGAGAGTAAGAGAAAAAGCCTGAAGGAAGGAAAACTCTTCACTGGTCAGTGAGGATTGGGATAGAGATCATTTAGGCAAACTGAATATCCACAAATCAATGGGCCCTGATGGGGTCCCCCTGCAAGTGCTGAGAGAGATGGCTGATGTTGATGGTGTCTCACTTTCTATCATTTTTGAAAGACCATGGAGAATGGGAAAGGTGCCTGAGGACTGAAGAAAAGGCATCCTGGAGTCCCTTAAGAAGAGTGTGTCTAGCAGGTCAAGGTTGGTTCTCTTCTCCCTTTACTCCTCCCTAGTGAGACCACATCTGAAGTACTGTGTCCAGTTCTGGGCTCCCCAGTTCAAGAGAGACAGGGAACTGCTAGAGAATGTCCAAAGGAGGCCTACAAGGATGATTAAGGGACTGGACCATTAGTCTTACGAGGAAAGGCTGAGAGACCTGGAGCTGTTTAGTATGGAGAAGAGAAGGAGAGGGGATCTTATGAATGTTTACAAATATCTGAAGGGTGAGCATCAAGAAGAAGGGACCAGACTCTCTTCAGTGGTGCCCTGTGATGGGATGAGCGGTAATGGACACAGACTGGAACACAGGAAGTTCCACCTCAACCTGAGGAAAAAAATTACTGTGAAGGTATGGAGCCCTGGAGAAGGCTGCCCAGGGAGGTTCTGTCCAAGCCCTACTGTTCTACGATTCTATGATCTCTTTGACTCAGATTTCCAAGTAACTTTCGGTGCCACACAATCCCGTTTTGTTTTTAGCAAATAAACTTTACAGGTTATTATTTTCTACCAAGAATTGGTCTCCAGTCATATAAACACAGTGTCAAGAGACAGTTCTTACCCAAAAGGCTTAGCAATCTAATGCCCCATGGAACTCTCCTCTGTCTGGAGAATATACAATAAAAATAATAATGAACTTGTAGCACAAGTTCTATGGTCTGAAAGTGGCTCACATATTTATTGTAGCAACTAAAACTTGCTTTCTACCTCTTCCTTGCTTAAATTTCCTTCTGTCCAGATTCTGAATATTGACTCCCACGGACAGCAAGGAATGCAGTAAATCCTTATGCATTCCTCCTAAAAATGAATTCCAGAGAGCTACAGTCAGGTATACTCTGTTGTTAAAGAGCATGGAGATGAGAGAGAGACATTTGGAAGGTGAACTCTGAAAAAGACATGAAACTTGACCATGTTTGTGCATTTTTCCATCAGAGGTAGGGCTAAGGAATTTGCAGAGTAGATGCCAAATTATGTCTAGTATGCCCTGAAGGCATTTAAAGTAGGGAAAGTAGAAAACAAATTGTCCATAATAATTAATTAGCTCTGTGGGTTCTGGCTCAAAATAGTACGCCTTACAAATTGGGTAGAGTGAGGAAGACTCTTTTTCCCATGTATCTTTCAGGCAGGTGTGTATGAGTGTCCCTAAGAACTAGAAAAGGGAGTTAGGGGAGAAAAATCCAGAAACAAAGGCAGGCAAAGAAATAGATGTATCTGTCTGATGCTGTTAGATTAAATTAGACTATAATGATTACTGTGTGCCTTCACAAAAGACATTTTGTAACATTTAAGATTTCTGCTAATTGAACGAGGTACATTACCATGCAAAAGAACGTTAGTGAAGGTTGAAAAGGACAAACCAACTATTCTCGTACATCACTATAATTATGCAGCCCCATGTTCGAACAATTACATTTATGTAGACCCACTGTTAAAATCAATGTTACTTGTACAGCTAGTCCTTAATCAATGGAATCAGTCAATTTACCATGGTCACATCCTTCTTCTTAATTAAGACAGTGATATCTCTGGAGCGCAGGGTCTCAAAGAGATAAATAAGTACAGAGGTTGGGAAATGTCAAAGAGGTGACTCCCCGATTTTACTCTCAACGAACTTGGGAGGAAATAAGACAGTTCCCTGAGTTCAGGGAAGCAGCACAATCTTCTAAAGAGATGGCTTAGCATTCATTAAGAAAAGAGCAGGTAGCAGTGTCTGACAGAAATAGCACTAATGAGCAAAGAGCGCTTTCAACATGCATATCCTTCATAGTCATAGTCTGAATTATGAAGGTTGTGCCACCTAAGCCAATTTTAATTAGAGTGAGCATGGACCTCTTTGGACAGTTAGCCTTTCTTTCCAAAATCCATTTCAATATGGTGTCATTTTGTTGTCATAATCAAAATGGCAAAGTGATGGAATAACCTACTTAAAATGTCTGCAGTGTTAAAGCAGATATGGCAAACATCCTCTAATGACACATGTAATAAGGGTATTACCTAGAGGACTTTGACAGTGCATTCTGTGTTGTCAGTGTAGTTGGAATAATGATAGAGGTCTCCTCTCATATAGGACATAGGTCTTTAAAGACCAAGTCTAAACTTCCTGTTCTACAGGGAAGCTATTAAACTCCCATGTGCTGAAAGAAAAAAGAAAAATGCAGATCTTCAGAGCAGCTGAATGCAGATATGGTCTTAACTCTGGAGGGTTTTTTTCCCCCTCTGCAAAATATACTTGTACTGTCAAACCAAGATTATTCAGTCCTTCTATAGCAAAACACGAATCAAAGACCACTACAGAAAGTGACACAGACCTGGAAAGTATTTGTACTTGTTTGTTTATAAAGGAATGACTTTACCAATTATTTCTGCCACCGCATTATGCTGGCATTTACATAATAATAAGAACAGAATTGAATATGTTCAGTTGCAAGGGACCTACAATCTCAATTAATCCAACTGCCTGATCACTTCAAGTCTGCCCAAAAGCTAAAAGGTGTTAGGAAGAGCATGGTTCAAATTCTTCTTAAAAACTCTCAGAACTTAGACATGGAAAGGACATCTCACCCTGAAATGCTTTAGGTGTTCTAGGTCCAATAGCCAAAGTACTAAAGGTGTTTAGGGACAGACACCTAACTGGAATTTCTCTCACTTTAACAATCCATGGCTGATTGCTTTAAACAAAGTAATCAGCATCCCAATGGGTCACTCACTGTTTTACTAGGTACTTTGGGGGAAATTTTGAAGAACTTGACGAAAATCATCTAGGCCATCATCATCCAGGAGTCTAAATTATCTATAATTTAGGTGGCATAATTCTGGACTGTGTAAAAGCACATGCTAATAAGATCAAATCAATGTTTCCGTGACTCTAAGCAGCAGAAGGCCAAGTGAAATGTCACCATGATGCAACTTACTTCTTCCCATACCCAAACTAGTACCTGTGTCAGAACACACAGAGCCTTTTTGACACAAAGTGGAGATTTTGAGCAACATTTTCAGTTTTGTTTCTTTTCAAAAGGCAGTAAACCAAAAGAATATGAAAAGTCAACTCAGTAGCCCAGAACATCCCCAACTTAATCAGAAAAGCAAAATATTTGGTGTTTTTCTTGAGGTCGATTAATTTGGTTGAAGGAATAAAAAAAAAGGAAAGGGAAAAAAAAAAACAAACAACCAAGAAACACCCAGAAATAATTTTAAAGGAAATAGTTGAAAAAATGTATTGTTTTTAAAATGTCATCTGAAAAAACCAAACCAAACCAAAACAAACAAACAAAAATTAAAACCTAACAAGAAAATTGGTTTCTGAAATGTGACTTTTTTCTCAGGAAAAAAAAAAAATTCATTTGGCTTACTGTTCTCACAGCTAATAATAATAACACTATAAATGAAAATACTAGAAGCTACAAAAAGTATACTAGAGGAAAAATAAAGCTCTGTTGTAAAGATATACAATGGAGTTGTAAACATTTCTTGCTTGCAGACAGCTCCTATAGCCCAATCCACAGCATGGGGGATTGTTGCAATTTCTGTGAAACCTGAAATGTGTTAAGGTATGTTTCAGAGGGTTAAGACAATGATGGAGCCAATTCCCTAAATTCAGTCTCTGGTTCTATCCTACGCTCCTTGTATTGTACTGGCATTGCAGCAACCTCTCTGTTTCATGACTGAAAGTTGGAACATTTTCTCTCCCTTCAGATGTATTACTAAATTTCATAAATTAATGTCTCACCTGCGCTGTGAGAATTTCGAGTCAAATGAGTGAAAGTCAGTGTAGTTAAAAACTGTTATCTTGAGATTGAAGCAAGAAAACTTATCTAATTTGGACTATGTACAACATCATGCATATAAATTCAGTTTGAAGTTTGCTGCAGCAATAGAAGTAAGAAAAAAAAATCACAGGACCATACAAGAATAAATAATCTGACTTGCCATTGAAGAATTTTCCTTCTCTTTCCCATTCTCTCCATGTTATGACTTGAAAATATATTGAACTCCTTTAGATGTGTTTACTTCTGCATTTGGGATGCTCTGGTGAAAGCCAAAACTATACACTTGAAACAAAAGTGATTTAATATTGAGGGGAAATTACAATTAAAAAAAAAAAAAAAAAGGAATGATTTTCACAGCGCTTTCTGTAAAGAAACAGAATTAAGAGAAAAAAGCCAAGAAAGCTGCAGGGATTAAAGAAGATATTTTATAAATTTGAAAGCAGCTGTTCAGCCATATGTGCTTACCTTTTCATTTTTTTCTCAGCTAGCACTCTCACCCTGGATCTCTACCAACCTGGCTTGTTTTTAATCCAGTAGTATCATTGCCTGAATAACCAATACCCTCCTGATCTTCACAGTAAGGAGGCTTTGTTGTGGTAGGATAAATCACATAAATTCTTGAATTTCTTTAATTTATTTTAAATCCTGCAGATTCCAGTACGTTGCAGTATTTCAGAAGCATGAATATGCCTGGAGCACCTTGGCCAAGACCTCACAGACTGTGATTATAAAGCAACACAGTCATACAGCTCTTTAATAGCCCAGACCACCCTGCCCTCCACTCAGTAAAGAAAACACATGTGATTAACTTTTATCATATGTTTATAAGTTTCCTAAAGAGTTGCAATATAGAGTAAATGTTTGCCTACTTTGTTGAACTAAGACTTGCAACAGTATCTGCCCAGGTTTAAATATGATGTCCCTATAAATATAGGCACATGTCTCATCACCGACAGAACTATGAATAAAATAAGCTGAAATGAGAGCCAAATATTCCCCACCCTCATGAAATCCCCATTGAGCTCTCAATATTGCCTTCTGGAAAAGCTTTCCAGGTGCTATCGTTTTGCAGAAACTACCTTAGAAGCTGCTAATTTATGTGGTATGCTGTCAGGTGTATGTTTTGTTATGTCAAGAGGATATTTCTTATGTAGTAATTTAATGTATTTTATACTGAACTTTGGAAAGATTGCTCATGCTTTTGTCCTTCTGGGTACTTATTAATGGGAAAACGTGACCAATGGTAGAGCTACAGCAAAGATAGCAAATTTTGAAAAGGAAAATTAATCACTGCACTTTCAACAATGGATCATATCAAAACTGTTCTTAGCCTTGCATACTTTACACTCAATGGTCAATCTTTGAACAAACTAGTGTCTGAGCTATAGGTTCCCCAACTCATCCATCACAGCAGAACTCTGTCTTCTGTATTTCAAGAAAATTACAGAAAATAAAACTGCAATAAAACCAAAAAGCTGGAAACAGAGATGACACTCATGACAGCATTAAAAACAAAATACTGAAGGCGTGCAGCCATCCATTCAGCTTACAATGGATGCAAGTCAAGATAGATGTCTTCTTTTTTCTAGTGTGATATCCATGAGGTAATCCATAAGAAGTAGTACAAGTTTGCTACAGTCACAGGACACAAATAATAGAGACTAGTTTCAAGTAGGGATGGGACACAAATGATAGAGACTAGTTTCAAGTAGGATGGGAGAACTAGCTAGAGAAAAATCAGGACCACGGCAGGGCTTGGAACTAGATGATCCTTGAGGTCCCTTCCAACCCTAACAATTCTATGATTTTCATATGAAGCCAAATGCTGAGCCACACCATAGTGTAAGTCTTCATGCAGCACACTACACAAAGTCCACATCATGTACATTGTTCTTCTTCTCCACAATGGATTAATTAAAGTCTTGAGATTCAGAAATTAAAGTGAGTGGAATTCGATCAAGCATTGACTTTCAGCTTAATGTTACCTTTGAACTAATGTTACCTAAAGAACTCTACTTCACAGGAAGTAACTTGCTTGGAAAAGTTACTTTTCTTCTTATTTTTGAGTATCACAACATTCTGCATATCCTGATTCCAGCCTTGCCAGCAACAGTAATGCCAAAATATTATTTCAGATCTTGAACATTTTTGAGCCAAGATTCCTGCTTAGGAGGATCATGTTATTCTCTGAAGTTCACTTAACCATCCATATTTTGAAATACTGAAGCAGCCAGTCCTAATTTTAATGCATAAAAACATTTCAAAATCTTATTGGAAATCAAATTGCATGGAAAAAAAATATTGTCTGTGTGTTCTTTTATGGAATGTGAAAGATTCATGCTCCTTGTGTGTGCAGTGAAGGGTGTCAGGGTGTCAGGTAATGATAAGACTAGGGGGAATGGAACAAAAATGGAAATGGTAGATTCAGATTGGATGTTAGGAAGTTCTTCACCATGAGGGTGGTAAGACACTGGAACAGGTTGTCCAGGGAGGTGGTAGAAGCCCTATCCCTGGAGGTTTTTAAGGCCAGGCTGGATGAGGCTCTGAGCAACCTGATATAGTGTGAGGTGTCCCTGCCCATAGTAGGGGGGTTGGAACTAGATGATCCTTGAGGTCCCTTCCAGCCTTGACAATTCTATGATTCTGTGTCAGTCAGGAAGTTTTGCAGAACATCCATCCCATGTGTCTACAGTCCAGCATCCATGAAACACATCTAAAGAGCCTAGAACATACTTAAGGCTCATTGAAAATGAATGTAATGCCACTTCAATATACCTACCCAAAAAAAAAAAAAAAAAGAAAGAAAAAAGGTGATTGATCAGATCAAAAGCACTGAAATAATAGTGTGAAGTCTGAAGTTACTCATGAGGCATCAGCCCTTAGACCTGGAACACTTTCTTCTGGACCTTTTCAGTATGCTGGGACAGTATTGCCTTTCAAAAGTTCTGGTAGGCCAATAAATATGTCCTGAATGAAAAGAAAATTTAAAATATGTCTTTTTAGATTTAGCTTGAGAAGAAAGAAATGGCTGTTTTGATAGCACTCCTTTAAGTCTGATTACTTAAAAAGTAGTTCCTTGCCACATTTCATTACAGAGTTATAACTCTGTTGAAACAATTTCAAGAGTGTATGTCAAACATCAGAAAAACAGTTGTGTAGTGAAGAAAGGCTATTGAATTACATTTAAGAATGAGTTTTGCCCTCTTCCCCCTCTCATTATCTTCCCATCACATAGAACACTGAATATGTATTGACAAAGCCTGGGCACCATGCGAACAGAATAGGATTTATTTATATATATGGCCTTTCATATTCAAGGTATTCTCAAAGCACTTCATGGAGAAATGGCTTAGATAATGGAGTGACTGTTCTGGCAAACTTGATTCTCATTATACACTCAGCAATAGATCACATATAGTCCAGACATTAGAACTGTGAGAAAAAAAAATAGAAATGTTGGCCAAAATATGGGGCATGTACATAAAAACAAAACAAAGCAAAACAAAACAAAGCAAAACAAAACAAAGCAAAGCAAAACAAAACAAAACAAACAAACAAAAAATCACAAGCCAGTCATAAAGGAGTAAAAAGAGATCCCTACTTTTTGTCCAAAGGATGCAAAATGCACCACACTTTGATAGCTCACAGTTAATATCATAGCTGGTTGTCTAGTGTAGTCTTCCTAGGGTGTTTAATGTCATATACTATTGTTTTCAAAAAAATGTTGCCTATCCTAGTCACAAAGCCATTTGTATCCTCACAAGTGCTTAGCAAATGACAATGGAGTCACTTCATGTAAAACACAAGTGCACCTTTGGAGATGAATTATGCTAGAATTATTAGGCTCATATTTTAGTCACTCTGATAAGAATTTGCAGAAGTAGTCTCAACTGAATCAAGGGGATGGTTGACATTACTACTGCTCCCTCACTAGGATAAATGTTTGTCTTGTTGCAAATAAATACAAAGGCCTGAGTAGAAGGCTGGTCAGCCTGGTGAGGAGATGATTACATTAGGAATGATGCTGATGGGAAGTTGACAACTCACGTTCAAATGAGGAAGGACTCTGGATTCACACAGGAAAAGAGTGCCAGTGTGCTAGGGATACAGAGACCTTGGAATCAGCAAAGGAATGCTGAAAGAGGTACATAAGGAAATGCTGACTTAACAGCATTATGGGATGTTTTTTTCTGGGGAATCTGCATCACTGGCCGCATCTCTGATGTGCCTGCATACTAACACATGAGTTACAGGGAGCAAGGGGGAGGAGAAGTCTGCATGCAGATACAGAGCTATGATCCCACTGGGAGCACAAAGACATGCTGGGGTGATGAGACGTCTGAGAGCTCACTGGACAGGATTAAAGGGAAGATCAAGGCAGGCAGCACTGGCATGAAAATCTGCTACAGATCAGATATTGAAGAAAAAAACCCAAATGAAACCTTCCTTAGACAACTGGAAGGAGCTGTTTATTTGCGGGCCCTGATCTTCATGAAGAATTTGAACCCCATGGTATCCACCGGAAGAGCAACATGACAGGGCACAAAAAGTTTAAGAGGTTTCTGAAGTACATTGGTAATAAATTTTAGACACAGATTTCTGAGAAATCAGTAAGGGGAGATGCTACTGAATGCCTTACTTAAAAATCAACTCTGAACTGGTCAGTGACATGAAGATCAAGGATATCCTAGGTTGCAGGGACTATGAGATGGTGGAGTTCAGGATTATGAAAGGAGAGGGGCAAGGCAAAAGAGAGGACCACAGCCCTGGGCTTCAGGATGCAAACTTTGAAGAATCCTTTGTGAGATGGCCATTGAGCAAAGAGAGGCCTGGGAGAGTTTGATTTTGAAGGATCAGCGTCTGCAAGTTCAAGAAAGGTTCATCTCAGTGCACAGGAAAACAAGAAAACACATATAAATACATGTTGAGGATAGGAGAATAAAGAAGATGGAGCCATAGCCTCCTCTGTAGTATCCAGTGAGAGGCCAGGAATCAATGGGCACAAACTGAACTACTGAAAATTCCATTTAAACACAAGAGAAAACTACAGGGACTGTTGAACTCTGGAAAAGGTTGCTCTGAGAGGCTGGAGAAGCTCTGAGAGGCTGGAGAAGCTCTGAGAGGCTGGGGATGCTCCATCTCTGGAGATATTCACAACTCAGCTGGACACAGTCTGGAGCAAACTATCTGTCTGCTTTGAGCAGAGGAGTTGAACTCCTTCCAACCTCAGGCATTCTGTGATATTGTAATACCTTAAAAAAATCAGAAGGATTACATGTATAAGATGATACAGATGAACACTTCAATGACACATCACTGAGACACACAGACTAGTTTAAGAGGTATGCCCACACATACACTCTATCTGGAATGAAAATAAAGTCCAAAGGTGTAAATGAACTTCCTGCAATACAAAATGGTGACCATGGGCTGGTTCTTTCATATTCTTAATCCCATGGAATGTGACTAAGAAGGTAATCACACAGAATCAACCAGGTTGGAAAAGACCTCAGAGATCATCAAGTCTAAACCTGTAATGGTTTGATTGTAATGATTTGATTCCTCTTACAGGAATAAGCAGATAATGGTTTCATTTCTCCCTGATAAAAGGAGGATCTATGCTACACTTTCACAAATCTGATCAGTCTAAAAGTTCTGTTTACTTCTTCTCTAATCCTGCATACCTGGGGAATGACAGGTCAATGATGATTCACAGAACAGCACTCCAGCTCAAGTCACAGAGATCAACCATTTACAGGCAGATTTTTTCCCTGAGGTCTGTGATTAATTTCTACAGGATGAAAAGGGGTTTAATGCATATCTGCCATGTATGTCCCTTTGCTCCTCTAAGTTTTTTAGCCTCTGTTCCAATGGTGCTGCATCAAACAAAGTTCACCCCCCCTCCCCAAAATGTCATATAGAGAAGCACCAAACACCTTTTTCTTGCTTTCCACATAGAAAACCTATGTGGACCCTCCACATACAGATCTGGGGGGCACTGCTACCCTGCCCACAAATGTGAAAAGATCAAATGAAGAGTAATTCATATTTATAAGGAATCAGTTCCAGCAAGAAATTGAACCAAGAAGCTTTGGGCTCAAAGCAGTGAGGCTTCCTGCTGAGATAAGAAGGAACGACTTTGTCTGTCTCTAACCAACTAACTAGGTGTCACATGTGATGTTCTTCCTTTAATGCCTGCCTTACTTATGGTGCCTGATAACTGCATGGATAAGGGGCTAGAAATACATGTCACAAAACACTACCAGCCTGTGAGTGGGATATGCATAAATGAATGGAGGTGAATGGCTCTTTTCTAGACCAACAGGCTTTCTGTCATTTCTTCATTATGTCTGAGAGTAATCTTCAAACACACAAGTCTTCCCTTCAAGAAAGTATTAGCAAAAGAAGGGTGTAAAAGGTTCTGTGCTATTAAGAGGACTTGGCTTTAAGAGCAGTTTATCCTGCCTGGGAAAGAGTAAATAAATAAAGGGCTGATTATACAATTAACATTCTACTATACAGCCCAGAGGGAAATAGTGGAAAATTAATGATTTGTGAATTGGTAAAAGGACCTGATCAGTAGTTTGTCGTTTGTACTGTTCCTCATATAGTGACAGGACCAGGAAAATAGATAATTATAATGACTTACTATCCATTTAGCTTATTCTTCAGAATGTTTGGTTCTTTTTGATGACAGAACATCAGCAGTTTGTAGTTAGGTTCTCAGGAAATAAGTTACTGTTTCTTAAAGAGCTTTTGATTACCTAGAATTAAAGACAAACAAACAAATCAATCAACCAAACACACACATGCTCCCTGCCCTAACCTAAATAAAACCAAACAAACAAAAAAAGCCTTATTCTCCCACGGGAATTCTTGGACTAGATTGGTGTTGATATGATGCTGAGGGCACATTGATATTGTAATTATAGAGAGTCAAATGAAAAACTGCAAATTGCAAGTTTTTTCCACAGGTATGTCTGTGCAAAACAGCTCATCCAGTCACTGACAACAGGCTTCTGCTTGATGTGGGCTAGAATCAGAATCACAGAATCATCCAGGTTGGACTGGACCTCCAAGATCATCAAGTCCAACTGATCACCCAACCCTATCTAATCAACCAGACCATGGCACTAAGTGCCTCATCCAGTCTCTTAAACACCTCCAGGGACGTCAACCTCACCACCTGCCTGGGCATCCCATTCCACTGGGCAATCTCTCTTTCTGTGAAGAACTTCTTTCTAACATCAAGCCTAAGCTTCCCCCTGCACAGCTTGAGACTGTGTCCTCTTGTTTGGTCACTGGTTGCCTGGGAGAAGAGACCAACCCCCAGATGGTTGCAACCTTCCTTCAGGTAGTTATAGACAGCAATAAGCTCTCCCCTGAGCCCTCTCCCCTCCAGGCCAAACAATCCACTGAAGAACAGGATACCATGTTGCCATATGCCATTGTGCTCTATACTCTTACCAGAAGTAATAAAGAAATAAAAATCAGCCCTATGCATCCTTACATACAGAGCAGACAGATACTATTCAACTTCAATATTTCTCAGCACAGAAAGGTTTAAGTTAAGTGAATAACATCATTACACTACCATAATAGTCTACAAAACCAGTGCATACCCTGAGGCTCACCAAACCTCAGGGTTCATTTTTAATGGTAGACTAATTAAAAAAATAGCTCAGACAAACCAACAATGTGTCATGGGGTTAAGAGTAACCAACCTGTTAAAGCCCTTTAACTTTACAGAAGGTGCACTGAAAGGCCCTGTTTTCTCCTTTGTTCTAAAGGCTTAGCTCTGATTCTTAATTGGAAGTAATTAGAATCATAAATGTGAGCCAATGATGGGAGATAATCCCAAATTACTTCAGATAATTGCAGGGATTTTGTTTGTGTTTAAAAAAAAAATCATTTTCACTTTGCTGGAGGCACTGACTTTTGTCAGGAGGAGTGGTCCTTGGTTTCTTAATGTGTCTACGCAATCCATAAGTTTTTTATAAGATGCAATATCAAACAGTGAGAAGGGAAAAGGTGGTGGTATTGATACATCATCCCTCCTGGTAACTTCTTAGGAATGGTTACTGAAGCACTGTGATGCTGCTAAAACTACCCCACCATCCACAATGTGTGCTTGTGAGTGAGAAACAGGGAGAGAAAAAGAAAAGAAAACCAGGAGCTACCTGATGAGTTTGCTGTTTGGCAGGATCTCCTGATGTTTGCCAGGTATTTAGTCAAAGAAGCAAGCAGCAGGAAAGAATTTGTTTCATGCTCATGACTTGAGCCATCCCACTAATTCAACCATTTCAAAGGAGGAGTTTCTGCAGTAAGAGAAACAGTGCAACTGGCAGCCAAGTTTGATCTTTGAGCTGCTCAAAATTCCATAGATTTGTTAAAAAACCAAACAAACAAACAAGCAAAAAACCCCAAACCAAAACAGAAAAAACAAACACCTCAGGGAGATTTTGAAATATCCAGATTGGGTCAAGCAGAAACAAATAAATAACAGCTTTAAAAATGTATTTGGTAAGGAATCCAAGGGAAGAACATCAGGAGAAAATATTGTAGGAAAAAAAGAAATGCAGGAAGATAAAGGAAAGAAATCCACAAGGGAGACAAATTCAAATTATTGGACAAAGGAAAACTGAAACTAACAAAAAACAGAAAAGAAAGAGTGAAACTGCAGCAATAAATTCAATAATGGGCCCTACACTGAAATTCTTCACAGATTATGTCTCCTCATACATGCAAAGAGTCCCAGTGCACTCAGTAACAGCCTTTGTACAAGGTTACCAATGAAGTGTATGGATAGATCTTGAGGAGCTATTTGAGGGGAGATAAGCAGTTTTCACTTATTACAGTTAAGAAGAGGAAAAGAGGGAAAGATCCAATGGGAGGCAGCACTGTCAGAGACATGGGCTATGAGGACAGTCTTGCCACAGCTTCTGAAGTTATATAATTGGGTTAAGAACATCTTTCTCAAAGCTATGGACTTGAGATTCAAGATAATAATGCCAAAGAAATTTAATTATGCAGTTGATTATAAAAGGTCATAGCTTGGAGATTTCAGAGAAAGTAATGAACACAATTATACCCAACTTGATATTTTTCATTTAGTAATATGCTGTTTACTTTTTTATGTATCTCTCAATGAATTAGCCAATGTCTCCTTTTCTACCCATGTCACTGTGGTCTGTGCTCCGATACAGAGCAGTGGTGAGGATTGAGAAAGCACTGCTGAAAGAGCATAAGGCCCATCTGTAAATGGGCAGTAAATGAGCAGTCAACAGGACAACTCAAGTGAAATCACTTTGACTCCAAGATGAAGCTAGGGGAATCACAGAATCACAGAATTGTCAGGGTTGGAATGGACTTCAAGGATCATCTAGTTCACCCCCCCTGCCATGTGCAGGGACATCTCATACTACATCAGGTTGCCCAGAGCTACATCCATCCTGGCCTTAGAAACCTCCAGGGATGAGGCTTCTACCACTTCCCTGAGCAACCTGTTCCAGTGTCTCACCACCCTTACAGTGAAGAACTTCTTCCTAACGTCTAATCTAAATCTCCCCTCCTCTAGTCTGAATGCATTCCCCCTAGTCCTATCACTACCTGACACCCTGGAAAGTCCCTCTTGTAGGCCCCCTTCAGATATTGGAAGGCCACAATAAGGGCTCTTCAGAGACCTCCTCTTCTCCAAACCAAACAACCCCAACTCGCTCATTTGTAGCTAACAATTTCTCTCTGTCCTCTGATAAGTAACTATCAGTCTTGTTCACAAGACACTCATTGAGTTCACCCACCTGGTTTTCTAAAGGCCTAAGACATTTACCAAAACTTACTGTGAAAACTGAATCCCTTCTATTTCTTGACTTCTTTCAATCCCATCTATGTTCTCAAGAGTGGTGTCATCCTCCTTTCTTGCAGATCTTCCATCATTTTTCAACGTGGTCATCTGCTCCTTCATTGTTGTCTAGGTCAACCTCTTCCTTGTGATGTGGCTCTGGGGAGTGGACCTCCAGTTTACAGGAAATTATTCAAAACAAGGTCTTTCATCTTGAAAATTTCAAAATGGCACAGGTTATCAAAAAAAAAAAAAAAAAAAAAAAAAGGCAACAGCTTGATTTCAGAAATTGATATTTTTGTACTGGGAAGTGGTTTGCCCCCTAAATGCCAACCAGCTGTACCTATCACTTCTCTCAGTAGAAAACCAGGACCTAGTGATGACTTCACAATCCATTTTAAAAATAAGCATCCTGACAAACTACTGTATTTCTAAGTGTAATGTCTAATCCCCAAGCATATGCTTGGTACATTTAGCCCAGTGCTGAGAAGTGCTGAGCATCTGCACTGAACTGAACCCACCCAACTCTCTTACAACCATTCGTGGAACAGGTTCTTGATACTTTTCTTCCTTCTTTAAGGCTTTCTACACATTTTCAGTAAAAATTTGGTATAATCTAAAACTGGTGCATTAGCTTGGTGTCCAAAGGCTGCTGTGATCTGGACTTTTCTTTCTTTGTATAAATCTGTGTGTTCAGCTCCATGTATATGCAAGACAACTGTGGATTGCTAAAAGCTATCACACAGGCAAGAGGAGAGGAAAAAAACCTCCATCTCTCCTATCAAATTACTAATGACTGCCATGTTACTTGTGATTATGACTGTACTGTGCTAGTTAGTATAATATTCACATATTTACATGCCATTTACATCTCAGATATTAATATTACAAAACCAGAAAATTAAAGAATGGTAAAATATCTATTTTTTTTTTTAATCTTTGATATTGATTTTTTTTTCGTAAATACAGCAAATGCTTCTAATTATATTTTAACAAGCAGTTATGAAGAGGTATTTCTCCTATTGGATCCTAAATGACTAAAAATGACCTACTTTAATTTTATTCATTATCTCTAACTGTTAATAGAACCTGTATTTGACATACGTGGATATTATTTGATCTTTTCAAACCACATTCATTCTCATTAAGAAAGCCCCAAGACATTTTCTTTCAGAATATTTTTAAAATATTCTGAGATTTTGCTTGTTATGTGAAGTGTGACAGCACTTTCAAGTTCTTTATTATTTTTTTCTGCAGCAAGAACCAATTATCCTTCCCCAGTACTTGTGTCTAGTTTTGAACTCGATATTTAAGCAATTAGTATCTGTATCTGTAAATTAATACATCTATATTACTAATGTAGTTTTAATCGTACAAAATGAGTAAGAACAGCCTTTCCCAGTGTTGCTAAGTGTAAAGAAATGTTTATTTAAAGTTAAAACAAAATTAAACTAGGAGAGGACAAGCAATGAATGTAATTTTTTCCGGCACTTCAGCTTTTCTTTTTCCGGGGAAGACCACTTCAAGGAACGTTCCTTTTTTTCCCCAGACTTGTCTCTTTTACACAAATCAAACTTATTTTCATACTTTCAAATTTAGTAATTGCTGACTATATAAATTTCTTCATGACAGCCTCAAATCCATTAAACTATTTTAAAATTTTAATTAAAAAATAAAAAAAAAGAAGTATTTTAAGCTAGGAATATGCTGAGTGCTATGCTGAAAATGCTTCAAGTCAGAAATTATATGCAGCCATAGTTAAGTATCAGGGCTATGAGTTGTTATGAATACACACTGATTGATATAGATTTTACTGTTTTGTTATAAAGCTCCCTTTTTGGGAAATATCTGATATTTCACTAGATCAGAGAAATTCATCTGAATCTGTACAGATGCATCAGATATCAAAATGCATTGCATCAGTAATCTACAAAAAAAAAAAAAAAGCTCTTCAGGCAAATGAAAACTAATTTCTTCAGTTTGTTTTCTTATCCTAACTGCAGAAAACAAGTAATAGCAAGACTGTATCACACAGATTTGAGTTCATTATTACTGTCTTATGTTAATCGCCAATTAATGGTTTCTGTCTCCTGAATACAAATCATATAAATATTTCAGAGCCACTGAAATGGACCTAAAATGCTAATATGTTGATGGATGGATTTATCTGGCCTGTAGATGTCAGTTGCTACATCCTATTCATAGGGATGGTCTTGGAATACCTCCCTTGATATGTCGCAGAGGAAAATAGAGAAGCTGAGAATGAGAAGAAAAAATTATTAGAATTGCACTGAGTCTGCTATCCAGTTCAAACTTGGTGTAATAGTTAGGCCACTATATTTACTTTCCTGATGTTCAGAGATTATTCTTATACTAAATTTACAACCAAGCTAACAATTTGATCAGAACAAAATTGAGCCTCGGCTCAGCGTTTGACCATTGCAGCTACAATTACCTTAAACTCACCTTCATTAGATTAGGTGGAAAAGATAAATGTAAAAATAAATTCAGGAGTGTTTTTGTTAAAGCATTCCAAATACCTAAGCAAGAGATAATTCAAAAAGGACAGCAGCCCTCAGTACTTGGAAAACTCTGTATCATAGAATCATAGAATATTTTGGGTTATAAGGGACCTTTGAAGATCATTTAGTCCAAGCACTCTGCAGTGAGCAGGGATATCTTTTGCTAGATCAGGATGCTCAGAGCCCCATCCAATCTGACTTTGAATGTTTCCAGGAATGGGGTTTCTACCACCTCTATGGACAACTTGTTCCACTGTTATCATCATCCTCACTAAAAAAATTTCTTCCTAATATGTCATCTGAATCTACACCCCTTTAACTTAAAGCCATTACTCCTTGTCTTATTGTAATAGGCCCTGCCAAGAAATTGTCCCCAATCTTTCTTATAGCCTGCATTTAAGTATTGGTATTCCACAATAAGGTCTCCCTAGAGCCTTTTCTTCATACTGAGCAACCCCAGAACCTTTTTTCATATTAGTGGTGTTAACATCCCTTTGATCATTTTTATGGCCCTCTTCTGGACCTGATCCAACAGGCTCATGTTCTTTTTCTCCTGAGGACTCTAGAGATGGACACAGTACTCCAGGTTATCCACCCATCACAGCTAGCTCCTGAACCAAACACCCATATCTCAGCAGAAGCCCCATTCCTTGAAATATTCAAAGTCAGGTTGGGTGGGCTATGGGCAGCCTAATCTAGTTAAACTAATTTCATAGCTATCCTACTGCTTCAGACACTCTGATCAAGAAACTCCAGGCAGTTTGTAACTGGCCAATGAGGCAATAAAATCAGAAAAAAGAATTTCAGATTGACCTGGTACAAAAGAAGGCTCATCCTGCCCATCCTCAAATGCTCAGGATAGTGTAAGTGTACTGTGGTTAAAGGGGATATTGTGTAAAAAGTGGAAAAGAGAAGCAGTTCTGCCAGTCATGCCCAGTATCTGCTCTCCAGATGCTGCTTGCATACTTCACAGACTCTGCTGGCTCAGTGATCAAACCACACTCGTCCTCAAATCATATAACCAAACTAGGATTTGTCAAAGGTATTCTTGCTCCTCTACTAACCTTTTCCCACACACTCTGACTGATATTGGATGAAACAAGACATAGGAGGAGCAAAGCAACACCTGTATTTTAAATTTATAACTTTTCTTGATCTGACTGCCCAGATCCTATCACTGTCATTAAGTCATAGACATTAGCCATATCTAGTCTTAATCTGGTTGCAAAGAATAATTTTTAATTTGAGAAAACAAAGTCTTTTCTCCCTAGATTTGTTCTTGGAAGCAGTTATCTATTTTAGCTTATTTAGGCTGAGGCAGATATTTAACTCAGAAAATTTCAACCAACATTTCTGAAGTCAGAAAAAGTTACCAACAACTGAAAGTGGGGTCCTGTATTCCAAAGTGTTAGTTAAGCAAGTAGAGATGGAGTTACAAAGAACTGAAATTGGGGTCCTGTATTCCAAAGTGTTAGTTAAGCAAGTAGAGATGGAGATGTTCCATCTAAACTCTTCCACTTAAATCATTTGCTGGTGGACAGAAATATAAATATTTTGGAACACTCATTCCAAAGGAAGCTGCATAAAACTGACCCGATAACTTCAAGTCAAAATTAGTCTTGGAGATTAGCACTTAACACAATGAAGAAACAGAGGAAAAAATAAAACATGTTTAGCCTGAAGTCATCTTACAGGTAAAAGTTTGGAAGGATCTGTTCTATGCCCAGCTCACAAAGCAAGTACACAAGACATATACTCTATAAAGAGCACACATAAAGAATGGTTGGCTGCCCAAAGAAGGCATAGCCAGGTAAAAAAGGTTAGCACCCTGTTAGTGAATTATTTTCAAAAGCAGCCCAAAATTAAATGAGAAATTCTGTCCAAATAATTTATCTTCTGCTCTCAGCAGAATGTTCCTTTTCTACAACAGGTGCTTTTTGGTGACATTTTGTCATAAAGACACATGCTCCATGTAGACAAAAGAAGTTGTTTGTTGTTTTTCTGTTTGATTTTTTTTTTTAATATCTTAAGACCTTAATGTGAATATATCTGTCTTCAATACTCTTGCTGGAAAGGAAAATTTCTGTTTCCTGGAGGTCACAGCAAGTGTCACATAATTTTTATTACTTTCCTCATTTTTATTTTTTATGCTTAAAAAGCTGTTACAGCTCTTACATCAGTAGAGTGTATGAAGTATATATGTGTGCAGAAAAGTGCAAAAGACCGGCACAGAAAATCCTAAGGTGGTAACCAGTTCCACCTATCTCAGAAGGTATTAATGCAGGTCCTCTGGGCCCATTATTTTAAAACTTCTGTTCTTCATTTGTTTATGAAACGAGAAGGAAGATTCAACTTAATTTGCACACCAGCAATCTGCTGTGATCCATAGTGGTCCTCTCCGCATTATCTCCTCTCTCATCCCGGTGCATGTTGATAAAGCCATGCAGTGACCCAGGTTGGAGGCAAGCTTTGTTTTACCCCAGATTGGTTCCACAGCATTGTGGCTTCTTATGCCTGGGAAGGAGAGGGGCTGGAATATCACAAGTAGCTTAGTTTCAATGACTTCTGGAGAGAAATTGCCTTATAGTCAGGAGTAACTTGCTCTGAATTTGCAAAGAGATACCTGGCAGATAGAGCTGCTGCCTTCTCCCTGTTAAGAATATGTTTTATTAAGCTCATTCGTTGTAAGCTATGCCTGCACTTATTGCAGTGTTTTCACTTAGGTGTCTATGAACCATAAACATATAATGATTAACTGCTAATTGAAATTACCCTCAGTGACAATTCAGAGCTCAGTGCATGCCACAGAGAAACTGAGTAAGTCTTTTGGTCAGTCTATAACTAGCTCCCTGCTACCATGACTACACTATAACTCTGATACAAGCTGTGAAAGTACTAATAGCATCATTTGACACTCCCTGAATTTCTGATGTTAAATATTCTTATTTAACATTTGCTTTTATTTTTCACTTAGAGAATATTTTCACAATCCCTATTGGGCTTCCACTGGTAAAATTCTGGATAACTTTAAGACTTTTAAAATACTTTTATGTTCTGTTATTAACCCTATCTCAGAGAGTGCAAAAATGAGTTCCAGGGTGAGGTGTGAAATCTATTGCTTCTGCTTCCTTAAGTAGGATGCAGAACTGTGCTAGAGAAATGGAAGCAAAAGGAGAAAACAGACATTTTAATTTTTTTCCTATGAAAAGTTATTACAGTTTTTCTTTAAATTTATTTAAGGTGGATTTTTTTATATATTTTTTTTTCCCCATAAATTGGAAGCATTTCATTCTTCCTCTAAAAGCAGATTTCCAGTATAGGGAGCCTGATTTTCCCCACTACTTAAAATTAACTAGAAAGTTAATTTTAGCCACACTGAGAAGGCATCTTCAAAGTCAAAACACCTATAACTTTATTTTAGGGAGCTTAGTGTTTACTTCAGATTATTTTTGTCAGCCTGATGCTTTGTATCCGTATCATATTTGTTCCACACAGGTTCTGCAACCTCTGCTGTTCTTTTAGGGAATGCAAATATTATGAGTAGAAATAGGGTTGTTCAAGTAGCTCTCAATATGCTCAGTGGAGAAGTGATCTCCCTAGATAGGTGAGCTGACACATTTGGCATATGCTGGAGCCATTGCTTCTGCTTTACATCATGTAATTACAGCAATATAATTTGGCAGTAAGGAAGACATTGATCACTGTGACCAATCTGTGAAGACAGAAAGCCTGTTTATTTCATTTTATTACTACCATTACTAGCAAGATATTGATACAAGTTAACTGAATGGGATTATGAGGCACCTTGATGTTTTGACATTTCACATACCTCTTCATCATCCTTTACACCATGTATTTGGCTTCAGGTTGGAACACCAGCTCTTCAGGCAGAAGATCATACCTTCTTGGCTACTCTTCCTGAAGATAAATTATGCTTCTAAATATTACTAAGAAATAACTACCTGTCCACAGAGTTCCAAGTCAATATTCAGTGGCTTGATAAAAGCATGATCTACCCCCACAAAACTACAGAGAAATGAAAGCAAAAGAGAAAGAGAGGCAAAGAAATGTTTCCCACTGCTTATCTCAGACTTACGTTTGCACTCTGCACTGCTTGTGCTGTTTCAAGGGCATGAAAAACATGTTGTGGTTGAGACCATGATTAATCCTCTGGAAAGGCTGAGCAAAGTGACCATGGGAGTCAACTTTTGGTGCTAGGGGATGTGGTGTTTGCACTGAAGCTGGCTGCAAAGCTTCCAGAATCTCCCTTAGCAGCTGCCACATGTTTTCAGTAAGCTCAGGTACCAGTTTCTCAATTATTCTCTAGCTATTGATGGGAGCTGCCTATGTATGTGCAGGAGAGGTTGGAAAGCTAATCTGTGTTGAAAGGATTTTAGCCTGATATGAGTGAGTATGAAAGTAAAATATATATTTCTTAAGGAACACAGCCACCCAGAATAATACTGAGTTCTTCATCTCTTATTCAAATCCTGATGACCATATTTTGAAGAATTACATCAATTTTTAAACATCATTCATCTCTACCTTATTTTAATTAAAATGTCCTTGGCCTCATCCATGCACATGCAAAAATGTAGTTTGCCTTTTGACAGGATATTATTGAGCAGTATGTGAATTGGTTTAAAAGTAACCAGATTTGAAGCATCCATCAGTCAGTAACAGTGCACTCATAGGTCACTGAAGCTGTCAATTTCAATCAACTCTGTAATTAAATACATCACCAATATAGATTTTGTGTAAGAATGTCACTTGTTCTTCAGATGTCTGCTGCTAGGACAAATTGCACTTCAGTGTCTTTGAATGTGCCTTCTAAGTACAGTTTTTTAAAGCAGTATAACATCTCCATCCATCTCAATCCAATTTGCTGCAATCTGCTTAACTAATACAGAGCCTAAACACTGAATTGCAGAACAATATGTGTGTTTCCCTTCCTGTTTAAATGTTGTTAGCCATTTTATTGCTTCTTTAAACTCTTCTGCTGGCATTCGTTATGAAAAGTAAAAAGAAAGAACAACATCAAAAAGAGGGGAGGGGGAAGGTTCATCTGTAATTAAAATTGCTTTGCTTCATGCTCAAAACTAAAAGAACAAGGTCTTCAGACACAAGGAAATAAGTAATTAGATGTAATTTTGCTATGCACAGAAATACCGCACATTTCAAATTAACGGAAAAAAAAAGGGGAAGGGGGGAGGGGGAAACAAAAGAAAAAAAAAAAAAGAAAATCCCATTTAGTACTCTTAAGTGTCAGGTTCTTCTATTATACTTGCCACCAGATTGGAAAAGTCTGAAACAAAGCTGAATTACCAAATATATATTGCCTGCCATTTGATTTAATCTTCAAATAAGCTCCAGGAAGCAGGTCCCTGGACAGTTAATCTTTAGTTTTGTAGCCCATGCACATTTTCAATAAGGTTACCAAGGAATTAGGCCTGGTAGGGAGGGGAAAGGCATATTGCCTTATGCCAAAGACAACTGTGGAGATCCTGCTAGCCAATTATGACTCCCTTAATATGAAAAAAACTTTATTAGCTGAGTCCCTGCTGCAGGGAAACAGTAGTCACTCTGAAGGGGAATTTTCTTCATGGCTTTTTATCCCTGGAACCAGATACTTGTCCAGTTTAAAAGCCATAAACTGTAAATATAGTAGGTATAGTACATTTTAAGGTGTAGTTCTGCAACCTAGAAGATGCTAAGGATGCTATGACTGGGGATTCTGAGGGGAATTGGGGGTTTCAGAGATTTACCATATGCTATATTTAGGTGATGGAAGGCTGGTTTGCTTGCAATGTTAAGCAGCAGTAGACAGTCAACAGCATTTCTGGGAAACTGGCACCCTTAACGACTATAACTTTGAGCCAAGACAAAACTCAAGAAATAGATAAATAAACCCAGGGGTTTATATTCTGCACTGTGCAATTCACAGAGTATGAATCAAAACCTGTAAACAATGGAAATATTTCAGAACTCTTCAGGATATTTAAGTATACATTCCCAACTCAAAAGCACATGATGCAGGTAAGTTTAAAACAAACCCAAATCCAGCACATTTTTAAAAGACATGTAGAACACAAGACAGGATAGCAGAAATCCAACTAAAATATCTCAAAATATGTGTTTAAGAGGGAAATGTTTGTGTCTAAAAGAATAGCAGACAAGGGAAAGAGAGGAAGGAATAAATACACTCTTACCAATACTCTCAGGAAAATCTAGAGAAAGGCTGATAAAACCATTTTTAAAGAAGGATTGGAGTACAGAAGAGGCTAGAAGGGGATTGCATCAGGGTGGAAGTTCAATAGGTAGTTTGCAAGAGTAATTTTAGTATTGGTTCTTCAAACAACTGAAGAAACCTTAGTACCAAATTGAGGTTAAGATAAGCATGTGTCTCATTTAAATACAGTAATAGCTTACAGTCTATTTGCATTTTCTAGACTAGGTGAAGAAACCAAAAAGCCCTGAATCCACACCAGGAAATATAAACAAAATGTTCTTAAAAGTCACAATAAATTCAGAGAAAGGCAAGATAGAGAACTTTTTGGATGAAGGAAAACTTTAAGTCATAAATCAACACAGACAGTTGCTGTTCACCAAATGTTGTTACTACTACGCAGCTGGCAACATTTTGGCTGTGGTTGCTATCTTTTTACATGAGGACTTGCTGATTACACTTTTTACATTCCCATCAAGAAACACTATCATATTCCTCATAGTGTAATGAAATTATTCTTCTCAAGGTAAAATGTTTGCTCTCTTACATTAGGATAGATTGGACAATGCCTCATTTCTCATCCTCACCGTCCCATCACCTGCCATTGAAGCAGCAAACCTCACTCCTTTTGACACTGTCTCGACCTCCCTGACCCTCTTCATTTGTGGTTTTATTCCTACTTTTCTAATCATTCCTACACTGTACTGATTGGTGAATACTCTTTTTCTCTCTTCCAGTGTTGTCTGTCCACTTTGCCCTACTTTTCATCTCTGGGTAACCTCATGTGTAAACCAAAGTTCAGAGAAATGTAACAGTGACCTTTAATCAATACCTGGGACAAGTGTCCATCTTCTTTTGGACCTTCAAGTGCACCTCTTCCTCTTTCTTCCATGCTCAGGCTACAAAGGGTATACAGGGAAAGAGGAAGACGTTCATTTCAAAATGTAGAAAGGATGAAGATGAGCCTCAAAGGATTGCCTTATTATCATCTGTAAAGCTACCACCTTATTCATCTTCACAGTCTTAGAAACTCACTTGTGTGATGGCAACACAATCTGACAAATGCTAGGTCCCAGCTGGGCTGAGACTGCTACTGTCTTCTTTCTTTGTTTCCTGTTCTTTAATCCAATCATTTCCTAATTAAAAAAAAAAAAAAAGGAAAAAAAATGTTTATATTGTGGAATCCCTAGGGCAGGAGACATTTTTGTGTTTGTAAATAAAGAGATCAAAGTGAATTCCCAGATTTTGACTCTATCATACAGGGACTACAACGGCAGAGAATGATGATAATGCACACAACTCAACTGCCTGTACCCTGAAGGAATTTGTTCTCCCAGTGGTAAGATGTGTGGTACTGGAGGAACAAAGAGCCATTGACTTTGGGAACATGCTAGTGTGTCTGAAATGTACCTTTCTTTAGGAAAGGCATCTTCAAGATCTGACACTTCATAGAAAGGAATGTTGGAACTATAAGGTCAATATCCATTAGTTCCTCCTCCAAGGAGTAGATTATCCTAGACCAAACAGATAAATTACTTAATTCCTCCATGGCTCCAATTCATGGCTCCAAATTCATAATTTTATCTATACTGAGAGATGTTAAACTATATTATTCTCACTCAGTGCACCAGAGCAAACTGTACAGGATTCAGACCGTAGTAAATAGATTACTGGAGAGAGGAATTTAAAAATCCGTTTGACCAAGCCATGAGAACTTCATCACTCTACAACCCAAGCAGAGAAATTTCAGTAGTATTTCAGGCACATTAACCTCAAATAGCTGACTTAATATTTTTTTTTTTCCCCTCTCTATTTTTTGTATGGTCATCAGTAACAGGTGATAACTTGATTGCAATTTCTTTTGAATTACCTTACACAGCTCAATATATTTCAAAGGAATTCTTCTAACAAGACTATAACTTAGCATCTACATGTGGGTTAAAAAAGGTAGCAAAGAAATCTCAAAACATCAAATTTTTCCCTAGGCCTTTGCTTACTTTCAAGATTTTACAGGAATTGATCAAGGGTCAGTTACAGAACCACAGAGAGTTAGGGGCTGGAAGGGACCTCCAAAGATCATCTAAGTCAAATCACCCCTGCCAGAACAGGATCACACAGGAATGCATTCAGGCAAGTTTTGAGTATCTCCAGAGAGGAAGAACAACAGGCCTGTAACATATGAAACCATGTTTAACAACCAGGTGTAAACACTATATCAGGTCAATGATGACCCTCCTATTATATTACTTAAGCACAGGCCTGCTACTGCTGTCAGTGAAAGAAACCCTGCTGCATTTAGCAACATTATCTTTACTCCTAAACATAAGATTCACTCCTATGATGTCATCTATGTAACGTAGTAATGATACTATGGGAGCATCTCCACAGATACTGACAATTGTTCAAGGTCTTAAAGACTCCAAGAAATGTTACCATTAACATATCCCAAAGAGTGGAATATTGCCTTGGACAGGTGGCTGAATCACAGAATGGTAGGGGTTGGAAGGGACCTCAAGAGATCATCGAGTCCAAGCCCCCTGCCAAAACAGGATCACTTAGGGCAGGCTGCACAGGAATGCATCTCAGTGAGTTTTGAAAGCCTCCCAAGAAGGGGATTCCAGAACCTCTCTGGGCAGCCTTTTCTAGTGCTCCATCACCCTCCTCCTAAAGAAGTGTCTTCTCATGTTGAGGTGGAACTCCCCTGTGTTCTAGCTTCTATCTGTTCCTCATCCTGTCACTGGACAGCACCAAAAAGAGACTAAATATATCTACAAAAGCCAAGAAGCAAACATAAGCTTAATTTGGGATGCATATACTAATTAATCCATGCTCATCTACAGCTCTCACTGGATACAGGGAAAAAGATCTGGAGATAAGCAGAACCAGGAGATTCTCTAAAGTTTGGGTTAAATCCTGAAGTTTCCATTTTGCAGCATATATCATAATTTTTTCAATCTGTTTTCCTTCTGAATCAATAACAAATTGGTGAGCCAGAGACTGATGGGTCTCATAAAATCACTAACTTCCAGCACAGGTATTTATCTCAGGGAGCACCAAGAGTGAGACATTTCTGATGGCAAATTTTTAGCATCTGCTGGACAGAACCCCACATATTCCAGCTCTAATTCATATTCCTCTTCATATTATGCCACTTAAGCAGTCAGAACAAGAGCATTTCTTCATTTATTTTATTCCACTTAAGTAAAAATTTATGAGGGAAATTAATTTTGTGTTAGGGTTATGCTCTGCTTCTGTAAAATTAAAATCCTTTTGTCTAATCTTGACTTTTTAAATCATAGATGATGGTTAACAATCCAAAATCTAATACATCTTGACACAAAACATTGCTTCAAATCCAAAAGTTTCCATGGTCCATTTCAAAACTGAAATGCTTTTTTTTTTTTCCCCCCACAATACCTTTACAAATTTGCTATATTCCCAGAGAACCTTTCAATGTTGACAATATAACATTTTTTATCAGATCTGCTTCATGGTGAAGGATTCTTCTACTTTCCCCCCTAAGAAAAAGGCAGTTTACACCTTGGGGACTCAATGGGTTCTCCCAAAGATGTACAACTTCTGGGTACTGCAAGAAGTTTTCTTAATGACATGTTCTAGATAATTTATCCCTTGTAAGGTAAGAAATTTTCCTTGGGAATGTCATATTGAGCATTATATAGTGCTTAGCCATTCTTTTCTAATATTACACTCTGATAAATGAAATGGGCAATGAAATTTCTTATGATTCTCAAAGGTGAAATTCAGTCTTACATTGGCAACCATAATAAATATCCAGGATTCTGGGATCTGGTTAACTGACCAGGCAAACAAGAAAGTGCTGAGGTGTCAAGCCTCTCTAGTAAGGATGAGTAGAGGAGATGTAGTGCTGGAAGGCTATACATCATAGCTTTTAAATTCATGCTTCCAGCATGTTAAGCAATGCTCACTTTTCACTGAGATGGACATGGCTTGAAATAAAGTCTTTAGGGTAAAGAGTGCAGGGATTCCATCTACAAAAAAATGCTGGACTGAAAATGAAAGCAGTCAACTTACAGTACAGCCCATCGAAGCAGTATTTTCTTTCACCTCTCCCCACCTGAAATAAGTGGCCAGGATTTCAAGCGCTAAGGATGTTAAATGCCACAGAGAATGCTGTTCTTGTTCCTAGCAGTGATGTCTGCTCTGTCAACATTTCCCTTCAGGGAATTTTGACTTCCCTGACACCTTTTGAAAGAAATCTTATTTCAGTAATCACTCCATGTAAATGGCTCTGGGGTCAGATTTGAATGTTATGGATAGAACAAAAATTTCTCTTACACATGCAATTGGAAGCAACTTAAATCAGAATCAAGCTGCTGAAGTGCTACTGCTCGAACTGTTCACTTATTCTATCTCAGGTATTTCTCACAAACTTGTGCCTGGGAGGTGCCCAACCACCAGGAGATGCTCTGCCAAAAATGAGTGCTGGGATACAGGACATATTGTTGAACAGAGTTAACATGGACCTGGTTTCTAGCAGATCTCCTGAGATCCAAGGGTTCATAGTTTTAATGCTATTTTACTTTCCCAACAGGAAAAAACCTGTCTCCCTTAAACAGTATGACATCAGAGGGAGAAGCAGGTAAAACCCAAGATTTTATCAAACACAAGGGATTCAAACTTAAAAACTTTTATGAAAAGGAAAAGCTAAAAGTAGAAAAGCAGCAGTTAGCTAGGGATTGTCTTGCAAAATTCTATTTTCTTCTAATATCTGTTGTCCAGATTAGGGAAAACGGCATTAAGAACTGGAAAAAAAAAAAAAGTCAAAATGTGAACTTTGTGCAATATTTTTGAAAGACCCTTAAACCACAGGGATCACAGGACGTTAGGGATTGAAAGGGACCTCTGGAGATCTTCGTGTCCAACTCCCCTGCCAGAGCAGGACCATAGAATCCAGCACAGGTCACACAGGAACACATCCAGACAGGGATGGAAAGGCTCCAGAGAAGGAGACTCCACAACCTCTCTGGGCAGCCTGTTCCAGTGCTCTGGGACCCTTACAGTGAAGAAGTTCCTCCTCATGTTGAGGTGGAACCTCCTGTGATGTAGTTTACATCCATTACCCCTTGTCCTATCCCAGGGTGCAACTGAGCAGAGCCTGTCCTCTCCCTCTTGATACCCTCAGATATTTATAAGCATTTATTACATCCCCTCTCAGTCTTCTCCAGACTACATAAACAGCCCCAGGGCACTCAGCCTCTCCTCATAGGGCAGAGCTCCAGTCCCTTAATCATCCTGGTAAATCTCTGTTGGTCTCTCTCAACTAGATCCCTGTCCCTCTTGAACTGGGGAGCCCAAAACTGGATGCAATATTCCAGGTGTGGTCTCACCAGAGCAGAGTAGAGGGGGAGGAGACCCTCCCTCAGTCTGCTGGCCACACTCCTATTAATGCACCCCAGGATCCCATTGGCCTTCTTGGCCACCAGGGCACATTGCTGACCCACTTTGCTTTATTTAACATCATGAAGATAAATAAGATTATGGACTATAAGACAAATGTGAAATAAACAGTGCTTTTTTTAGACATGGCAGGAACTGCAAGACTGTATCATTCAATAAAAGATTGGGTTTTGTCCCTCAAAAGTATCTATAACATTGTTTCATGGGGCCCTGTTTTAACTTCTCATCCAAGGCTACTTGTAAAAATAGTGTAGGTTTCATAAAAAAGAGCTGAGAGGGTTTTTTTATGTACCTAGAACTTGCTGGAGAGATAGCTGCTGTCACTATCAGGTAGTCAAGAATCATTTGTATGGTGATGTCCTGGACAGTCACCTAATCTGGAACAGGAGCCTTTATGTAGCTCCCAAATCCTACCAAAATTAAAAAGTAGGAACTTCACCCATGGCACTGGAATTAAACAAGGAATCAGCTAAGATAAGAGATGGTTTTTCATTTGCTGCAGAATCATAACAGGCAAAGAGCATTTGTACATAATATAACTCACAGGTCTTGTTCTGAGCAGGTGTGAGCTTGTTTGGTCCATGGTTTAAGCTGACTTGAAAATGTTTACTGAGGGTATTCAGTCTAACATATTCTGCCTCCCAGCAAAACTTATTAGCTCAACTTAGTGCTATACTAATACATCTACACACCTCTTGGCTTGTGTTCAGCCTGCTCAGGCTTCAGGAAAACAAAGCACACCTGGCTGAAAAACATTAGGGATGTGTATTTTATTAGGCATAATGGAGCTATAATAAAAGAGAGATAAATAAAATTATACTGAGAATAATATCTTTTATAATTTTCACCCTTTTGGTACAAGAGCTACACTGGAAAAAAAAATATTTTGCTTATAAATTGAAGAATATCCAGTTTACAGATTATTAAATTAATGACAATGTGACCTTGAAAACACCTCTATCTGCTGAAAGAGCAACACTCCATCACCTGTTTTGATTCATTAATATATCATTTAACTTGGTATGACACATGTTCAGCAGTTATAATTACATTATGGCCTCGCTATTACACCAGCTCTGCTCCAAGTTTCTGTCACCACGAGTCCAATTTTCAACACAGAGCAATCCAGTGCACTCTTTCCTTATTAGTGTCATCTTTAATGTAGCACAGAGTCTGAACCATTACTTGGCACTGAGAGTTTAACAGCAATTAACCCCTGCTCTATCCCCAGGGATAAGTACATCAGCAACTTGCCAAAACACTGTAAACAAGCTGGCCAAGATCAATGCAAAACCATGCTGGCTGCAGAGCACCTACTGCATTAATTTAGGATTGATATAGAAAAAAGAGAAAATAGGCTTCATGAAACTGACCTACCAAACAGGTTATGAGATTTTCTTAAAGCTGAAAAAAAAAAAAGGGGAAAAAAAAAATCTAATTCCCTGCTCTAGTAGCTTGCAAACCCACATTCTTTTTTATCTCTGCTCTTGTGCTATGCTGATCACCTTAGAACTACCAATTATGGCAGAGAATAAACACTTATCACCTGCTAACTGGCTAGAAAGTAAATGAGAGGAACGATTCCTAGGTGAGGAATTAACTACATTTCAAGCATTATCAGGAAAGAAAGTAGTAAAAAGGGTGCAAAATACCAATTTCTCATGTTTCTGGTTATTGAATAGGACAATGCATATCAAAACCTAAGGCAGAGGTTAAGGTTCTTATGGAGGCAAACCAGGGCTAACTAAGGACTTCAGAATTCTCTGCAGATTCCTCTTAGCAGCCTCCCTAGGGATGGGGAGGCTCTATCAGGGTCATGTGAAGCAATTGAGGATGTGACTGCAGGTACATCTTTGAGTATGATGGCTGCCTCTGAGGACTGCCAGCCCTCACTGACAGGCACATTGCATCCTGGGCTGCATCAAAGGAAGCATTGCCAGCAGGTGGAGAGAGGTGATTCTGCCACTTTGCTCTGCTCTGGCAAGACCTCACCTTGAGTGAGGTGTCTAGCTCTAGAACCCTCAATACAGGAAAGACATGGATCTGATGGAGTGGAGGTCCAGAGAAGGGCCACAAAAATGATCAGGGGTTTGGAGCAGCTCTGCTATGAGGCCAGGCTGAGGGAGCTGGGGGTGTTCAGCCTGGAGAGGAGAAGGCTCCAGGGAGACCTAATAGCAGCCTGCCAGTACCTTAAAGGGGCTACAAGAAGGCTGCAGAGGAACCATTTACAAAAGCCTGCAATGATAGGACGAGGGGCAATGGCTTCAAACTAGAGAAGAGCAGATTTAGATTGGGTATTAGGAACAATCATGAGGGTGGTGGAACACTGAAACAGGTTGCCCAGAGAGGTGGTTAAGGCCCCATCCCTGGAGATATTGGAGGTGAGGCTCAACAGGGCTCTGGGCATCCTGATCTAACTGAGGATGCCCTTGATGTCTGCAGGAGAATTGGAATAAATGACCCAGAGAGGTCCCTTCCAACCCACACCATTCTATGGTTCTGTGATATCTGTGCAAGCGTCTCAACTGCTGTTAACAATCAAGTAGGCAGAAAGTACAAAGGTGCTCTTCTATGTCACTAAACCAAATAAGGCAAGCCTGCTAGTCAAGACATACAGGTGACATGTTCTGGAAACAATACAAAATCCCCCATTCAGCTACAGTTTATAGCTTAAGTGATCCAGGATGAAATACTGCTTCTTACCAAGGGATGTTTTCTGTTTTCTTGACATCACAATTTGCCTCTGTAAAGTTCTGATTTTAATACAACCCAGAGTTCAACCAGAAAAATAACCCCACTAAATAAACAACCCAACCATATTTCCAAGTAGAAATTTACCCAAG
Source organism: Indicator indicator (assembly GCF_027791375.1). NCBI lineage: Eukaryota > Metazoa > Chordata > Aves > Piciformes > Indicatoridae > Indicator > Indicator indicator. The sequence continues at coordinate 21,922,491 of NC_072023.1, forward strand.
TCTCCCTGTTGAGAAAGACATGTCAAGATACATCATTTAACTGAAGATTTCCAACATCAGATCATTTTAAGAAGGACAACAAGAAGTAAAAGTCTTCATTTATTCCTCTCAGTATCCTGCACAACTGGTACAATATAATTACAAATCTAAAGGAAAAACTTAAGGAATGTAGTAGGATTACCACTATTCCCAGAGGGTTTTAGGTCAGGGCTTTTAATGCTCCTTGCTAGTAGAAATGACAAGTCCAAGGTATTACCTGTGAACAAAACTTGTGAGTCTGCTCTTAGGGAGGGTGGTTTGTACTTCTGGTTGTCACCAACCGGAGCTGGTTTCCAAACATTTCTGTTGTTGGAAGAAATCCTGGATAGAGAAGATGGAAAGAGAAGGAGGAAGAGTGAAATTGCAAGTGAAATATTTTCAATGTCTCTGCTTTTAAATAAATACATAAATAAAATCTGCAATTACAATTAATTACAATTTTTTTGAATCATAAAAAACACAGAGCAAGTTTGTTTTATCTGTAAAAGGTAAAAAGTAGATAGTAGAGGCCTTAAAACTTTTTAAAAAATATTTTTGGTTTATTGCTATTTCATACCAGAAATAACAAAAATATTGAGATGTAGGCATAAGCATGTTTTACACTGAGAAAAAAAAAAAAAAAAAAAGTACCTGTAGTACAGAAGAGATAGTATGTAAATTTGGGGGGAAATAAAATGAAGGAAATCTTACATCTGAAATTTTCTAAATGTTGGCTGTTGGTCCATTTCCATAAACTGATAAATGGGAAGTTTCAAAATAGGCCCTGTTGAACTAATAATTAAGAAATGCATTCAGAGGAAATAAGTATAAAATACATAATATTGATCTACAAAGTCCTAGGAACACCAAGACATGACAGGCAAATAGTGCTTTGGCATTGGACTGTTAAAGGTTGGTGATGGCAGGAGACCTTTCTTTTCATACTGTGCAAATCTAGGCTGAAAGTTCCATATACACATAAAGACATAGCCTTACATCTGCTTTTTCCTGTGATTTTACTGCAGATTAGCAATGCTTTAACTTTGGGAAAATTAGGCTTGAATTTAACCCTTCAGTTGCTAGTTTTCTGGACAGTCATTCTTAAGACAGTTGCTTAACCATTTCAGTATATGATCACTTCACAGATTTAGCAAGCCTGATCTAGTGGGCTGCTAAAACAAGATGAAATGCTGGAACCATATGGAAAACAGATGAGAGATTTTTCTTGATTGTTTGTGGGGGTTTTTTGGGTTGCTTTTGTTTTCTTTTAAAAATAGCTTTGTCTACTGTTTTCTGCTAAAATAAGCTTAAGATTCCTTGTGAATATGTCAAAGTGATAAACGAGAAAAATCAACTAGAAGCAGCCAGTGTTATTTGGCTCCTATCTTATTTGACTCATATCTGGCGTTTAATAAATTTCCTATTACTAAAATCATTTTTTCCCCTAGAATTAAATCACAGAATTATTGAGGCTGGAAAAGACCTTTGAGATCTTCAAGTCCAGCCTATGACCTAACACCATGACATCAGCTAAGCCTTGCCACCAAGGGCCACATCCAAGCTTTCTTAAAGGCCTCCTGTGATGGAGGTCTTGTGTACAACCATTGCAAGTAGAAATGCAATTAACTAATTACTATTTTAAATACTTAAGTAAGGGGGAGAAAAAACAATGTGGTACTATGAGTTAAAATAGTGGGATTTGAGTGGAAAATCTGGAATGGGCTTCATCTTCAACATGCTGATCTGAATCTAAAAGCTCTGAATTTTTGTGCCTCAAGGAGGGATAGGAAGGGACTGAATTAATTTGCAGGAAGTTTAGAATATTAGAATACAGACAGTTAGAAGAACAAAAAAAAAAAAGCCAAAACAACAATGAAAATCCCCAACACACACAAACAAACAAACCACAAACCAACCCCCCAAAAACCCAATAATTTATTTGGCAGTAACTTCAACTCCATCTTGCCCCTTTTCTCAACCATATCCAAGTCAAAAGTCACAGATGTTAAGAATTATTACAATGCCAAGTTAATTTCCTGAAAACGAATGCCTGAGGTTGGATGAAGAAGAATTTTACCAGTGTTCACCATGATAAAGAAAAAAGAAGATAGTAACAGTGGAAAGAAGGAAAATTACTGCTTTTTTTCTTTTAACTCTCAAAAATAGTGCAGATAATCATAAAGACCACAATGCAGATATTCCTGAAAAAAATGGTCCCTTGGCATGCTATTTCTTTTTTCCTCCTGGCCTAAGAATTGTTCCTTTTCCTGTGCTCTCTGCAGAGATTACATTTTCATTAAGACATCACATTGCTTCTAGAGACATTCTAGGTGTTAGAAGAACAGAAAATATACTGGGAGACCAGCACAAAAGGAAGGTGGATATTGAACAGGCATGTCACTAGTTCTAGCCAGCTGAACAGGTCTAGATATTTTACTGATGTCCAACAAGCCTAAAACTAAATAATTTGGGCTTGGATTTCCTGATGCAAACTCAAATATCTGCAGAAATAGTTTCTTTGGAAAACTTTTCTGTAAAGAGAGGTCATTTTATGAAAGGAAGTTCCCTCTCAGTTCTGTCACTGGCCTTCGTCAAACCTCCTTGGTTTGAAAACTCTATTAGGAAGTTTTTGAAATATTTGATTTTTTGTCTGTCTTTTGTAATGCTTCTAGTCCAGCTGCTTACCTACCTATTTGTCACAAATCTAGGGGTAAAGCCCATAATTACGAAAACCAAAACTGGTAGCAACAAAATTGTCACATTTTTGGTCAGTCCATCTGCAAATTTAACAGAATGAGTATTATAGAATCAATTTCAGGAAGGGAGTAGCCCTAAAACTTAAGTCATTTTTTCCCTTGTCTTAATATTGAAAGCTGGTCCAAGTATTTCCTGGTACCCTCTAGTACATCAGGTTTTATTTTTCCAAATCTCACATGAAGCCTGGAGGCAGGACAGAGCAGGGGTAGTCAAACAACAAACATCAGGACCCAAAGATACCACAGAACCAGCTAGAGTGGTGTCTCACCTAACATCAGTGATACTAAACCATTCAGCCACCCTCACAACATCACTAACTGCTCCCCTGAGAGCTGTACTGCACAATAACCTGCAGGCTTGGTATTGACATTTTGGTTCACTCTGTCCCTTGCAACTTAAATTTCCATGACAAGAGCGTTGTTTGGGTATTTAACTTGAGTATGTGTGGATTTCTCTTCCACCCACTGGTCTTGTACTACTTGTTTCTCTTTTCAGTTATCACTAGCATCTCTTCAAAAAGGAGTTTACCCAACAACCAAAGCATCTCTGATCTTCTGTTTAAAGAACTAGTACAGCACTTTTAACATCTTACTGTCAAACTCTTTGCAGCCCTTCCATACTTACAGCAGCTCCTCTCTGTACTCCTTCCAGTTGTTTAATAGCCATGTAAGAGACAGGGCTTGATTCTCTGGGACTTGTTTTGTCATTCAGAACTCTGAGAAGAGATTATAAATGGCAATCAGTGATGTGTTAAGCCAGTCAGGTAGTGGAGCAAATAACAACCTGAAGACCCAAGCACATAGTGTGATTGTGATCAAGAGCAAAGTTTCATTTTGTGTTCTTTCTCCTCCGTAGACTAAGGATGTTTAGGTTATGTTTCAGACCCATAGTTGTGACATCATGCCCCTTGAAGTTTAGTACTTTTGTGCTGACTTTCATCAAATGTTAGAATCAGCAGAAGCATCCTCCCACAAAGTCACACTCAAATTACAGGTTTGAAGAAATTCTTGTGAATTTAAACAGTACAGCTCTCCTCAGCTTTATCTTTGTGTATGTGCAAATCTTTCCCTCTTTCAATTCTTCCTTCCTCACTACATTTGAGTCTTGAGTCACTGAGCAATTGTTGCAGAATTGTAATCGAAAGTCTTTCACATTTTTTTCAACTAGATTGGTGTAATCTGTAATAAAATAAAGTATATTGAAAGGAAAGGAAAGAAGAAGAAAGGAAAGAAGCAGAAAGGAAAGAAGAAGAAAGGAAAGGAAAGAAGAAGAAAGGAAAGAAGAAGAAAGGAAAGAAGAAGAAAGGAAAGAAGAAGAAAGGAAAGAAGAAAGGAAAGAATAAGAAAGGAAAGAAGAAGAAAAGAAAGAAGAAGAAAGGAAAGGAAAAAAGAAGAAAGGAAAGGAAAAAAGAAGAAAGGAAAGGAAAGAGAAGAAAGGAAAGAAGAAGAAAAGAAAGGAAAGAAGAAGAAAGGAAAGGAAAGGAAAGAAGAAGAAAGGAAAGGAAAGGAAAGAAGAAGAAAGGAAAGCAAAGAAGAAGAAAGAAAATAAGAAGAAAGGAAAGGAAAGAAGAAGAAAGGAAAGGAAAGAAAAATAAAAGAAAGGAAAGAAGAAGAAAGGAAAGGAAAGAAGAAGAAAGGAAAGAAGAAGAAAGGAAAGAAAGAAATCACACCATGAGCTAAAAACAAAAGTTAAAGAGCATGTACAGTTTTTCTCTTTTGCATAAAACAGTAATTCCCTGGCTGAATCAAGGGGAAAAATAACAATTGCAAGACTTCAAAAGAACACTAATAATGGCTGGTAGCAGTATATATCTGGAACCTCTCACCTTTAGAATGGATTTGATCCAGGCTGAGAGCAATTTGGAAGAAATATTGACTTCTGGATGCTTAGCGACCTGTGTAAAAAGGAATTAATAATCCCAGCTGTTTCCTATAGGACACCACTGAAATTGGCAGCGCTGTTGCCAGCCCAAACAGCACCTTCATCGAGAGGTGGAAAAGATTTTTCACTCCATTTATCAATACAGCACGCATAAATAGGTCACAGGCTAGCCAAAGAAACTGAAATCCTTCCAAGTTCCTGGCAGGTTTTGCTACATCCTGCAATCCATCACTTTGGCTGCACGTATACGGACAGGTGGGGCATGTGTTCACGTGTGGGATATTGAGTTGGATGGCAAGTGACCGACTTCCTCAGGTTACTCAGGCTTAGATTATTGGACAGACATAAACTGAGGGTGCTAGACCTCTCTGGAATGAATGGACAGGTACAGCATGAAGAAAAAGGTGAGGAGTAGGAAAAAACCCCATTGACTTCCTTTCCAACCACATATCTGGAGAATGTGGCCAAAGTCATATTTTGTTGTTGGCAAAGGCCAGGTATCAATTACTATTCAGTGGAGGATAGGCTATAAAACAGAGGGAAGTGATATATCTTCTGAAGGTGTCTCTTAGAGCCATCAGGGATAGGGCAGAGCAGAAGAAACATCACCTCTTGCACAGATCTCTGTGAAAATTCTGGTTTTACTGAAAGATCTGTTCAGTTATAAAAAGAATTCTTTGGCACACACATATTTCTTAAGCTATTTGAATATGGTTAAAAATACATAGTGAAACAGAATTTTAAAAAGTGAGATGAAAAATGACTGGTAGGTCAAATCAACATCTGGATTTTTTTCTTTTAATCAGCTAAATCATTTAAAACTGCAGTTACCAAGAAACATGTCTTAAATGCTATTAGTCTTATCCTCTTCCGTCATTGTAATTGTTCTATCATCTCTTTCTAACATTTCCCTCCATCCTTTGAGCTCCAGAGAAGTTTGCTCTCCTCGTAGCAAGATTAAAATGTGAAGCTGGAATGAGGTGGCAGGTAAGCAAAAATATCAGTTGCTTTCTTAGTCCTCTTGACTCCAGAATAACTCAAGGAACAACATTTGTCAATCACATCTACAGGAGCTATCAGAGCAGGAACAGACATGAGGAGTTCCAGGTTTCAAATTAGCTTGTAGCACGTTTCATACATGACAGTGGACAGATCCCTTTTCTCCATGTGCAAAAGGAAGGAGGCAGCTAATCAAGAATGCTGTGCAAGAAGGAATTGATTTTAATTGGCAAAACTCTTTGACACCCATTTTAAGCCACAAATGAAGGACACTACTAACTCTATATATTTTAGCAACTGAGTATTTATTGTATTACCATCATTATTGAAGCCTAGTAATGAATAGAGTATTTCAAAGGATCTGGTTACTGAGGAAAAGCAAGCTACCATCCAGCCAGCCACTACTGGTGTCCCTCAGGGATCAGCATTGGGCCTGATCCTATTCAACGTCTTCATTGATGATCTGGACAAGGGGATTGAATCCATCATCAGTAAGTTTGCAGATGACACCAGGCTGGGAGCATGTGTCAATCTGTTAGAGGGTAGCAGGGCTCTGCAGAGGGACCTTGACAGGCTGGTCAGATGGGCAGAGTCCAAGGGCATGAGATTTAACACATCCAAGCACAGGGTTCTACACATTGGCCACTACAGGCTGGGGACAGAGTGGCTGGAGAGCTGCCAGGCAGAAAAGGACCTGAGGGTACTGGTTGACAGTAGGCTGAACATGAGCCAGCAGTGTGCCCAGGTGGCTAACCAGCACCAGAACAAGAGGACACAGTCTCAAGCTGCGCCAGGGGGGGTTTAGGCTGGAGGTGAGGAGAAAGTTCTTCACAGAGAGAGTGGTTGGCCATTGGAATGTGCTGCCCAGGGAGGTGGTGGAGTCACCATCCCTGGAGGTGTTCAAGAGGGGATTGGACGTGGCACTTGGTGCCATGGTTTAGTAGTCATGAGGTTTAGGGTGACAGGTTGGACTCGATGATCTTTGAGGTCTCTTCCAGCCTCTATTCTATTCTATTCTATTCTATTCTATTCTATTCTATTCTATTCTATTCTATTCTATTCTATTCTATTCTATTCTATTCTATTCTATTCTATTCTATTCTATTCTATTCTATTCTATTCTATTCTATTCTATTCTATTCTATTCTATTCTATTCCTATTCTATTCTATTCTATTCTACTCTATTCTATTCTATTCTATTCGTTTCTATTAGTTTCTTTTCGGGGTTTGCGGGGCGGAAGGACCCTGGCAGAGAGCGACAACCAGCGGTCGTCCTCTCACGTGCCTGCTCGGGATTGTGACGTCAGCCGCGGGAATGTTCAAAACCCGGCGGGGCTGAGCGCGCGACGCCAGTTTGGCTGGTGAGCTATAGGCTTCTTGCCTGCTTGCACGTGCCAGGTCAGCTGACAGGGTACAGGGGGAAAAAAAAACCAAAACAAAAAAAAACCCCACAACCCTCAATAAAATCTCTGATCTTAAGGTCTGCAGGTACCTACCATGGTAGCAACTCGGACAAAGGGTGTTAAACATGCAGTAGGTTCTCAGACTGAGTTTCTCTGCAAGCATGCTGGTGTTCAGGCTTCTGGCTGCAGTGAGTGTTCAAGCCTGGCACTTGGTGTGGAGGGTGAAGGAGACACCTGTGTCAGGTGTGACCAGGTGAATTGTCTCATAAATTTGGTAGCTGAGCTGAAGGATGAAGTGGCTGAGCTGAAAGCAGAAGTAGCAAGGCTCAGGACCATACGAGAATGTGAAAGGGAGTTGGATATGTGGGAACAGGCTTTGAAACCCTCTCCAGTTGAGGGGAGCAGTGGAGGGTGGATACGGGTCCCTGTCAGGGGAAGCAAAGGGAATGCACCCCGACCCTCTTCCCCTCCCCCGCTGCCCTTGAGCAATAACTATGAGACTCTGCAGGCTGAGGGCAATGTGGATGAGAGTATTGTAGAGGAACCGATCAAGGAGATACCAAAGACGAAGCAGCCCCCCCAAACCTTAAGGACCAGTGCTACAAAGAAAAAGAGAAAGGCTATAGTTATTGGAGACTCTCTCTTGAGGGGTACAGAGGGACCCATATGCCGTCCTGACCCATCCCATAAGGAGGTGTGCTGCCTACCTGGGGCCCGGGTGAAGGACATCACCCAGAGGTTACCTAAACTAATCCAGCCCTCTGACTATTACCCATTGCTGGTAATTCAGGCTGGAAGTGAAGAAATTGAAAAGAGCAGCACCAGGAAGATTAAAAAGGAAATTAAGGCCCTTGGGAAATCAATTGACGGGGCAGGAGCTCAAGTGATGTTCTGCTCAGTTCCCTCAGCAGCTGTGGTGTACACTGAGAGGAACAGGAAAACCCACACCATCAACAGTTGGCTTAGGAGATGGTGCCAGCAGCGGAATTTTGGCTTCTTTGATCACGGGGCAACTCTTACTGCACCTGACCTGCTGGACCAAGATGGGTTGAATTTATCTAGAAAGGGTAAGAGGGTGCTGGCACTGGGGTTGGCAGGACTCATTGGGAGGGCTTTAAACTAGGTCTGAAGGGGGTGGGTGTGGAAACCAGTCTCCCTGGAAAGGAGGGAGGACCACACAAACTGGTGAAATCAGCAGCCCAGCTGAAGTGCATGTACACCAATGCACGCAGTATGGGCAACAAACAAGAGGAACTGGAACTCTTGGTTCACCAGGAAGACTATGATGTAGTTGCCATCACAGAAACGTGGTGGGACGATTCTCACAATTGGAGTACTGCACTGGGGGGTTATAAGCTCTTTAGGAGAGACAGGCAAGGGAGAAGAGGAGGAGGGGTGGCCCTGTATATTAGGGAATCTTTTGATGCCTCAGAACTCGAGGTTGTAGATGAAAGGATTGAATGCTTATGGGTTAAAATCAGAGGGAGGCCACACAAAACTGACATCCTGGTTGGAGTCTGTTATAGACCACCCAACCAGGACGAGGAGGCCGATGAGATATTCTATAAGCAGCTGGAAGCTGTCTCAAGATCATCAGACCTTGTCCTTGTGGGGGACTTTAACCTACCAGACATCTGCTGGGAACTTAATTCAGCAGAGAGGAGACAGTCCAGAAGGTTCCTAGAGTGCATGGATGACAACTTCCTGATGCAGCTCTTAGGTGAACCTACCAGGGGTAAGGCTCTGCTTGATCTGCTGTTCTCAAATAGAGAAGGGCTGGTGGGAGATGTGATGGTTGGAGGCTGTCTAGGGTGCAGCGACCATGAGATAGTGGAGTTTTCAATATGCAGGGAAATAGGGAGGAGCAGTAACAGAACCCTCACTTTGGACTTTCGGAGGGCAAACTTCAGGTTGTTCAGGCAACTTATTGGGAAAGTTCCCTGGGTAACAGCCCTTAAGAAGAAAGGGGTCCAGGATGGTTGGACCTACTTCAAACAGGAGCTCCTAAAGGCACAGGAACTGGCAGTTCCCACATGCCGTAAGACGAGCCGGCGGGGAAGACGACCGGCCTGGATGAGCAAGCAGCTCCTGAAGGATTTAAGGGAAAAAAAGAGGGTTTATCACCTTTGGAAAGGGGGGGAGGCAACTAGTGATATGTTTAAGGATGTTGTTAGATCATGTAGAAGAAAAATTAGAGAGGCAAAAGCACAGTTAGAAATTAAACTGGCCGCTTCTGTGAAGGACAACAAAAAGCATTTTTATAAATATATTAATGCTAAAAAGAGGGGCAAGAGGAGCCTCCACTCTTTATTGGACGTGGAGGGTAACATTGTAACTAAGGATGAGGAGAAGGCTGAGATTCTAAATACCTTCTTTGCCTCCATTTTCAACAGTAAGGCAGGAGGACTTCAGGATAACTGGCCTCCTGAGCTGGTTGATGGGGTCAAGGAGCAGTGTTGTACTCCTGAAATCCATGTGGAATTAGTTCGAGACTTGTTGAGTCACTTGGATATTCACAAGTCCATGGGACCTGATGGGATTCATCCTAGGGTGCTGAAAGAGCTGGCAGATGAGCTGGCCAAGCCTCTCTCCATCATTTTCCACCAGTCCTGGCTCACTGGAGAGGTCCCAGAAGACTGGAAACTGGCCAATGTGACACCCATCCACAAGAAGGGACGGACAGAAGAACCTGGGAACTACAGGCCTGTCAGCCTGACCTCAGTGCCAGGGAAAATCATGGAGCAGATTGTCTTGGGGGCAATCACTGCATACCTGAAGGATAGCCAAGGAATCAGGCCCAGCCAACATGGATTTAGGAAGGGCAGGTCCTGCCTCACCAACCTGATCTCCTTCTATGATCAGGTGACCAGCCTGGTGGACGTAGGAAAGGCTGTGGATGTAGTCTACCTGGACTTCAGCAAGGCCTTTGACACTGTCCCCCACAGCAAACTCCTGGCCAAGCTGTCAGCCTGTGGCTTGGACAGCAGCACTCGTGCTGGGTTAGGAACTGGCTGGAGGGCCGAGCCCAGAGAGTGGTGGTGAATGGTGCCACATCCAGCTGGCAGCCTGTCACTAGTGGTGTCCCCCAGGGATCAGTGCTGGGCCCCATCCTGTTCAATGTCTTTATTGATGATCTGGATGAGGGGATTGAGTCCATCATCAGTAAATTTGCAGATGACACCAAGCTGGGAGCAGGTGTTGATCTGTTAGAGGTAGAAGGGCTCTGCAGAGGGACCTTGACAGGCTGGACAGATGGGCAGAGTCCAACAGGATGGCATTCAACAAGTCCAAGTGCCGGGTGCTCCACTTTGGCCACAACAACCCCATGCAGAGCTACAGGCTGGGGTCAGAGTGGCTGGAGAGCAGCCAGGCAGAAAGGGACCTGGGGGTACTGGTTGACAGCAGCTGAACATGAGCCAGCAGTGTGCCCAGGTGGCCAAGAGAGCCAATGGCATCCTGGCCTGCATCAGGCATAGTGTGGCCAGCAGGAGCAGGGAGGTCATTGTACCCCTGTACACAGCACTGGTTAGGCCACACCTTGAGTACTGTGTCCAGTTCTGGGCCCCTCAGTTTAGGAAAGATGTTGAATTGCTGGAGCATGTCCAGAGAAGGGCAACGAGGCTGGTGAGAGGCCTTGAGCACAAGCCCTATGAGGAGAGGCTGAGGGAGCTGGGACTGTTTAGCCTGGAGAAGAGGAGGCTCAGGGGAGACCTCATTGCTCTCTACAACTACCTGAAGGGAGGTTGTAGCCAGGAGGGGTTTGGTCTCTTCTCCCAGGCAAGCAGCACCAGAACAAGAGGACACAGTCTCAAGCTGTGCCAGGGGAGGTTTAGGCTGGAGGTGAGGAGAAAGTTCTTCACAGAGAGAGTGGTTGGCCATTGGAATGTGCTGCCCAGGGAGGTGGTGGAGTCACCATCCCTGGAGGTGTTCAAGAGGGGATTGGACGTGGCACTTGGTGCCATGGTTTAGATAGGCATGAGGTGTAGGGTGACAGGTTGGACTCAATGATCCTTGAGGTCTCTTCCAACCTTCTTGATTCTTGATTCTTGATTCTATTCTGTTCTATTCTACTCTATTCTATGAAGGCCAATGGCATCTTGGATCAGGAATAGTGTGGGCAGCAGGAGCAGGGAAGTCATTCTGCCCTGTACTCAGCACTGGTTAGACCACACCTTGAGTACTGTGTCCAGTTCTGGGCCCCTCAGTTTAAGAAAGATGTTGAGATGCTTGAACTTGTCCAGAGAAGGGCAACAAAGCTGGGGAGGGGTCTGAAGCACAGCCCTGTGAGGAGAGGCTGAGGGAGCTGGGGTTCTTTAGCCTGGAGAAGAGGAGGCTCGGGGGAGACCTCATTGCTGTCTACAACTACTTGAAAGGAGGTTGTAGCCAGGTGGGGATTGGTCTCTTCTCCCAGGCAACCAGTGACAGAACAAGAGGACACAATCTCAAGCTGCACCAGGGGTGGTTTAGGTTAGATATAGGATATTCTTCCCAGAAAGAGAGATTGGCCATTGGAATGTGCTGCCCAGGGATGTGGTGGAGTCACCTGGATGAGGCACTTAGTGCCATGGTTTAGTTGGTTAGGTGGTATAGCTAGTAGGTTGGACTTGATGGTCTCTGAGTTCTTTTCCAACCTGGTTAATTCTGTGATTTTTTTTTTTTTTTCTGTGAACCTATTACTTTTACCAGAGTAGCTTAACTTTATCCCTGTGCCACTTCTAAAGGGATAGCTAAAACTACTTTAGAGGAGGGAATCCTCCCCATCTCAGAAGTGACCTTCTTCATTAGCAAGAAATACTGAGAAACATCAGCCCAGTTGCTCCATAGGCAGGAAAGTTCAGTCTGTCTAACCTGAAGCTCCACTGGCACTCCAATTAAAAAAAAAAAAAAAAGAATATCCCTCAGTCCTTTTTCCCACTGGGTAGTACATTAACCAAACCCAATATGGGTGGGAATACCTCTTCTAACTTCAGGCATCTACAGAGAGTAGGTAACTTTGATGTTTAAGGCTCATATCATCATGTGAGGAAAACACTTTCAGGCTCCATTCACCTTTACCCAAACCAGCTCTCTGAATTAGCCAAATTAAGAAAATTTAGCCATCAAGCTTAGATGAAGGCATCCATGCTGCAGCTGTCTAAGGTTAGATGAGACAAATCATGCAATAAAAAGGAGACTAGGAGATGGACTGCTTTCAGGAAGATGATGCTTGTGTTGCTCTGACACAGCCTGTTGAGTACTTCTAACAGCCTAGAAACATCAAACCCACCTCACAATACTAATTCCAGCCAAAGACTTTGACATCTAAAAACTGAATCAGAATAATGAGGCCCCTATCTGCAACAGTCAGATGCATAAGCAAATGATAACATGATAAATAGAAACTCAAATGAAGGCAAAAAGTTGCACAGAGTGCATCTCTCTTTTTAATTTTATTCCCCCCTCAGGCATTAACTTATCTTGGCCAAAACCTCCTTTCTACAAGTTCAGGGATATTTAAATTTTGAACTTCAAAAGAAGTGCAAATAAAACACCAAACAAACTTAGGATGTTGCACAATTGTCAGTGGGGCCCATTTTAATATTTAATGACCTGGACACCTGTGACTACTGCAAGAAATAAAAAGAATTAATTTTTAAAGGAATTAACAGACTATCATGTGTTATATTATGTCAATAATAAAAATGCATACTTCTAATTGAATGCTGGCACCTAGCCACCAACTAAGCATAACTTCAAAAGCAACAGCTGGGAAAGCATCTTTTAGATTTTAATTACAGTAGCTTGTAAGCCACTTATCTTTTCAACTTTTTTCTTCAGAAAGCACTTCTGTTTCATAGGAGTGAGTTCAAAGGTATTTACAACATTCAGAGCAAGAGAACTAGCTCTGACATAGTCAAACTTCACCTGCAAATTTGGATTCCAGACTGAGACAACAATTCTCAGCTTTGAAGTGTAAGTTCCATATGAGCCTGAAAGAACACAAAGCTTCAGCCTTGCTGCTCAGGTTTATTTCTTTTCTATCTCTAGGCTCAGGATAGGGATTTCTGTCATATTTGATTTTTTAATCTATTATTTGTATTTTTGAGTTATTTTAGGGCTGCCATTGAAGTTGAAGGTTCATTGTGCTAGCCTTGCTCTATTCAAATATGTAGAGAGCATTCCTAATGCCAGATGATTCAGTCATGGAAAGGAGAGGGAACTATTGAAGAATTTGGGAAGTGGGCATGGAGAAAGGCCTGAGTCTTACAAACTGGAAAATTCTGTAGCTGGATCCAGAAAGCTGCTGTACTTGTGTTTAGGAAATAAAAAGCCCTATTGAGCAGTTACAGATTAAAACCTTAAATGATTTTAAGTGATTGCAAATTACTTATTTGATGTGATACAGTGTTTGCTCTTTGTTATGAGCAAGTCCAGAGGGGGTTATGACTCATTTCTTTTAAGGTCTTCAATCTTAAAATCTATGCAGCTACTCTAGACTTGCTCCACCTTTAAGGAGTGTCAGAGAGCAACAGCAGCTTAATGACTCTGCCCAAACTAACAGATGTTTCTACAGCCCATCTCTGTTCACTGACTCAAGAAATCCGGATCATTTTCTTAGATTAAGTATGAACATTTTAGCCAGATAAAAATTACATCCTATCTCTAAGGTCTGGGGGTGTGGAACAATCCTCTCCACAAACCTAGGAAATAACTGTCTGTGATCTGAGAGAAGAAAGTCACCTGAGATCTTTCCCCTTAATACAGAAAGATAACTACTGAAAAGTTTTTGACTGAAATGAGAACTAAACAAACCAAAATAACCTTTAGTGTTTTCATTATACAGTTAATAGAAAAAGCTATAACTACAGAGGTCTTAAAAAGAGCAAAGGCATCTCATTTAAAAGTCACACTGAGACTGCCATGAAATGTAACAACATTAGCAGATAACAAGAAGAAAAAAAAAATATTGGGGTGAGTTAAATACACCTGACCATCACAGAACAGTAGGGGTTGGAAGGGACCTCCAGAGATCATTGAGTTCAACCTCCCTGCCAAAGTAGGGTCACCTAGAGCAGGCCACACAGGACCACATCCAGGTGGGTTTTCAAAGTCTCTAGAGATGGAGACTCCACAACCTGTCTGGACAGTCTGCTCCATCACACCCAGAGTAAATAAGATTTTTCCCATGCTGAGGTGGAACTTCCTGTGTTACAGTTTGTGTCCATTACCCCTCATCCTAGGCACCCCTCATACCCAGGGCACCACTGGAGAAAGACCAGCCCCTTCTCCTTGACACCCACCCTTTAGATATATATAAACCTTCATAACATTCCCTCTCAGCCTTCTCCACACTAAACCTTTCAAGATGACTTTCTAGAATGCTGTGGACTCATTGAAGTCTTGTAATAAAAGCAATGAGGCAAAAGTAAATAAATCTAACATTAGTAAGGATGGACTAATTCATGAAGTCAAATATTTGACCTGTCAAGTGTCATGGAAGGGAACCTAAGCAGAAAAGTTGTGGAGGTCTTTTCTTGTCCCACAGAAATAACAAATGTAGGAAGACCACAGGTTGTTAAATGTGGTGCAGGATTTTTTGCACAGTTAATCCTATTATCTGTTAATGAAAAGCTATCTCTAAAACAGTTAAAGATGTATCTGTCTATTTTTCTGTAAAAATCACAACTTTCTTTAGCTGTTTTTTTTTTATATAGTTTTTTGAGACATTATTCACACATTGATAACAGGAAGTCTTTGTAGGAAGATAAATAGGATACAGGAAGACTCTGAGTCCTCTGTTCACTCTGCAGATATTATTCAGGCCAGGGTTTGTCAAGAGACTAAGAAAAACATCACTGTGTTTTGTTCTAAGATGTCCTCTCCTTCCAAAATGTACAAGGCCTCTAGGACAAGCAATGACAGATAGGAACTGTGCCTCTCCCTTCTTAGACACACATGAAACTGTCAAAGAAGTTTAGAGCCTTGAGTAACAAATTGAGGAGAGAACACTCAATTTCAGTCCCCCAGGAAGTGGCAGAACTGTGCACTAGTCCCTGGATCCTGCTCTCTTCCACTGAAACTATGCTTTTGGATGATAGCTACATAGTGAACCAGAGAAGCCTATAAGACAAAAAAAAAAAAAATCAAATGAACAAATAAAAGCCCAAACAAACAAAATCAAACAAAAAAAGACCAAACCAAACAATGTACACAAGGATAAGCATACTCAACTACAAAAACATCAAGACTTCAACCAGCACTACTGAAACCCAGATGTGATGTGCAGAGTTCAACATCGATTTTGATCATGCTTGCAAAGCCCGATATAATTAATTTTTGCATATGCAGCTACAACACAAGAAAGTCAAAGATGTTTCCACAAATCTTACACTCCACATTTATGCTAAAGAATACAAAAAAAAAAAAAAAAAAAGAGAGAGAACAGTTAACAAAGAACCTGTGATCCAGTGCAAACAGGATGACTGGAGTTTATTAATCATAAATGAAGGTGATGAGTAGTTCAGCAGGCATATAAATGAACCAGCAACCTTGTTGAAAGGTCAGCACCTTTCCATAGTAAACTGTCTCTGCTCATTTCAGTGCAGCTTTCTAGTTTGGGGGTCAGAAATCATCTCAAATGCAACCACTAAATCTGAAGGACACTACTTAGCTTTGTGTTGTCCCTCTTGTTTAACAGCGCTGGGTTTAGAAGTGTAAATAACTTGGCAGTTAGGTTTTTAGTGGATTCAACAGAACTGTTTTGACACAGGTAGCAGCTGCAAAAGCAAGAAGATTCCCTTTCCAAGAATTTGACCTTCTGCTTTGTTGTAACTACAGTCACTAGGCTAATCCTGAAGTAAAGGAGTGGGATCATAAAATTTATTGTTTGTGTTATGGATGCTAGCATACTCCAGTGTGTGCTGAGATTACTGTAGAATAAGCATCCAGTTTTAAAGACTCCTCTTTCCACTTTGAGATAAAAAACAAAAATCTCAATTTGCTAACATTTTCTTCTTCAGAATGTGGGTTCATGCTTGCTGAAGGGAACCTTCTCCTTACTATGCAAATTGTTCTTTTCAGAATTGAACTAAACAATTAGTTGTGCACACATCCTCTTTTGTCACAAATATTTGAGAGAAGGGGGAGAGATTTCTAATGGCAGACATCCATTTAGATGTCAAAGAGTTTCATCTGTCCACTAAATTAAAATACCATTTGCTGTCGAGCCTTAAAGAATTTGGCATTTCTTCTAATTTCTGTTTATGGCAGCTCTCAGAGGACATGCTGTGAAGTACTTTAGCCTGCTTTAGGACCAATTGCATGTGACAAATGTATTAGTTTTTAATACCAGAAGTGGACATATAATTGGATGAAGTATGTCTTTATGCCATCAGCTGTTGTCTGCCACCAGCTTTTTACAAAGCCACTCTAAACAAGATCACCCTGAGCTGCTTTGACAATTCAATTCCTTTGCCCCCTGTAACCAAACCCAAACCAGCTCCAAGTCAACAACAATACTTCATATGGGGTTTGGATCAAGGCTATAAAGCTAAAAATTCCAGAGCTCTTTCTATCCTTTTCTTTTTATTAGCAAGAGCAATGTTCCCTGATTCACAAGGGCAGTGCTCACAGCTCCAGTTTTGCACAGATCAGCATTCACACAACTAATTTAGGCCAATGCAGGCAGTCTGATGGACGCATGGAAAGAAGTATTCTGCTAAGCTGACCAGTCTAACTCACCTGTAATGCCTTTCTGCATGCTACTGAGAACCCCTCCAAACTCATCATGCCTGTGCAATTCTTACCATGAGCTCTCAATATTATTTCTCTGAGCACATTATGCCCTCCCAAAGATCGTGCTACAGCTTATGTGGCATGTGTGAGAAGCAACATCTGTGTACAGTCAGAAATTTGACCACCTCAGTAAAGGTGCAGACACCTTAGAAATCTGCCTTGTTTGCTTGTGCTCTGGTAGCACATGATGACAATATGGAGTTGTCTATGTTTAGCCCACATCTGGGGCTAAACTATAGCAATTACTCTATCACCTTATGAACCTGCCCCAGCAGAGAAGGGGGATCAGAAAGAGGAAAGAAAACCCACAGGGTTGAAAGGAAAACAGATCTAATGAAACAGCCAAGCTGACACCAATGTCAATACAAGATATACTCAATAGAAAATACATAAAGTTATAGTCAGCCTGGGAAAAGTCAGCAGTTACAACATCCATGAAGGCAGTTCTCAAGGACAGGAGAGTGAAGAGGAGTGACATGAGGAGAAATCCCAACCAAAGACTCTAGCAGAAAGCTCCCAGCTCTGCAGCAACCTTCCTCTTTTATGCTGAATGTGATGCTCATGGAATGGGATACACCTGTGAGCCAGCTCAAGTAAGCTCTGCTGGCCGACCCAGAATTATGTATGGTCTGCAGCCCATGGCTGGCCTGTGATTCTGTCCCAGCAAAACTAGGACACTAGTCTACATTTTTACCCCCTCTAAGTATATAAATATATCTTAATTTTATGTATATATAAAATAATAATAAATTATACATATGATATATATATGTATAATTCTTAACACATCTATTTGGCTCGCAGAACAGCTGAAAAACATAGAATCAACAAGGTTGGAAAAGACCTCAGAGATCATCAATTCCAACCTATCACCCAGCACCTCATGACTAACTAAACCATGGCTTCAAGTGCCACATCCAATCCTTTTGTGAACACCTCCAGGGATGGTGACTCCACCACCTCCCTGGGCAGCACATTCCAATGGCAGATCACTCTTTCTGTGAAGAACTTTCTCCTCACCTCCAGCCTAAACCTCCCCTGGTGCAGCTTGAGACTGTGTCCTCTTGTTCTGGTGCTGCTTGCCTGGGAGAAGAGACCAACGCCCTCCTGGCTACAACCTCCCTTCAGGTAGTTGTAGACAGCAATGAGGTCACCCCTGAGCCTCCTCTTCTCCAGGCTATACACCCCCAGCTCCCTCAGCCTCTCCTCATAGG
Source organism: Indicator indicator (assembly GCF_027791375.1). NCBI lineage: Eukaryota > Metazoa > Chordata > Aves > Piciformes > Indicatoridae > Indicator > Indicator indicator. Next base: position 21,940,538 of record NC_072023.1, read on the forward strand.
GCTGTGCTCCAGACCTCTCCCCAGCCTCGTTGCCCTTCTCTGGGCACATTCAAGTGTCTCAATATCCTTCTTAAATTGAGGAGCCCAGTGCTCAAGGTGTGGCCTAAGCAGAGCTGAGTACAAGGGCATCTCATTAGAGAACCTTTTTTTCTTGTCTTCAGGTTTTTCACTTTTCAGTAGCCAGATGTACACCTGAATTACTGGTGTCATGTGCCCAATTAAACAATTAATGCCTATGGCACAAAAATAAATAAGGAAATAAGGACATTACCATGAGCAATGAGCACTGGCTTTTTTGGATTTTTTTTTTTTTAATATTTCCACTCTGGTATGTGAAACCTTCTGGGGCAGCTGCTGTAGTCTTATCACTATATTTCCATAGGTTTTTATCTAAGCCACTTAAATGCCAAAAGGATCCAGTCCTGCACATTACATTATTTGATTAATGTTTCTCTTATTGGCTAAATAATTTATTGAACAATGCTGCAGAAGTTAGTCAAATGCAGCAAAATACTACTCATCACATCAATGAGGAGAGGAGAAGAGAGAAAAGGGAAAGGGAAAGGGAAAGGGAAAGGGAAAGGGAAAGGGAAAGGGAAAGGGAAAGGGAAAGGAAAAGGAAAAGGAAAAGGAAAAGGAAAAGGAAAAGGAAAAGGAAAAGGAAAAGGAAAAGGAAAAGGAAAAGGAAAAGGAAAAGGAAAAGGAAAAGGAAAAGGAAAAGGAAAAGGAAAAGGAAAAGGAAAAGGAAAAGAAAAAAAAACCTGTTGTTGAAGAATATATGTTAAAAGTAGTATTTGGCTTAGGGGGTTGCCTATCTAACACATATAGCAGTTTAAAAAGTGAAAGAATTTTGAGACTGTTTGGGTCTAAAAGCAGATTCCAGTTACTAATATTGCAGAAACATTAAAAACCAGAGCTTCAGGTCAGAAAAAAATCACCACTCATTGACAATTGTAGCTGCCTGACTAACAATATTAATGTTCTGTTGGGTGATGCTTAAATTCCTTTCCTTCTATTAACACACGTGTCTTTTTTTTTAGTATTCCAGTGGAAACAGTAACAATGGGGTTTCTTCACTGAAAAATGAAAGGACATACCTAACTACAGCAGCATGTCATTGATACTCCTCATGAATAATCCTAAAATTTTAGGAGACTTTAAAATATGATTTTATCTACTGACTTGCTGCAACAGCAGGGGAAATCAAATCACCCGTGAATGTCTTATTAGAGCAATCTCTCTCTGACACCTCTCTTACATCTCACTTTTACATCTTTAGTGCATTTGTGAAAAATTAAAGTTGGGAGGTAAAGGAAAAAAATAGTTTAAGGAATAACCATATTAGTTCTTTCGAGAAAAAAGAAATTGCACATGAAATAAAGAAAAAAATAAAATGAAGGCAGCTATGATTGTGGGACTGTAATGGGAACTACATCTCTCTCTCTCCTGCTTAAAACCCAGAGAGTTGTCCCTCCTGTAGAGTGCAGGCAAGTTGAAGTCTCTAGATCTTTAGTCACCACTTCTTTCCTTTCAATTCCCATTTCAGGTAATTCTTTTAAAGAATTACCAACTTGTGCCTTATTTCCTTTTACAGTATGAAGATCAATATGAAAGACAGTGAAGCTGTATTAAGAGCCCGGATATATCAATTTTACTTTTTTAATTTTATTTTTTTCCCCAAAGAACAACTTCAAAATCAAGTAAAATGCTTACTTATATTTTTTTTCGTCCTGTTAGTTGAAGTACTGCAGTCTGCTGGAGAAACTCCATGTCACTGCAGTTCCTACCACGTCATTCAAAGCTGTCTTCCCAAACACAACTGATAGGTGATTCTCAGAGAGCTTGCCTTACAGACTGTCTGAACAGACCTGTGTATTTCCATTGTTTATATTATTTCCCTCTCCCCTCCACCTCTCCACAGCATTTCTTCTTAGCTGTGAGGTTTTAGTCACATGGATGTATGTTTGTGTTCTGCACCTTCTAAGGACTACAGTGATTAAGCATTGCTGTTGATCAGGTTTAGCTATGTGGAGGTCTAACTCAACAGAGAGCTTTGTGCAAGAACAGAGCTATGAAAGACCAAAAAAAAAAAAAAAAAAAAAAAAAAGGAGAATGCAGTGATTTGTGAGGTGCCTGGGTTTGCTAAATCACCAGAAGCTCTTAAGGACCTTCTAAAATGTTTGGGTTTTTTACAGGTAAAGTTGTCTCCTAAGGTCATTTATAATAACTGTTTAATACCTGATTAGTAAGCCTCAGACTTGGCCATCTGTTATATCTAGATATTATGATTCTGAAATTCTCTTTCATTTTGACATAAACAGGAGTTAAAAGCTTTCTCACTATGAACAAGCAGAACAAACACCACTTTTGTTCTTTGTCTCAGATGATAACAGGATGCCTGATGGAAGTTCTGAAGGAATATTGAAAAAGTACTAAAAGTTATGATTTAGAAGCTTTTGGAAAAGCATGATGTGTGGTCACTCAGCCCTAAGCAGAATACTAGTGATGAATCACATTTTGTGAAGTAAATAGTTATATCTATACCATATTGATTGCTGAAAAGGAGTTACATTGACTCATTTGCATGCCAGCATATTATATACATAAGGAGGATCTGGACTGAGTCCAGAAGAGGGCCACAAAGATAATCAGAAGGCTGAAACATCTCTCCTATGAGAAGAGGAAGAGTGTTGGGGTTGTTCAGCCTGGAAAAGAGAAGACTCCAAAGGAAACCTTATAACAGCCTTCCAGTACCTAAAAGTGGCCTTCAAGAAAGCTGGAAAGGGACTAATTTCAAGGGCATGTAGTAAGAATGTGGGGTAGAACAAGGGGTAATGGTTTCAAACTGGTGAGTAATTCAAAACTTTTAAGCACTACAAGCACAGCAGATTAATATTGATTTGATGCAGAAAACAAAATACCCACATTAATTACAAAAGCATATTCCCCCCTAGTCACTAAGCAACTCATTTCTTCTCAGCCATCAAACACAACTCTTATGCTTGAAAGTGCATCCTCTGTATTTCAGTCAAGTCCTACTGACTTCTTCACTGGAAGGGTCACAGAGCACTGGAACAGGCTCCCCAGATAGGTTTTGGAGTCTCCTTCTCTGGAGATTTTCAAGCCCTGTCAGGATGCATTCTTGTGTGACTTGCACTAGATTCTATGGTCCTGCTCTGACAGGGGGGTTGGACTAGAAGATCTCCAGAGGTCCCTTCCAACCCCTAACAACCTGTATTCCTGTGATAAACCATTCATTGCTAACCAAACACAATACTTTTGTTTTACACATTTTAGAAGCCTCGTTAGAGATATTAAGATCATTAGAAGTAGAGAAAACCATTTGCTGATTCATTTCGGTCAAAATACTCCCTGCTTCTTTCTACCTCCTTGCTATTCTGAGTCCTCAGATTAGAAACACATTATTCTGATAGCTTCAGTGTGATTCAAGTGTTGTGAATAGGTCTGCATTTTCACATCTAAAGCAAAAGCAATCTTTCCTCAACTAACACTTTATGAAAACCAACTAATATAGAAGAAAAGCTTATTTCTATACCTGGGGAATTTGAGGGATCCAAGCATTGTCCCTGTGCCTACACCAAACAAGAGTCTTTTAGCCTTTTTTAAAATAAAAAAATAGTTTCATGCTTGGTTCATTACAGTGAAACCACTGCAGATTAAACCTCTCTATCAATTACAAGCAGCTGAACATCCTTTAGCATCAAACAGAATGACAAAAAGCTACACTATAATGAGTAATGGCTAAGGCCAATTGCTATTTAATTATGTAGATGACTTAACATGCTTTCATTGTAGCTATCTGTACGTCTCAGGATGAAAGTTATCACGCATTTCTTTGCTACAGCTTTTGCAGTATATGATAGCAGAAGCAAAAAAGGAAGTCTTTACCAAATAGAAATGGCTATAACTAGCAAAATATATCAGCCCAGCAACATAAGTCACACTTGATGATGCACCTACAACAGATAGAGAGAAGTTTCAACATATTATGGAAAAAAGCAATTCACACATGAGAGCTTACAGAGGGGAGGAGAGAAAGCTTGAAAGAGTGACAACAGCAAGAGCCTCCATCATGAGCAGTTACCATGAAGATGTCTGCTCCCTGAATTTTGTAAGTGGGAGATAACAAGGACAGTGAAGTTCGGCATAGCATGAGAGATATTTCAGATGGGAAGGACCTATTAGGTCATCTGTCCATCCCTCTGCCTAGGCAGGATTATACTTTGCAGTATCTTCTCAAAGAGATTGCACAGAACAATTTCACATGAGCAGAGGAATGGAGTAAAGGACATAATAGATCTTTTCCATCTCTAACTTCTACAAGTCAAGAGGTCCAGTCTGTAGCTGATGTGAAGCAGCTGTGGCCACGAACACTTCAAGGGCTGTAAGAAAGAAAACTTGGGGGAAAAATTCTACCCTTGGATCAAATCATGCAAGTGTATGCAAAATGATGTTAGTGAGCACAGAAATTACCCCACAAAGGGCATTTTCAATTCAGGTATAATCAGTGACCCCATTTCTATGGGCATGGTGCTGCGTTTTTGACAACTTGCATACGTGCATCACATCACTCAGATCTATCTATACTCTAAAGGATATAGGAACTAATTTATTTCCATGAATATTATTGATGGAATCTTGCACTCATAATTATTTAAGCTTCCAGTCTGAGACTGCAAAATCAGATTTGGTTATAGAACACGTTTGCTTGTATATTTACAGCATGAGGATGACAAAATTCATTTAGCAGCTATTACTTTTCTTTAACTAAGTGGAAATAGCAGCACCTGAGAGTATATAAGAGGTCATTGCTGGAAGGAGTGTAGGACATGGGTTTTATACACATCCTAAGTGAAAATTTCAGAATACAGAGGAAGAAGTAAAATTTCTTGTATTCTTATGAAAAGCATAAAGGAACAGGTAATACTCTTGAAAATGCAATTAGAAGACAGCAATTAAAAGCCTTCTCTCAAGAAATCCTTACATATGTTTAAAGCTAAGAATGAAAGGAATCTTCCTGATTAAACCTAACTATAAGCATATTCATTTGCAGAATTTTAACATAAAATATCACATAATTAGAGAAAAAAAAATGCAAAACAATAGGAAACAAAACAGTCAAGCCATTGTCTGGATATAATCTTAAAAGGAATCCATTTTCCAAGACAAAATGAGAAATTGAAACCTGTCTCTATTGTGCATTCTCAACATTAGATAATTGTTGTGGTTATTAAGGTATAATTGGACATAAAGGCTTTCTAGCAGAGCTTCAAAACAGCATGAAGGTCCATGCATATTTTCCCATATAGACATCAGGATTAGCACAAAGCTGAATCTGAATTGGAAATAGCAAACATCAGAACAATAAATACAGTGTTTTCTCTTGAGCTGCCAATATCATGAGGGAAAATAGTTGGCAAATTATGACCTCCTAATCTCTGCAGATAAAATGTTATGATTAGAAGTAAGATTTAAATGTATAGATTATTGGTAGGTTAAAGCCACAAAATCCTGAATTCTAACTTCCCATAATGTCTCACATATCCAGCATATGAGCTCATGAAAACATGTACACGGTATAAATTTGGACATAAGCACTTTGGAGCTCTTAAAGTTCCCCTGATTTGTCTCTCATTCTGTTGCCATTGAAGTCTTCATTAAATGTCTCTGGAGACTTTCAAACCCTGCCTGGATGCATTCCTGTGCAGACTACCCTGGGTGATCCTGCTTTTGGCAGCTGTGTTGGATTCAATGATCTCTGGAGGTCCCTTCCAACCTCTAACATTCTGTGAGTATGTGATTGGAGATTAGAATGCTTTATAGTTGCTGGGTTCAGCAGGTTTTCTTTTTCAGTAGCACTTTTTGATTTCATACCTAATCCTATGGTAGCCTTTGAGTCTTGATTACAAATGCACAATCAATGTCATTGGAGTAGCTCAGCTCTGATCTATCTGAAGGAGCAGAATCCTTTCTTAATTAGCTCTTTCCAAAGAGCAGCCAAGATGCTCTCTTTTGTTATGACAGTGGGGAAATGTTCTTGTTGAAATTGTGTAGAGAGCTTTATTTTTTATAGAGATAAATCCTCTACAGAGAACTTTTCTCACATGTCCCCTCAAAAGTGCACAGCTCCATTTCTTCCCAATGGAGAGCACACCCAAGAAAGTGTTGCTTTTCCAAGACAGATGTGTATAGCAAACTTATTTAAGACTGATCAATTTAGAAATAGTCAGGTAATGAGTCTAGAAAAGGGACCTCATTTTGAAAGTCACTTATCTAACATGAAGAAAATGTGACAAGAGGTAAATGCTTCTGCAGTTGCTAGCTTTAAAAATCAAGATAACCTCTAGAAATGGATAGGAGAAGTGATCATCTCAACCTTAAGGCACAGCCCTAGAAGGAAACTAAATCAGACTCTACAGCATATCAAATTATGTGTCTGATGAAGTACCAACCAAGTGGAACCACAACTAACTTTCCCCTACCATCTAGCATAGATTAACAGGTACAGAAATAACTTTCCAAACCCATAGGTGTGAGAGAAACCGTGTTATTCCCGTTCTCATGTTGGTCTTTCTACTAATGACTACTTTACTAATGACCAAAGAAGTGCTTGCTTTGATAATCATGGCAGTTCCCTGAAGCCTGAAAGTCATCTCAGCCTTTTACAGTAAGGGCTGAGCACACATTTCCACTACTAATATTTGTTTGAGGGAGATGTGAATATCCACAGGCAGTGCAGGAAAAGAGTCAGTGCATACCTTTACACAAGCACTGCTGAGGGAGGTTACACAGTTCAGTGAATAGGGATCTATTTTCAGCCAGTGATTTTGTTTATGACTTCAGGCAAGACACTTTACATCCTTCTGCCTCTGTTTCTATCTTCACTTTCCCACCTGGTCTACTCTGTTTGTTTAAATTCTAAGCCCTTCCAAGCAGGGACTCTCTCTCACCAGATATTTCAATCACACAGCAAAAGGCTTTGTCCTTCTCGCTTGGGTTTATGGATGTTGCTGTAGTATCAATAGCATATATTTATTTATTGACCTACATTATTGCCGTAGAAAGTCAAGCAAGGACTCTACTATGCCAAGCACTGTCCCTACACAGAAGTCATCTGTATTTGCTAGCTTTACTTTTGAAAAACCTGAGATAGTAAATAAATTAGTTTCATAGTATGCGATTTGGGGATTATTTTTGTTTGATCACAGAATCACAGAATGTTAGAGGCTGAAAGAGACCTTGAAAGCTCATCCAGTCCAACCCTCCTGCCAGAGCAGGATCACCTAGAGCAGATCACACAGGAACACATCCAGGTGGGTTTTGAATATGTTCAGAGAGGGAGGTTCCACAACCCCTCTGGGCAGCCTGTTCCAGTGTTCTGTCACCCTCACAGAGAAAAAATTCTTCCTCATGTTTCCATGGAACTTCCTATGCTTCAATTTCCACCCATTGCCCCTTGTGCTGTTATATGACATCCCCAAGCAGAACCTGGCTCCATCCTCTTGGTACACACCCTGCAGATCTTTATAAGCATGAATGAGGTCAGCCCTTATTCTCCTCTTCTCCAAGCTAAAGAGCCCTCAGCTCCCTCAGTCTCTCCTCATAAGGAAGATGTTCCACTCCATCATTTTTGTGGCTCTGTGCTGGACTCTTTAAAGCAGTTCCCTGAGGTCCTTCCTGAACTGAGAGGCCCAGAACTGGACACAATGTTCGGATGCAGCCTCCCCAGGCTAGAGTAGAGAGGGAGGAGAACCTCTCTTGACCTATGAACCACAGCCTTTCTAATACACCCCAGAATGGCATTGACCTTGGCCACAAGAGCACGTTGCTGGCTCATGGCCAACCTTCCATCCACTAGGACCCCCAGGTCCTTTTCCCCTTCACTGCTCTCCAAATACTTCATCACTGCTCTCCGAATGATCATCAAATACTTTAAGAATATGTGTGAATGTGAACAGAAACAAGTTTAATAGTTCAAAATAAAATAAAAAAAAATACAACTTCTTTCAATTTTCCCAAAGCCATGCCAAATTTTCTATTCTTTCAGATACCCTTGTTTGTAAGCAGCGGTAGCCATAAAATGAGAGGTGTTCTTAAGGGGCACATTGTCAGAGGTTTAACTCAGGTGGTTTCACAGAGGATTTTACAGAGGTCAGAAAGTAATGAGCTTCAGTAGCATGGTCTAAGGTCTATGAAGCAGAGGGCAAAAGCAGGATACAGTGGGGATAATTTTTACTTTTTTCATATCATCACAACTAAATAGTGAGAAAGGAAAGACATGTCAGTTCTTAAGAAACGTGCCAAATACCTTATACTTCTTGAACCTTTCTGAAATAACACATGGATTTTCAGAACAAATGCTTTGATCAACTTTCAGCCTTTAGCTGGGACCCCTCATTTTGCTCATGCAAAATTTTCAGCAATGCTCTTTCAGCAGCAACAAATGAGTTCCTCTATATTCAAATATCACTGTGGCAATACTGAGGCATCCATTTAGCCATAAAAACCTATTCTGACAACATAAAGTTCCATCTTCTTTTCTTCTTGTTGAATCTAAAGCAAACTTGTCAGTTTTCCTGCATGCCAATAGAATCACAGAATATATCTAGTTGGAGAAGACCTCAAAGATCATCCAGTCCAACCCTCAGCCCAGCAGGGAAGTGTCAACACTAAACCATGTCCCTTAGAGCCCAGTCCACAAGCTGTTTAAACACCTCCAGGGATGGTGACTCCCACTGCCCTGGGCAGACCATTCCAATGTTTCAATGAAGAAATACTTCCTAATATCCAACCTGAACCTCCCCTGGCACAGCTTGAAACCATTTCCTCTAGTCGTGTCTCTTGCCACCAAGGAGAAGAGGCTGCCCTCTCCTCACTCCAACCTACTTTCAGGTAGTTGTAGAGAGCAATGAGGTCTCACTTCAGCCTCCTCCTCTCCAGACTGAACAACCCCAGCTCCCTCAGATGCTCCTTGTAGGGCATGGATTCTAAGCCCTTCATGAGCCTCATTGCCCTTCTCTGCACATGCTCCAGCACCACAATGTCCTTCCTGCAGTGAGCAATCTAAAGAAAGCAGAGTTATTTTTCCCAATGAAATCCTTCCATATGCACCATTGTATTTAAAACTGGAGATGTTGGTAACAATAAAAAAAATCATAAAAATAAAATCCTGACAGATTTGTTCTTCCTATACTGTCATCCCTTTTCTTTAAGGTGGGTGAGCCACATCCTTCCTCAACTTGAGGGGGCAGCAGAAAGAGGAACGGCTTCACATTATTTGGCTCATTGTGATTAGTTGAGGAAGGGCTTCCCATTATTTAGCCCATTGTGACTAATTGAGGAAGAGCTTCACATTATTTGGCCCCCTGTGATTAACTGAGGAAGGGCTTCATTTATTTGGCCCCTTGTGATTTGTGGAAGGGCTTCACATTATTTGGCCCCTTGTGATTAGTAATGTGCTGAGCAGAAACAAGAAAAGTGGCTGAGGATGTTATAAAGTTAGGATTCACTTGTACCTCCTGAGCTGCTTGATATCACATCACTGTGTCTCATTTCAGCAGCATAACAAAGTCCTGCTATGCTAAGCTGAGCATGCTTGGTTTCTCAGAAGCCAAGTAAGGATTTCCACACTTTTCTCTGCACTTGTATTTCCTGCAGTGTAAGCAAAGCCCTGATCCACTAGAGGTGTGCCTTGCCTGTGCAGACCACTACAATATATCATTTTCAGTTCATTCTTTTTAATTACCCTTTTTTTCCTTCCCTCCCTGCAGAAGATTTCTACAACTAGAGGCAATCTTAATCCTAATAAAGTGAACATTTAATAAATATTACTCGTGCAATTCTTAAAGGTCCTGTTGAATTCTAATACATAATTGCTTTATTTTAAGCTTTGGGATGTAGATGATAAAGTGAACAGAGGTGATTCAGAGTAAGGGCAGCACATTGCCACCTTTCTTACTCAAGAAAGACACTCTTCTGCAGTGCTTATAATGTAGGGAAAAGTCTAGTGATTGATTAGCTAGTTAAGTGATAAGGAGGTATATCAGGCAGGGATGCAGAAAAAGTACAGATAATGAGGACAATCAAGTATCCTTGATCTGAAAAAAAATTGCAGTGCTTTCTAATCATTTAAATTATATTTTTAAGTGAGAAAAATCTACTGCACTGAGCCTCTAATTTTATACACATTTTTTCTTTTTTTTTTCTTTTTTTTTTCTTTTCTTTTTTTTTTTTTTTAAGACAAAAGCTGTGGGAACTGTGTCCATTTTTTGTCCCAGTGTTGTAATCTTTCCTTGAAAAGGAAAATTAATGGATCATCAGACTTTAATTTGTCCACATAACATTTATATTCTTTGATCTCTTACTGGCATATTGTAGTGCTGATAATTATCTGCTTCTCTTGTTTTTTATAATACCATGTGGCGTTCTCTTATGCTTTACATTATTCACAACATTATACAGAGAATACAACTCTGCCAAATCAGGCTGTGGAAGTTGTACAGTATCAGTGTAGGCTATTAGGCTTCAAATTAATGATCTCTATAGGTCACAGGCACACTAAGGATACTCATAAAATATTTTCATTGTGATTTTCAAGACCTTGTACAATTATATTAATATTTCATATATTTTATGCATTTTATGTTCAAAGGGGAGGAATCTTCATGATCAGATGACAACTCTCCATTTTCTAATTTTTCAGCCTGCATTATCATAAAATCCTTTGCTGTGGCAATTCTGCTTTTACTTAAAGAGGACTTGCAACAAATTTCATTAATACATCAGAAGCTTTGTTACTCATCTGATTAGAGCAGTTGCTGCCAGTTCATGAGCTCCTGTTATTGGGATGTCTTCAGATCAAGTTTCAAAGCCTTTTTCTTCCTTCACTTATGTTGTGATGAGACCTGGAAGACTCAGTAATCTTTTTTTTTTTTCTTCCCCCAGTCTATTTTTTTTTTCTTTTTCAGTCAGTTGCTAACCTACAAGAGGTATTTCCTTCCTTAGCCATGGAAGTTTGTGTATTCTTTTGATAAAGGTCAGTGTCATGAGGAGCCTTTTTGTACACATTGAAACATCTTCTACTGTTTAGTCTAATAGGCAGCAACAGGGTTTTTTTGATCATTATTTAGAATTACAATAGTTATCATTATTTATATCCCATTAATAATTTAACTTTCCATCTTAATCACTTTCCTCTCTGTCTTTTTATCCCTCTCTGTGCTTTTATCCCTCTCTGTCTTTTTATCCCTCTCCTTAAGGAAAAGCAGTCGCTAATTTCTAAGACTTCTCCTCCTTAGAAAATTTTGACTACTATTAGAACATTTCTCAAGAGTTTTATACAAACTACATAGTTTCCAGAAGAGAGTCATCCAGAAAGAGTGAACTACCTCTAAGGACAAAGTCCTGATCTAATGTCATGTAATTAGCAATCATGGTCATCCTATGAAGACAGAGAAATGGCTTAGTTTATCTTTTTCCCAGGGTTGTCAATATGCTTATGCAATTGCCAGATAACAATGAAAGTGACAGAAAGTTAGGGGCAGAGATAAAAGTGGTTTGAGAGTAAATTTCTTGGAAATAAAAATAATGTTCAAGTACATATTGTTCTTTTCTTATATAGATGTGCACCAGGAGAGAAGTCACATACACTGTTCCCCAGCACAGCTGTCCTCTCTGCAAATCTTACATCTGCTACATTCTTCCTCCAGTTATACTCTTACTCACAAATCCAGTTAGTGCTACTGGTATCCATTTGGCTTTCATTAAACCAGATGTATCTAATTGAGATAGAACTGCTGCTAAGAAGAGCAGATCTGGAATATCATCTCTGATTTTGCTGGTCTCCTGGATGCTAAGGTCAATCCTCTTTTGCTTTGCTTTAATTCTCAAGGAGCAAATCCAGCTCCCTTTTGCTCTGAACTCTCCTCTGAAGATATTACATTAATTCCAATCTCTATGACACTATGCCAATAGATCAAAGAGTTACCAAAGGGGGAGCCAAAGTAAATTAATGCTTCTTATAGAAAAGTTTACAGTTATCCACATGGAACTCTCATCCTCTTCTGTTGAATTTTTTGCTTCAGCCAGGTAGCAATACCTGGTAGCAATACCTGCTTGGAAACAGACAAGACTTCACTTTAATTGTACTTCTGCACACTTTCATGAACACAAACCCCTCCAAAACCCTGAAACAAACAAGAAAAAGATCCCAATTGTCATTCACATGGTCAAATAAGAAAAAAAACCTTCTGCAACAAAACAGACGCAAGTGGAGTAGCTATGGGTATTCAGTATTGAGCAATGTGTCTTAAGGTTTTGGAGGTCACTTTTCCCTTTCCTCCCCTCAGGGAATAACAGGAGGGCCATGTAGCTATGTACCTCACATGTGTAGCTATGTACCTCACCAAATATTGCTATAACTGTTGTTACAGACTGAAATACTCTTTCTATATACAAAAAGAAGTCGCATTCAGCTGACAATAGGTAGGAACTGAGGAGGTGTATTAGGGAGTAGCAAAAACTGTGAAAGGAAGAAAGGGGATAATGAGAAGATCAGGAGGCTGAAATTTCTATCTTCCTTTTAAGCACCATTTTGCCCATTACCAGATTCAGCATAGAATTAAAGTCTCTGGGATTTAAACAAGCTAGGTAAATATTTATGTGCCTGTGTGAAAGAAAAAAAAAAAAAAAGACAGTTTGCTGGATGATGTTTTATTGAATTAATGTTCTGCTACCTCCAGTGAAAATCTAACCACAGTCAACTACAAATGACAATCCTGTGCTTTGTTTATTTAATTATTTCTTTCCAAAGGTCATGCATTTGTATCCTGAACATCTCTTGTATCCCATTTATTATACTGTTTTAGGGTTGGTTAATCTTTACAGAATTGAATTATGTAAGTTTCTAAAGCACATTTTCCCTGTTTCCTTTTTTTCAGTAGAAAATTATTACATGTTTAAAAGGTTATGAAAATTAATTATCCCCATATTTACTCACATCTGTGACACTAGAAACTGCTCCTAGAAAAAAAAATGGAAAGAGGAAAAAAAAGAAAGATATCCAGATGTCTGCTGTTTGTGCTGTAGAAACTTAACATTCAGGTTTAGGGATTTAAATTCTGACTGTTTTTTCCCCCTTTAGTTTAAAAGAATACAGACAGACAGATAGAGAAACAGATTTTTTTTTTTTTATCCTGCAGAGCTCAATGATGCAATCAAGTTCAGAAGGCAAAAAGAAAATTTCCCTTTACCTTGCTATAGCAGTGCCTAAAACCTTTAAATGAGACTGAGGCCTCCTTATCCCTGAAGAATTATAACACATAGGAAGAGCTGCTGCGTTCTCTGGTGAAGTTCTTTCTTAAGCATATGTATTTGGATTTGTTATATCTCAGTTTAGAGATGAAATCCTGAGCAACAAAATGCTTGCCCAAGGCCAAGCCACTATTAGATATGGGAAGTGCCAGCAACATTTACCTCCCATGCCTTTGTATAACAAAGTTCACTCTACATATTCTCTTTCCTTGCCATGCTGCCTGAAGGCAGCACAGTCAAATCTAAGTGTTTTGTTTTGGTTTTGCCTCCCCCCTACATTTTCTAAAACTCCTTTTGATCAATCAGGATAAAAAACTTTATGTAATCATAAAGTAATTTGTTTCTTATTGCATTTCTTCCAATAGTAAAGATTAGTTTCTACTCATGACTTAAGACAAAGCTGAGAACAAAAAGTGGAGTTTATCTCACTATTTGTGAAAACCAACTTGAATGCATACAGGAACCTAAACACTAAATTTTCCTAGAAAATAAGCTACTCATTTTCACTTTAGCAGAACTAACCTTCAAAATAAACTTTTTTTTTTTTTTCAAATCTGGGAATTGATTTCCTTAAAGATTTTTATTTCATTCTCACTGGAATAAGCTAGGATTTAATAGCAAATATTACCATTAAACCTCATCTTTTCCTTCCCTCCTGATTTTTAGGTCTTTTCCATAATCAGACAATCCTCTTATCCTGATGGACTATAACATGTATTCTGTTTCCATAAGGCATTTTATAATCTTCTGTCACTAAACAATAAAGTGGTTTACTTTATTTATCCTTAATAATAAACATGATTTTTCTGGTTTGTCTTCATATTCACATTGAGATTGATACAGGCTTTGCTAATTTATTGGGCAGAGCATTATGGAACATAAAGCTTGCAATTTACTGTAAGCATTTGGTATGGGTGTCATTGACTTCGAAGGGAGTTGTAAATGTTTCCAGCATTTGTTAGGTTTTATGGCTGATCCTCATTCTAAGTGGTCCCATTGGACAGAGGTGGTGGTTTTCTTCCAGACATATCCTCTTTTTAGTCCTGACCTCCCCTTTCTGATGACAGTCATTTAAGAAGAATAAAATTTGCAGGAGTGCTTTGCTGCCTTGAGCACTGCTTGCTTTGCAGTCACTGCAATCTAGTGCAGGCAAACTCAAACCAACCCTGTAAATAACTAATTCATGTCCTGGTAACTGCCTAGCCAAAACACCATGGCTTATCTGCCAGGCTGCATCTCCTAGCCAGCCCAGTTTAGCTGGCCTGTAGTTGTCAAGCCATGCGGTGCTGCAGCTGGTTCCTAAGGCAACCCCCTGGAAGAACACAGCACAGCTACATAACCTCTACAAAAAAAAAAAAAAAACAAAAAAAAAAAAAAAACAAACAAACAAAATAAAATCACCAAATTGCAGGAACTCCCAATCTCTTGGTTAGAATTTGTCTAGCCCTATAATCATATTCAGAGAAAACTCTGTGATCCAGGTGCTTAGCATCCCTGGTGGGGTTTGTTGGACTCTCTGGTGCTGCATCCTCACTATATCTGTTCTGTTTACTTAAATCTATTGCTAAGCATGGTGAGTGCATAACCTGTGCAGATAAAGCCATCTGCATGTGTCCTACTTGGCTTCCAAGGGAATGGCTGCGTGTTCCACAGCTATACACACTGCCTTCTCTCACCTTGGTCCATGAAATAGCTGTTTTGCCTCTTATTTGATAAAGTCACTTGGGCTTAAGTGCTCTCATGTTCCAGGCATGCCTGGGAACAAGAATCTGCATTTGCATGCTTGGAAAATGCCACCTGCTGAAATGTCAGGTTTTGTGATTCCTGCTTAAATTAAGAGATTGGACTTGCAGATCAGTGACAGTTTTTCTACACACTGGAAGAAATCTTTGGATGATGTTTTGTTCAGAAAAATTATAGTCACTGTTTAGAACAGCTTACAATTTTAGATAGACAGAAACTGTCCTAGAGACACCATGACTGCTGTTCCTGTCATCAGATGTCAAGGCAGTTATCCAGAATTACAGTTTCCATGTAAACTGGTGCCAGTAGTTCATGGTTCATCATACAGCAATTTCTGTGCTTTCACTTAAGGATGGGGTAAAAAAAAATCACATTTATGAGAAAGAGATCAGGGAATCCTAAGTGGATACTGTAGTTAATTTTACTACACTAAGCAAAACTTTCTAATTGCTACTGTTTTTAATGGAAAGAACAAGACATTAATCTCCGTGTATAAACATGAAGTCAGATCAAATTAAATCTCCATTCTTGGAGATATTCAAAAGCTGTCAGACATCATCTTGGGCAACTTGCTGTAAGTGACTCTGCTTGAGCAAGGAAGCTGGACAAAATGACCACCAGAGTCCCTTCCAATCTCAACTCTTCTGTGATTCTATGAAGTCTCCAGGTAATGTTGAATTTCTGAACCCAAATCACCTCAACTCTTCTGTGATTCTATGAAGTTTCCAGGTAATGTTGAATTTCTGAACCAAAATCCAAAATCACCTCAACTCTTCTATGAAGTTTCCAGGTAATGTTGAATTTCTGAACCAAAATTACCTCAACTCTTCTGTGATTCTATGAAGTCTTCAGCTAATGTTGAATTTCTGAACCAAAATTACCTCAACTCTTCTGTGATTCTATGAAGTCTTCAGCTAATGTTGAATTTCTGAACCAAAATTACCTCAACTCTTCTGTGATTCTATGAAGTCTCCAGGTAATGTTGAATTTCTGAACCAAAATTTAATTTGCTTTCTTAGGGTTAGAAGCCTTTCTTCTTGTACTTACCTTGTTAGTGACCTGACTGATAGTGTTCACAGGAATATCTTTTTTCTTATTGCATTACAGATTGACCACACATGTCACTCTTTCACTACAGAATCCTGAGAGTCATCGTTTTCACCTCAACTTAGTCTTGGCAAACAGGATTAGGCCTTGGCAGAAGGAAAACAACGATGTATAAGCATTTTCTCTTGAAGTGTGTGTTCTGTAGGATAACCACAGAGGGAATTTAATCTCTTGAAGTTTAGCTTTCTGAAGCCAATTGTGAGCAGCACGTTGTCATTTTATTAATGAAGAGTGACCAGTTGTCACCCCCACATGGGGGAAAAAAAAGGATTGTGACACGTTAGCAACGAAGAACTATGAGACAAACCAAATGTAAATACCAATGGTTTAAAGAGATAATTAAAGCTCTTGAGACTGCAATTATGACAAGGCAGCATGACAAGGCACATGTATGTAGACAGAATATATTTATATTGACAGGATCTGTCCGAGCAATCCTTTTGGTACGATATATCTGTCTGTCACATCTTTGGACTGCACATGCATTTATTGACTTTGTGTTAGTGTGGATCTGGAATTTTTTTCCCCTTTGCCTTCTTATTCAATGACACATGGTTAAATACATTGTGTTTTCAAGCACCAGTTTTCCAGAAGCTCTTTTTCCAAAAGTTTGAATTTGGTGTGCACGTTTGTGGCAGTTTTAGGCTGATGCCTGGGAAAAAATTCCCACAGATTGAGTAGAAAAGTGGTAGAATGTTAACAAATTACCATTGGATGCAAAAGAAAAAAATAATGATAAGGTCTAAAAAATCCCATTGGTCTGATAACTAACATAAAGTTAGTTGTATAGACTAACTCTTGCTCTTCTCACCTACCTTGCTCTAGCTGATACTAGCTGGTTGCTTCTGCTGGCTTGCTGACCTTGGCTGCATGCTTGTTGTGGCTAAGTACTAACAAGCTACTCTCTGCTTTTCTCTTCTTCCTCTTTCCCTTGTCTGGCAGGGGGAGCTGTTGGTAGCCCCCTGGTTTTGTCCAGGGGGGTTTCTTGTGTTGTTTATAACTACATGTAAATATTGTATATTTTGTACATATTCATTGCATTTCGTATTTGTACATTGCAGTTTTGCTTGTAAACATAGCTTCATTTGCTTCCAAAGAGCTGGTCTGGCAATTTTGGTTTGGGGAGTAATTTCAATCCACCACAACATTCCTGCATGGTATTTCCATTACATTTCATATATTATGCTTATTATGTTCTGTCACTTGCAGATTGCTAGTTAACACAAATGAGTCTGTATGCACTGCATAGATATTTAGAAACTATGTGTCCTAAAAATACAGGGGTCTGTCAAAAATAGATCCTATCTTTGGACATGTGAATAATTTTCTAAGGAACTTACAAATACACAAGTTTAAATTTAAAGTCAGTCTAGCTTAGAAGATTAGCACCTGCACCTTTCCTCTCCTTGCCAGGACAGACATGTAGTCTCTTGTTTGAACCTCCTGATCTACCCCAACAAAGAGGGACTCTGGCCACAGAGCAGTGTGGCACGGAGGAAGAGACTACGTTGCTCTACTACAAGGTCAGAGGCAGAGGCATTGGGCTGCTGTTTGAGGACATAGAATCACAGAATCAATAAGGTTGGAAAAGACCTCAAGGATCATCAAAGTCCAACCTGTCACCCAAGACCTCATGACATGGCACCAAGTGCCACGTCCAATCCCCTCTTGAACACCTCCAGGGATGGTGACTCCACTACCTTCCTGGGCAGCACATTCCAACATCTAACAGCTCTCTCCATGAAGAACTTTCTCCTCACCTCCAGCCTAAACCTCCCTTGGCACAGTTTGAGACTGTTTTTTGGTTGTTTTGGTTTTGTTTTGTTTTGTTTTTTTTTTTTACACAATTACTGTCAAAAACCTCAGCAGTGGTTACACTGAGGTTGTGATTTGGTAGAAGTAGCCATTTTGCTGCACCACAGTTACAGATAGTGCTCAAATGATGTTGCATGTAATAGATACAACTACACTTGCATAGTTTTTGAACTTCTGTGTGTTCACATTCTTCTCCTGTAAATTTTACCTTGCAACTAGTAACATGTACACTTAAAATTTAAGTGTGCATGTGCAAGATGAGTATGCTTAAATACCTGGCAGCAGTTGAAATCTCTTCTCATCCCTGTCTGCTCATCCCAGTTTATCCAACAAGTCCTGGGAATATTAGTATGGATTATGGTACAAATCTGGGTCCATTTCTGATAGATGTACAGAACTAGGTATAATGGAAGAGACAGCGAAACAAATACATGCAGAACAGAAAGAAAAAAGTTGAAGCATCTATAAAGACAGAAAGATGGCTTTCACAGTCTACTCTTCTCAGGTATAACATTAGGAGACTAAAGTATTAAAAGAATCACAGAATCTCACAACTCTGAGAGACAGATAGAAAGACTATTAAAAACAAGATCATGCTCATAAATCTCTCCTCCTTCACTTTTGGCAGCCAGATAGATTCTGATTATATTTCCTTATGGGAAAAATAACCAAACCCAAAACATGTCACAGAATCATAGAATTGTTTTGGTTGTAAAAGACCTCTAAGATCATTGAGTCCAATTACCAAACTGACACCACCATGGGTCTCAAAACATGCCCAAAGCACCATGTCTACATGTTTTTGAACACCTCCAGGGATGGTGACTCCACTACCTATTTGGACAGCCTATTCCAACACCTGAACACTCTTTCCATAAAGAATTTTTTACTAATATCCAATCTAAACCTCCCCTGGTGCAACTTGAGGCCATTTCTTCTTTTCCTATCACTTGATACTAAGCAGAAGAGACCAACACTCACCTTACTGCAACCTCCTTTCATGTAGTTGTAGAGAGTGTAAGTTCTCCCCTCTGCCTCCTCTTCTCCAGACTAAACAATTCCAGTTCTCCCAGATAGTCCTCGTAAGACTTGTGCTCTGCAGCCCTTCTCTGGACACACTCCAGCAACTCAATGTATGTCTTGTAGTGATGGGCTCAAGGCTGCACACTGTATTCAAGTTGTGCCCTCGCCAGTGTGGGGTACAGGGGCACGATCGCTTCCCTGCTCCTGCTGTCCATGCTATTCCTGATACATGCCAGAATGCTATTGGCCTTTTTGGCCACCTGAGCACACTGCTGGCTCATGTTCAGCCAACTGTCAACCAGTGCTCCCAGTTCCCTTTCTGCTGGGCAGCTTTCCAGCCGCTCTCCCCCCAGCCTGCAGCATTGCATGGGGTTGTTGTGACCCAAGTGCAGCACCTGGCACATGGACTTGTTGAACTTCATACAACTGACCTCAGCTCATCGATCCAACCTGTCCAGATTCCTTTGCAGAGCCTTCCTACCTTTGAGCAGATCAACACTCCCACACAGTTTAGCATTGTCAGCAAACTTACTGAGGCTGCACTCAATTCCCTCATCCAGATCATTGATAAAGATATTAAAGAGAAGTTGCTCTAATACTGAGCCCTGGGAATGAAAGTCGTCAGCAGCCACTGACTGGATTTATCTCTCTTCACCAACAGCCTTTGGACCTGGCCATCCATCCAGTGCATACTGACACATGAAAACAATCACATTGACAAAATTAATCTGTGTATACATAAAAAGAAAGATAATATTCAGCATTTGTATAAAAAGAAAGATAATATTCAGCATTTGTATACAGGCATTTATTCATGTATGTTTTGCATGTTGAAGAAATAAGGACAAAGTATTGCAAAAGTGGGATGCTGGATAAATAAATAAATGTTTCAATTAATCAGTGATATTATTTAGGTAATAGAAATGGATTAGAAATATTTCAACAATTTCTTTAGCTGGAATCCAGTATGTTTTTGATTTTTGATTGATGTTAGTCTTAACTTTTGATTTTGTTATACCAGCAAGAAACACAGAAAAAAAAACCCTAACAAAACAAAATCCAAGGAAAAAAGTCTACCACTGGCATTCCAATCCTTAAAAAAAATGTAATAAGACCTATAACTGAGTTTATACTGAGTTTGACTTAACTTTAAAATTCAGTTGTCAGGAAGAATAGACAAAGAATGTCTCCTCAAAATGTGCTTAAGCATTTTCTTCTGTACAACTCATAATCTCCAGAAATCAGATGACTGAACTGAGAAGAAAGTAATATTTCATTTTGTGAGTAATGCATTTTGAATACTCGTGGCTTAATAAAAAGAAAAAAAAGCTAAAAATATGTCTGACTTTTTCAGAAGAAAGGTCCAACCAGAAGTTATGGGAGGTTTTAGTTTAAAGAAAACTTCCTTGTTTAAAGTAGCCTGGCTTATTGAAAGGTCAGTGGTAGAATCAGGGAGATTTTATTATAAATGTGAAGGTTTGATACAAATGAACAATTTCCTACCATTCATGATTGCATTAGCTCCTGGTTTATTGGCATTTTGGAAAGAGTTTTCTGTGATTTCCCATTGATTTATGGTTGTGCAATTCCTCTGCCTATCATCTTGGTTGATTTTGCTCTCACAAGATGATGAGAAAGACTTCCTGCAGGGATTACAGAATCACAGGATGTCAGGGGTTGAAAGGAACCTCCAAAGATCTTTGAGTCCAACCCCCCTGCCAGAGCAGGACCACAGAATCTAGTACAGGTCACACAGGAACACATCCAGATGGCCATGCAAAGTCTCCAGAGAAGGAGACTCCGCAACCTCCCTAGGGAGCCTGTTCCAGTGCTCTGTGACCCTTACAGTGAAGAAGTTCCTTCTCATGTTGAGGTGGAACCTGCTCTGTTGTAGTTTATATCCATTACCCCTTGTCCTACCACAGGGATTTTTTAAAATGCTTTTTTAAAGACAGAAATTGCAAATTTAATCCTACTTATAACTATGCAAGTATCCAGCCCTTCTGCGAGTGAGATAAACTTAGAAGAGGGGACAGTTTCTGTAGGAACTTGAAAAATTTATGCCCCCAAATCACACCAAACAGTATTTGTCTTCTAAACATATAACCAGAGAGTTTGAAAAGAGGAACATGGAAAAACAGGAAATACTGGCAAATATAGTCCAAGCTAAAAACAGGATATTGTGCTAGGTTTAGACAAGAAAATGGAAGGGAGGCCCAAACAGCAATGTGAACCTGGAGGACAGAAAGTAAAGGGAAAAGTGAGGCACACTACCCAGCTGCTTTACATTGCTCTGTTAATGCATCTGTAAATGCAGCTTAACTGGCCAGTTCACACTGGTTCCCTCACAGTGTTCCAAACTGGCATAGGGATGCTAAGGTACATGTTCAAATATGTCTACAAATGACTAAATGAGGAACACAAACTAAAAATAAGTTTGATGTTTCTTTTTCAACTCACTGCAAGACAGGATAGGACAAAATTCTCTTCAAGTTTCTCATGGAGACCTCATCCATAGGGAAAAAAAAAGTACTAAAAAAAATAAACCAAACCCCTGAACTCTGTCCTGTAGTGATACCAGTATTTTAAAAAAAACATTACATTGAGATGGCAAGCATATTCTGTGAGGCCCAGAAGGGCAGGTGAGGGGATGGATTACTGGTTTCCTAGAAACAGCACTGGAGAGAAGAAAAAATTAAAATAATCTGCCTTTTATCCCCTTTTCTTCAGCTGTTAATTCCAGAAACTCCTCCTGACATCTGACATAGTTCTTACTAAATCCTGCATCTTTGCTGAAAGTTTATGTGCTGTTGGAAAAGGTCTCCTCATTGAAAGCAAGAGACCAATTTCCTCATTCAAAAGTACTCTGAAGTACAGTTTGTACCAACTACTACACTTCAACAATTCTGGAGACACTACATAAAACCTTCTTCAGTGCTCCTTCTCCTCATTCTTGAAGTTCTAGGAAAAACAAACGAGTACATTTTTACCTATTACTCAGCTTTGATAAACTACCTTTGCTGGATGCAATAGTCAGACCTGGTGTAGCACAGAATTGTCAGGGTTGGAAGGGACCTCAAGGAACATCCATCTCCAACCCCCCCTGCCATGGGCAAGGACACCTCACATTAGATCAGATTGCCCAGAGCCACATCCAGCCTGGCCTTAAAAACCTCCCTGGACAACCTGTTCCAGTGTCTCACCACCCTCATGGTGAAGAACTTCTTCCTAACATCCAATCTGAATCTACCCACTTCTAGTTTTGTTCCATTACCCCTAGTCCTATCACCACCTGAAATGTGGTGAAGCTGTGTTGAAGATCTAGCACTACATTTTCTGCCACAGGCCTCTTTACCATGGTTCTAGTATTGCTGTTATAATTGTTTATCTGTATAGAAAGAGATTTTTTTTAAGTATCCCATCACTATAGTATGTAAATATAACATGAACCAGAACACTTGCATTAAACAAATATGTGCAATTCATCTCTGTTTTTAAACTGAAAGTGAGTGGAAGTAGCATCAGATGTTTGGGAACTCTCTCACAACATCTGTCCCTGGAATCATTTTACAGTACATTACAGTCTGGAAAATACAAAGCACAGATTGGGTCAACAGCAGACAATCTGAATGAACAACAGGTTTGCTTTTACTGTTTGACTGGTCTTTTGCAAAGGTGCTTATCCAATAGCTTCCTGCTCTCCAATACACTGAAAATATAGCAAGAGTATACATAGCTGGATGACTAGATCCATGTCCTGGGTTTGAGCCATGAGCTGCTCAGGCCAAAGGGACAGAAAAGATATTTCACTCCTTTTCAGGGAGTAAAAATTAAAAATCCTACACACTGATTGGAAGTTTAAATGGAAATTCTGTTTACAAGTGTATGTATCAGAGGCATCCAGGTAGAATGAATACATTCACAAACCAGACCGAGCCTACCAGGCCAAACCCTTGCAGGACTTTTAATTTGTGGTTATCTTAAAGGTACCTGAGCCTCAAAACCACCACAATCCAATTCCAAGGAAAATGTTTTAGAATGTTCAGCAGGCCTTCTAAGAAAGGAAGAAATTTCAGCTTTCACCAGTTGCCTCTGTCCAGTGTGAAGAAGTGCTTCTCAGAGGATGTCCTGATTTGAGTCAAAACGGAACCAGTTCTGTTCAGTGTTTTCCAGCTGTCTCTTGTGAGTAACTGCACTCTCTGAAATTAACAAGATGTTTTTGCAAGCAGTGTCTGCTTCTAGTTAGCATCAAGGATTGTTACACAGACCAAGGTCACTGCTAGATCTTGTGTACCATGTTGGTAGACACAGAGTAAAAAAATGCACCTGAATGGAGGAGTGAACAGGACATGACCCCAACTGACCATAGATGTATTCCATCTCATATATGTCATACTCACTACAAAGCTCTCCTCTCTTAATGTCCAGTGCCTGAGGAAGACATTCTGCCTTCCATCCCAATTCATGTGCTCCTGAATCCAGCTCCTGAATCTGGTTCCTGTCTGCTGCTGACTCCAGTCTGGGACTTCTGCCGCAGCATCAGTACTGATGGTGACCAATTGCCATCAGGGAGCTTGGGTTCAATATTGGTGTTTTATATATTTATATCTATTTCACTTTATTATTAATTTCATTAAAAGTTTTAGGTTTCTTTTCCAGTCCATAAGTCACTTTCCCTTATTCCTTTTCTTTTTTTTTTTTTTTTTTTTTTTCCCTTTGGGAAGGGAGAGAAGTTAATAGAGAGCATTACTAGCCAGCCCAGCCCTAACCCTTGACAATAGTGTCAATGTTTTAACTGCAAGTATGCTGTAAATCTAAACATGCTTTCTTATAGCTGAAGTTGCTCTCAGCCCTTGTATGCATGAGCAAGAGTTGAGGGGAAATGGAATACTGAATATCATGGATTCTATGCTATTCTTTTAAAAGAATCTCATTATCCTTACAACCAATAAGGTATAAAAGGGGTTGATATACTCAAGGTTTTGTGGCCAAGATGAAAATTAACATTTCAAATGGCTGGAGCTATTGTGCTCTTAAGGTGTTTGTTTAACCCATCGTTCAAGTGAGGGAAATAAAACAGATGAGGGGCATCAGTAATTTTTTCATCAGAGTGGCTTCCAAAGATGATGCCTGCTGTAGCTAAGATCTGGATGTCCCTTTAGCCAGTGTAGGAACTGCACTTTGGGAAGCCACAGTGCCATTCTTGGCTGTGGATATGAGATAAGGACACTGACTAGTAAGAACAGTTCTAGGACAAGCACAAATGAGATTACTCTGGGAAGACCCTAGGTGAGACAAAACCTAGTCTGACTTTTTTGTCTCGAGCTGTCACAGCTGGGAAGGCTTAAGCATGTGCATCATCTATTTTTAAAAGGAAGTTGCAGAACAAGATTTTTCAAGGACATAGTGTCAGTGAAATGACACAAGGGTTGGATTTACAGAAAGAGCCCAAAGAAATAAACCTATTAAAAAACTGGCACATTACAAATTTGCACTCTGTTCAGCAATTTGGCAGAACGCATTTATAACAGATTTCGTGGTGGGGATTGAGTCCAAAAACAACTCCTCCCCTAATTATGAACTGAATCCCCACCCCCTCCCCCTGCTTTCACTCTTTCTTTTTTTTTTGTGCAAAAATAAATGTGATAAACCAACGTGAAACAAAATAAAAACTCTTTGTTTTGACTTGTAAAGAAACAGGAAGGAAAATGAAGGGCAAGGGTGTGAGTCATCCCACCAGGATACATTACCAACTGGAAGAATTGGAGAGAAGCAGGAGTGTGGGATTTGAGGCACCAGGCTGGTGGAATCTGAGTATGTCATAAAGGTTAAGAGCAGTCTCTGAAGGGTAGCCAGGCATCCCATGCACGAGTAGCCCCACAGGTTGATGGCCAGCTAGTGCTGGCATTGGTGCTGTGGCAGATGCTCATTTAAACTTCCACCCTAAAACTTGCTGGAAGAAAAGTTACAGCAGTAGGTAGGGAAAGATGGAAGAGTGAAATGGGAAAAAATAGTAGAAGGACTGGAGACTGAAATAAACTGGCTACCGTACAAATGCATTTGAATTGTCAATGTGTAGCTAATGGTTCTTGGTCCCAACTGTTCCTTTGGCTGTCATCATTTTTATCTGTGGGTCATTATAGAATAATACATCTGACAGTTACCAACTTTCCTTGTTCTTCCATAGCAAATTGAATTACAGCTTTGCAAACGTGGCCATACTTTAACTGAATTGTTATTCTATTACACTGGAAAGTGGGAAGAAAAGGTATTTGATAGGGTGTACTCCCTGTCACTTCATCCTGAAAGCAGTTTACCTGGAAAAGGCCTGTCTAAAGTCCTGTTATGAAACTGACTGACTTTCTATGTCAGAAAGTTCTTGATTGCTATGCAAAAAGTGAACTTCATTTTACATATACCTGTCTCATTATAGTTTGGAGTAGAGATGTGAAACAAAGTGCACTGACTCTGGAGGGGTTCCTTAATGCAGATTGCAGCAGCAGCTTAGGCTGAGCTGCAAAACTGTGACCCAAATAATCAGCACAATTTTCAAGAGAGCTTGTGCAAAGTGCAAACTTCAATGTAGGATTTTTCAGTGATTTTCCATTGCAATTTCCTGCCTGAATTTTCACACACAAAATTCAGTTTTAACTTAAATGGGTTGTTTCCCCCCCTCGCCCCCCAGAAGTATGTTCTTCGTAGTTATCATTTATTTCATATTGAAATAACAGATATGGACCCTGATATTCTAGAAAGAGAGTATGAGGCACTGTAACCAGGAATCTTTAGTGTAGCAACATAGCATTGTCATATGGAAAAATATATTGGAATATACACAATTATACAGAATAGGCATACAGTGATATTAGATCATAATTATTAGTTGCAAAACATTACACCTAAGTAAGTATGCACGTTGATAAACATATATAACTAAAATGAAAATGAACCATGAAAGAAACGTTCTGTACTTACTACTCAAACAGGAATCCAGGTGGTACATTTTCAAAAGGGGTTTCTTTGTGCTGACTTTTTCTAAGACCTAATGTAGAACATGGTAACACATAGCTTTTATTAAATTGGAGACTTTTAGTACGTGTGGGAGTCTATTCCTAACCTCTCCATATCTGTTGTTAGTTTGGACACAAGAGTGGCTTAGAGAGTTCCTATCTTCCTATCATTTTTATGTGACACCAATAGAAATATATGTTAGTTTTAGGCTGTGCCTAGAAAATTTTCCACAGATCTTGAACAGAAAGTGATAGAATGGAAATAAATTACCATTGGGTGTAAAAAGGAAAATAAACGTTAAGGTCTAAATAATCCCCTTGGCCTGGTATCTAACATAGAGTTAGTTGTATACACTAACTCTTTCTCTTTTTGGTTTCTTCACTCTAGCTGGTTGGTTCTGCTGCCTTGCTGACCTTGGCTGTTTCTTTGTTGTGGCTAAGTACTATCAAGCTACCCTCTGCTCTTCTCTCCTTTCCCTTGTATAGAGTGGGGGAAGGAAGCAGGGAGGGGGAAGCTGTTGGTAGCCCCCTGGTTTTGTCCAAGGGAGTTCTTGTGCTGTTTATAAATTGTAACTACATGTAAATATTATATATTTTGTACATATTCATTGCCTTCCATATTTCTAGATTGCAGTTTTGCTTGTATATATATATATATATAAATATAGCTTCATTTGCTTCCATCTGAGCTAGTCTGGCACTTTTATTTTGGGGGATACTTTCGACCTACCACAAAATATCTGAGTCCTGAATTATAGGTTTGAACAACCACACTGCATGTACAAGTTTTCCACTTTTTCCAGACCATTGTAGGAATCCAGATAAGAGTGAAGCATGACAAATATTTGTACCAGGAAAACTAAATAGGAAGTGAAGGTCTAGAAAGAGATGTGGGAGAGGTGTGGGAGGAAGAGGACTGAGATCTTCTGCTGTTGTCGCTGAGGCAGCCTCAGCCTCAGTGCTGCTGAGGAAAAGTCAGATGTGGATACATGTGGGGCCTCTTGCCCAGCATCTGTCTCCCAGTGAGGCTGCAGGCTGAAAGGCTTGGATACTTAGTAGCTGTTTTAGGAAGCCTGCAAGGGTACAGAGGTGATCTAATCAAAATCCTCTCCTGCCCCATCAGTGCAGTGCTAGCTCCCTAGTACGGCGATGCCAATTAGCCATTGATCGTTCGCTATTGATCATTTTGGTATGAAATTTCCAGCTACTTGGGAACACATTGCTGGGTTTAGGCAGCAGTTAGTTTAGGCTGGTCACTACCATTCCCACTGCTCCACGTGACCTTGGATTAACCAGGGAATTTACAGGGTCAAACATCTTAGTGGAACGAAAGCTTTGTTGTGGTTTCATAACCTAAATTAAAAAGCTGTTGATTTCTGAAGGCAAAAGCTAACAAGTGCTACTAGTGACAGAGTCAGGTTTGTTGTAATCTTTACTTTGAAGATACACTGGAGTTCTCAAAGGTTAATGAACCACTTGTGGTGGAGCTTTCCTTCAGACTTTAGCTCTGTTTTATTCTTGATAGAACCATTAACTTCTACACTAACCTTTCTACTTGTTACTATTACACACATTCTGCCCACTAAAGCTTTCTATTGATTTCTGCCAGTGAGCTTTTATAAAATGTAGGTTTAAATACATGGGGTTTGTGGTTTTGATAACATTGGGCAGCATATAGACAGACAATGATTAATTTGTGGGTTTTAATTTATTTTAGATATAACTTACAGTCACTTTGACAATATCATTGTTCTCAGGTTTGGTTTCTTGAATCATTTGCTCTAATTATTCAAGATATTTTTTTTTTTAATTGCCATAATTTCCTGTTAAGAAAGCAAGATGTACAAGATGTGATGAATAGGGTTAGCAAAGCACATTGAAATACTGGAAGTCTTTGAGAAGAGTTTCTTCTATGAAGAATTGTGCCATTGGGACAAAGGGTCAACAGTTCTTACCATCTGGAATCTAGCCATGCACTAGAAAATTCTATTTTCTTCCCTTCACACTTTAATTCCTACCTATGAACTTTGATTATGTGTTCATATGAACACATAATTCAGTCAACCTGTGGTGAATGAATTAGAAAAAAGCTTTAGGAACAATCCTACTTGCTAGGGTTTAAAAATTATCGTTATTTAATTGTATCTCTCACTTTTATTTTCAAGACTTTTAAATATAATCGATGTAACTGGCCATTGTCCTCAATTTCCTTCAATCAGTGGCTTATTTCTGTTTCATCTCTACTTGAAACACTGAAGCAATACAGCCAGAAATATTTGGTGAATAAAATGTTTGATTTATCCAACATTTTTTTGTCAAAGATGACTGTTCTGGTAGTGCTGTATTTCTGATTGTATTTTCCAAATAGGAGATCATGCACTAATCAGGGCCAATTTGTCATGCAAGCAAACAAAAATTTCCACTGCTAGAAAAATAAATCAAGGGATAAAATGTTTCTGGGATTTTTTTATTACTTTCTTTTTTTTTTTTTTTCTTAACCTCACTGTAGGCAGCTTGTGAAATCAGACTGCAGATAAAGTCTTGTGCTTTGCAGAATTACTTGTAGTTGGTTCTTCATGGGGATTTTACATCAAAGCAGATATTTCAACACCATTGTTTTTACAATGGATGGTAATAAAAGCTTGGATAATTCTTTGTTTGATTAAGAAAAAAACCCCACATATATCCAATCCTGGAACCTGAACATGCTGCAATGAAGATGCTTGCAAATTACTTTCCATTTTAAAAATTACTAATAAAAGAATTCTTTGCATTATGGGTCAAATTTCCATCTGTGTATACAGGCTTGTCTTCCTTGAGTTGATTGCTCTATACATTTCAGAAATCATTGCAGCTTTGAACAAGAAGCACTTTCAATAAGACATTATTCATGTCTGCCCAAGAATTAGGCTCTGAGAGATTTGTACTAATATTTTCTATTATGTTGGTCAACAGGGTGGCATTCTGTAAGTCTCACTGTGATATTCAGATTCAAATACTCACAACAAAAATATGAATGTCTCATGATTGCAGCTGTGCACATAGCAAGGGATTACACTAACTTTGAAGATGGATTCTCTTCTTACTCTTTTCATTATTCATTTCCCAGTGACAAGTAATGGCAGAAATTTGGAGGACTTGCTTAAATTGATGGTCAATAACTCATATTAGTATTTAAACCTTTTACTATGGTAAGCAGTCCCCATGCAACAGTATATGTATCAAAATACCCTGACCTGAAGTCTCAGAACAGATGCCTGCCACTAATATGCATTTAATAATTTGAAATGAGCAAATGGGTAGCACTATACCAATGCATTTTTAGACTGCTTAATGCAGCCATTGTTCCATTCAGGACAGAAATAATAACTACACAAAGATCTCACTGAATTATTCTGAAGTATTGTTGCATGCATTTTTCTGTGCTATCAATACACCAAGATAAAATTAAATGCAAACATTTGCTGCAAGCTGCAAAAACAACTAGCATTCAGCAATTTAGATCATGATGCCCGAGTTAGAAAGAAATAAGAACTTTTTAAGAAGCTGCTGTTTGTGAGCAATGCCAGAATATGAGAACAATTGTATAATTTAGGGGAAAAAAGGGTTAATGTATCATAATTAAATTACCTGAGCTTTACTCATCTTTTCCTAAAAGCAAAAAAAAAAAAAAAAAAAAGTCTAAGTATTTTCTTCTTTCACCCATTCTATAATAACAATTGTATCACATCAGGTATTAAATATACTTGAAAATTACCTTATCAGCTTGAAATGTAAATTCATAAATAATGCTTTAAGTGTGCAATGGCAGTCCAGAGGCGAGAATTTGTCAGTGAATAATATCTGCTGGGTAATTTTGAGTGGGAAACAAAGTCTATGCCACTTACAAGCAAGGTATGAAGAAAAAAAAACAAGTTAAATCCTTCAAAATATTTATAACAACACAGATAGTTCTGCCTTACCTAAATAAGCCTAAGTTAGCTCAAAAATAAGACCACATTTACTGAAAAGCCTCTGAACAATTGCAACAAGAGCAGATTCTGAAGCAAAGCACAAAACCAAAGACCCCAATATGGTGTATGACTGCACAGTGAACATTTCATGCAGCTGTGTAAATAAAACCACCATTATAGTGAAGACAGTGATTGATGATCCAGTGAAGCATGTTTCCAAGAACTAAGACAACTCCATACTGCTAAAATGGAAACCAATTTAGCATGAGCTAGTGAGTTAGGAAGTGAGAGTTTGCTTAAAAAAAAAACCTCACACAACAATTTTCTCTCCTTTGTAAACACCGAAGAAATCTACAAAGGAAAGCCTGAAAGGATAGATTTCAACTGCAGCTCAGGAGTAGGAAGGCCAAAATTTTCTTCATGCAAAGAGCCACCCTTTTCTATGGAAAAATAATTGGCTTTAAATTTGTATTTTGATATGACACCGCTCATCATTCATTATACACAGGACAACATCTGAGCATTTCTCTAACCTGCTCTTCTCTGTGTATCTCACTGTATCTTCCAAGCTCTTTAACATCAGTGATCCTCTTCCAAAAACAAGGCATCACCATATACCACATAAAATACAGTGCCATGAACGCAGTTAGAAGAACATAACATTTAAGAACAGGGCTATGACAATTCAGAACAACAATTCTTCTAGATTACATGGAACTAATTAGAGTATATCCTTCTTGGCTGAAATATTTTTGCTTCCCAAATTTTGCTCCCAAATAAATAAGGATTTTTTTTTTTTTTTTAATTCTAGATAAATTGGTCCAGTGATTGTAGGATCACAATTTTATATTTAACTATTTAACACAAGGTTTCATTGCAAAAGTCAGAGGTGACACCATCAAATTTCCACCAAATTTCTACTCCAGTTGTTTTTAAGAAATTTGATGCAGGTTGCTTTTGAAAATGTACAGGGGAAACTGTGAATATACATACAAGTTGCAGATTGTTCAGAGCAGGATTTAGAATGGTAATATAGATAAAAATGCTACCTTTGAGCCTATTTTAATACAGTGCATTCTTCTTAAGTCCCCAAACACAACCATGAGGTCCTAATATATAACAAAGTCTAAAAAAAAAAAACCAACATGAAATAAAAATAAACTCAAAGAAATGAGAGTTAACATAGGGATGTAAATTTTTTCTGTGCTCTTACACTAAACAAAGCACGATAGCAAAACCATTATTTTAAATGGATCAATTAAAACAAACAAACAAAAACCAATCCATGACCCATCTACAACTCACAATTTATGCATTCCAAGATAGAATTTCAGTGCCATTTAAGATGCTAAATAACTCATCCTTCTTATGTTTTGCATTTAGATGCCTAAATCACTTAAAAAACTCCTTTGATTTCATACTAATAGAAAAATGCTGAGCGCAGTTTCCAATACATTCAGTATGATGGAACACCAGGCTCCTACACAGGGTCCCAAACGCATTGTTCAGAACAATGTAAATCTTCCACTCAGGCTCCACCCTCCACATTGCAACTTCAGTTTCTGCTTTTACTACTTTGGCTTTAACATCACTCCTCCTTTAACTCACCTTCTGCCACAAGATTCATTTTTCCATGCGAAAAAACAAAACAAAACAAAACAAAACAAAACAAAACAAAACAAAACAAAACAAAACAAAACAAACCTTTGAGCTGCACATCTCAGGAATGCACAGCATCAGCACTGCAGGACTATGAACTTTGGTTGGTTGGAAAGGTAAAACAGTGCCAGTGTGTTCAGATTAGACAGGCTCTACTCTGCAGTGGTTTGTATAAAACAATCATGAAGACTGCA